>NC_140494.1:23001790-23351790 GCF_964271855.1 Acomys minous | reverse complement strand
TGCAGCCGCGTCTGTAGGCATGAAGGATTGTGACGGATGGGGACAAAGGGCTGTCAGTGTTCTCTGTTCTTAATGCACTGGACTCCTCACAGCAGAGATAAACACAGCTGGAGATGTGTCTGCGAGTACAGAAGGGCAGAGGTGCAGCCTCTCGTCCCCTCCCACCAGAGCTGCTTTAAAGCCAGAGGACAGAGGGACAGAAAGCTGGAGAGCCCGCAGGGTCAGCAGCACTCTAGCTGTGCTAGAAGGCGGCACAGGAAGGCGTGTGAGCGTGCAGGAGCCTGTGGATCCAGGCACTGGAAATGAAAGGCATCTCTTGCGGATCACGTCTCGCTGTTTTACATCACGAGCAACATTATTTCAGTACAAATACAGGAGAAAGAAAAACGAAAAAGACAAAGAGGAGAAATGTCTATTGCTCCAACGGACCATTTTATAAGATAAAGTAAATAAAAATAAAACGTTTAAAAGCAGCAGAGGCTGCGTCAACATGACACAAATTATGTCGCGTTTCTGTCCTTAGCTTTGATCCAAACACTGTTGAACATTCTAGAAGTTAAAAGAAAACCACCCTTCAAAAAGAAATCCACAGGGGGAAAAATGTGCTTCTGGGACCGCAAGCAATATGAAAATATTCCCCAACTCGCTTGAAAGCCCTTTGATATTTGAAAGTTATAAATGTATACATTTTCTCTCTGTGGTAGGCACCCCTGTGGCGCACTGTGGGAACACAGGCTTCATAATGAAGGGCCAAGGGGGAGCAGGGTCCCTTTGAGGACGTCTCTTCAGGACACATCTCACACGCTGTTAAAAGCTACGCTGACCCATCTCCCTCTAGAGAGGGTTAAACCTGGGTGGTTGTGGTTTCTACCTCTCACCATCCCAGATCTTTGCTTTAATCTGACTCAGTACGAGGCCACGTCACCTGCCCCCATCTTATTTAGTGTATCCTAGCTTCTCATTGCATTGCCTGAATACAGAGTGAAAGCACCTAAACCCCCTCGTCCACCAAAGGTTTCTACTTCCTGTGATGTCATCATTATATAAGCTACTTCTAATCCTCCCCCTCTATTTGTTTTGTTTAGCAACTTATACAAATTACTAGGTGTCCCTGTGACATTTTTCATGCCTGCACTTAATGCGCTCTGATCATATTCGTCCCTTCATCGCCTTCTCATGTCTCTCCCCCATCCTCCTGATCTCCCTTCTTTCTATTTCGTCATCTTTTTGTTAGCAACGTTTAAAGTTAGCATCCATAGTGATGGCATGGGATTCAGTAGGCATTTCATACACATGTGGCCTCATACTCATTCCAGTTGGTTCCTCCTCCCCTATTGGCTGTTCCATCCTCCCTGACCTGCTCTGGCTAGTCCCTTTCTCCACAAATAGTTCCCCTTTGGCTTTCATGTCACATAGTTGCTTAAGTTCTCTCCTCCTCCTCCTCCCCTCTGCCCTCTTAAGACTCCTCTGGTTTGTATGAGTTACACACACACACACACACACACACACACACACACACACACACACACACACACATACATACACTATGGGGAGGGGGGTGATATTCTTCCCTTTAAAATCTGCCTTATTTCTCTTACTACACTTACTTTTCCTGAAAACATCATGATTTTTTCCTGTCAGGCTGAAAACACACATACTGTGCACACGCACCCTTTTCCTTAGCCATTCATCTGCTGACAGACGTTTGGGCCCGTTCCCTTTCTTAGCTGTTTGAATTCTGGAGCAGTAGGCGTGGACGTACAAGGATCTCTGTAGTGTGCTGGCTAGGAGTTCTGCTAGTACCTAAACAGCGGTGACGTAGCTGGGTCACAAGTGTTTATATTTGTAGAGACCCTCCTGTGGTGATGTCCACAGTGGCTGGACCAGTTCATAGTCCTGCCAGCAGCTTATAAAACACGTCCTCCCTTCACACCCTCACCAGTGTTTGTCGTCGTTATGTTTTTGATGACAGCCATTCTACCAGGGGTGAGGTGGGATTTCAAAGCGGTTTTAATTTGAATTTCATCGATGGCTGAGGATATTGAACTTTTTTTTTCCCTCAGGTACTCATTAGCCAGTTCTTGTATTTCTTCTTTTGAGAACTATCTGTTCAGTCTCTTAGCCAGCGTCGCAGCTGGGGTGACTTGTGGCTGGTCTTTTTCCCTGTTCTGACAGCCGTCCCTTCACTATTTGCTTCCTTTGCTATGAAGAAGCCTTTCACACATTTTAACTTTGTCTTACATGTATGGGTGTCTTGCCTGCATATATGTGTGTGCACCACACACATGCCAGGTGCCTGCGGAGACCAGAAGAGGGGGTCAGATCATCTGCAACTGAGTTACAGATAGCTATGAGCTGCACGTGACACAGCCCGTGATGTGAGTGCTCCGAACCTCCGAGCCCTCCCTCCAGATCCTGAAAAAGCCCTTTAATTTCAGATAATCCCGTTTGTCAATTTTGGGGGTCATTCCCCGTGCTATCACTGTTCTTCACAGAAAAGTCCTATACTGATGTTTTCAGGTATCCCCTCTGTTTTCCTCCAGCCCTTTCAGAGCCTCAGATCCTACGCTAATATCCCTTTGAGTCATTTTGAATTGGCTTGAGTAGTTTCATTCTTCCACACGCAGAAATTACATTTTCTCAGCATCATAAGTTGAAGAGGCTGTCTCTTTTTTAATGTCTCCTTTTCTTTTGACATCTTTGTCAAGAATTAGGTGGTTATATCTCTGTGGGTTTATTTCTGAGTATTCTTTCTAGTCCATCAATCTGCATATACCTGCTTTTGACCCGGTACCATACTGTTTGTGTTACTACGGTTCTGTAACATAATCTGAGATCACATATTGAGATTCTTCCAGCATCGCTCTTTCTGATAAGGATCGTTTTGACTACTTGGGGCCCTTGAAAATTGGAAGCAGACACTTTTATGTTTAGAGGTGGAGGCAGAGGCAGTTGAAGGAGTCCTTTCCTTCCCCAGCTGGACCCTGGTGCCGAGTCTATATTGAAAACCAGGTGTTCAGCAGGTCTGCCTTCACTTTGGTGGCTTTCCTCTTCTCATCAGGGATCTCTGCTGGCCACACGTAGCTTTTCAGCCTGTGGGCTGGACAGCTGTCCCACCCTCCAGATCCATCCTGGATTGCACCCCCGGGGCTGCTGATGTTCTAGCTTAAGATGTCTTCCAAATGTGGGGATATCTCCCAAACACTTTGGGGGCGTGAGAAGCAACCACAGCACTGAGATCTGGCCAAGCAGAAACTCTCTTTATACTTGCAAGAACTCTTAAGCACTAACTGCCGTGCTAGAGGGATGCAGCTGTTGGATGTCTAGACTATGCCTGGGACGGCAGGGGTCCGCGTGGTAGCGCAAGTGATTAATCATGGTCCAGAGGTTGATCAGACTAAGAGCTGTCTCACTGCAGGGGTATTATTTGTGCATGAGATCTAGTCCCGACCTCCAGACTCACACTATCCTTCTCCCTTCTCCATGCACTTCCCTGCCCCCCTCCCTGTCCCTACCGCCTGGGCTTGTCAGCAGCAAGCCTGCTGCTTGCTGCTTCTGTCTCCAGGAGCCTTCCCGGACCCCAAGGCTGTGGCAGGCCAAACTGAAGCTCCCTAGGCCTGTTCGCACACATCGAGGAAGCTTGGATTCTAATAGGCTCTTGCTCAAGATGCTGCCTGTTGACGGCTCTGAGTCACCCAGAGTGACACCGTGGGATTTCTCACTGTCTCACCAAAATCCACAGCTGGAATTCCAGCAGCTTGGGATGCTGCTTTGGCCTTGTCCTGATGGTGGGACTGCCTGTCTCCTGTGTGGCTTGCCTTTTAGAAATGGCATCTGTTTCCTCTCATCCTACATGACCCTGGCTTTCTTCTTGCTCATGGGGCAACTGTTATTATCTCTGCTCTTTTTACGTCCTTTGTAGATTTCCAGAGCTTGCTCTTTCTCTCTCTAAAATGCAATCTACTTTTTCTGTGTGTGTGTGTGTGTGTGTGTGTGTGTGTGTGTGTGTGTGTGTGTGTATGCGTATGCGTATGCACATGCGCATGCACATAATTGCACAAACTCATATAAGTGGAGATCAGAGGTCAATGTGTGTGTGTGGGGGGGGGAGTGACTTCTGTCAATGTCTACCATATTTTTGGAGAAATGGTCTCTCACCGAACCCAGGTGTTCTAGACTTTAACAACTCAGTAGGCTGGCTGCTGTGCAAGCTCCCGGTGTATCTTCTTGTCTTTACCTTCACGCCCAGGACTTGAATTACAGACGTGGGCAGATAAAATGATCTATGGTCTCACAGTGAATTAAAAGTTCTCATTTATAAGTCTTCACCGAATGAACTCAATTAGTAGTTTAAGACCTTGTTGTCAGTGGAGCCCCCTGGTGCATTGTAATGAGAAAGGTAAGTAGGCAAAGATAGGAAAGCCAGTTAGGGCTCCTAAGAGATCCTTAATTTTGAATTTGTTAATTTTAGAGACCATAAAACATTAACTACATTATTAAATTGGCATGTGTTCTGTGTTTAATGATATTCCAGCCATATCTAGAATATACTAACAGGGAGTGTGGATTCCTTGACTTAGTCTTTGTCATATATTGAAAAGATACAGAAAACGGCACCGGAAAACAGAATTTTGGTATATTTTCTACAATAACATTTTATCAAATAAAACATGAATATGCCAGTCAAAATCCAGGCTTCTGACATGACTTCTGTGGTGAAGAATAAAAATAAAACAAAATTCCGTGTGGGGAGGAGGTGAAATTGTGGGTGGGGGTGGTTCGTTTGATGAAGTGTTTAGGATGTAAACAGGGACCGGAGCTTGATCCCCAGAACCATATATGAATGCCAGGCTGGGTGACTTGTGTTGTGATCCCAGCAGTAGTAAGGAAGAAACAGGCAGGTCGGGGTTGGGGTGGGAGGTGGGGGGGGGGTGCTGGCCAGAAGACTAACTCTAAGAGACCCTCCTGCGAAGGAGAGGGTGGCGGTCCTGAAGATAACGTGTGAGATTGTATACTAGCTTCCACACTGCCTTGTGCACACACACGCCCATGCACACTCACAAATAAATATACATGTGCACACCCATATATGTATATGCATTAGAAAGAAATACTTTTCTAATAAATTTATGAAAAATATTTCCAAAACCAACTTGTACCCAGGACTATCAATTTTCAGACTGTGGATTTTTATTTTTTATTTTTATTTTTTTTTACCAAAGCATTTGCTATAAGCGTGGTTCCACAGTGCTCATAATTCTGCATTTACATATGAGACGCTGCAAACAAGTTTCAGGCGCACCGACAATGAAGCAAGTAAGCAGCCCAGCAGGGACAGAGCAGCCCGCAGAGGGCAGGGCTTGGCTCCTGGACAGTGTTCTCGGTCGCGGTGACCAAGTCCCGACTGATGAGCGGTCCTTTCTAAACGTGCCTGTTCCCACCCCCTCAGCCTTCCTTCTGGCTAGTTTCGCTAGCATTTCCTCTTGCCGTGTCCATGCTGTCTCACGGTCTCTTTTGCCATTTCCAGGGCCTGAAGAAGAACTGGGAAGAGGCGCACAAAGAGTTCCAGTCCCTCTCGGTCTTCATCGACTCCATACCGAAGAAGATTCGAAAGCAGAAGCTGGAAGAAGAAATGAGGCAGCTGGAACACGACATCAGCGTCATCGCGAAGCACAAGGTCATCTATATCGCCAACAAGTGAGCGCTCTGTGGCAGGGCAGAGACAGAATTAGAGGAGGAGAAACCAAGACACCACGGAGGACACCAAACCAAAGCCACTCGTGCGCTGTGAAGAGCATAAAAAGTTTTCACTGAAAATGTAGGCAACGTTGAAAAAAATGCAATTATTCCTTTGTTCTACAGAAAAGCGTCTCCTCCGGTGTCACAGTGCTGCTTATAAACGAACCATTAAAATTGGAAGCTGGACCCTAGGTCTGTATTCTAGAATGTATCACTGCGTGTGCTTTGGCCCTGAAAAATAAAAACATTTAGCATTTTGGAGGGTTTTTTTTTGAGGGGGGGCGGGTTCTTCCTTCACTAGGTGACTCCTTGTACAGAGTGCAGAAAACGGAAAACCACCATCACGTGACTTCCTGCTGCTCTAAAGTGTTTCTTCTATGTTGCTTCCAAACTCCCGAGATTTGAGACGAATATTCTTAGGGGGTTCCGTGCTATTTGTAATTATTTCTAACTAAATCTTTTCATTATCCACCACACTATGCATGTTAAAAGGTTTAGTTAAAGGGAGAACTATGAAGCCAATTGACAAAAGGCTCCAGTGGCAATGCATGTATCCGACAGACTCGCTTTAAGCCGGGCGTGTAACGCAGTAGTGGGGGACCTGAGAGATCGTGGTAGGGTAGGGGAGAGAACAACAGGGTACAGGAAACAGAGTCCCAGCACACCACACAAAGGGAGCAGAAGCGAACAAGAACAAGACGAAATGAGAAATCCCACTCCCCTGATTTCAAAGCCTGCGGTGCTCTGACTTAGCTCATGGCTCACTGTGAATATTTCACTCAGCTGGGTCTGTTTCCACCTGGGTCCTGTGTACACATCGATTTTGTGAGTCCCAAAGTTATTTTTGTAAGGTTACACAGCTTATTAAGCAACAGGTGTCTTCAACTCAAATCTACATGATAACAAACAAATCTACACATAACTAAGAAAGAAATATGAAATTTTTAAATTAGGAAAATTTGGTTAGGTGTCAGTACTGCAAAACTACCAAGGAAATATAGCTTATGTTATTTTCATTGTTTTGCTTGCTTGCTTGCTTTGTGTTTTCTGTTTGTTTAATTTGGTTTGGTTTGGTTTTTAGTTTTTTTGTTTGTTGTTTTTTGTTTTTTTGAGACAGGGTTTCTTTGTGTAGCCTTGGCTGTCCCGAACTCACTTTGTAGAGCAGGCTGGCCTAGAACTCACAGCGATCTGCCTGCCTCTGCCTCTGCCTCCCTGCATGCTGGGATTACAGATGTGAGCTATCAAACCCGACTTCACTGAGTTTTTAACCCACACAGGAAACATTTTACATGCACAGAATTTGTGATGCCCTTAAAAAGCTCGTATACTTACTTAAGAGGAGAATGTTTATATGTCACTAGTTTTGAAAATTCATCTTAAGGTTTGCTTATGAGTTTTCTGATTATTTAATGAGAACAAATATAAAGCAAGGGACAGTGCATGACAAATGCAAAAGATTCAACCTGGTAAATAACCACTTGTCAGCTAAGAGCTGCAAGAATTAACCCCAAAGGAACTGATAACCATAACAGAAGCCCAGTCCTGGCCCCACGGTTCTGCTGTGCTGTAAACAGGTCAATATGAACGCTTTTCACACCCTCAGAACCTCAGACATACGGAATGGGCAGGGTCTGTCCCATCCATGGACTAGTCAGCCTACAAATGTTGAGTTGTGTTTCAACCAACGCTGTCTGAGCCACCAATTACAAAGTGCTTTAACAAATCAACCCTAATCAAAGAGAGACAGGTGTCTCTCGTTTGCATCTCGCTTGTGTGTACGAGGGAGGAAGAGCTGTGACCACCAGTCTTCTCTGCGAGGGTTAAGACTAAGATGTTTGGGTCAGTATTTTGTTAATTGAACTACTTACCATGCAGATTTATTTTCAAATATTTCAAAATCAGTAGCAATTTTTTAAAAAACTCCAATGATTTCAGCCTTAAAAATGTTTTGCTCTGGAGTCAGATGAGTGGGAGTGGGAGTGTCATGATGGAGACAGTCTTACATGTTGAAAAGACCAAAAAAAAAAAAAAAGTTTTTAACCAGTGCTTTACTTAATTTTCATAGTTGTTCATTTAAGACTTATAGACACCATTTCCCAGAATGTTGGTTGTCTCAGATGAATGTGTCACCTTGTCATGTACCACTGCCTTCCTTCCTACAGAAGTGCCTCCCACCGTCATGGTCAGGAAGGGCCTTCCCACCAGAGCCTCTTGACTTTGGCTCCAATGCAATCACTGTCCATCCACAAGCAATCCGGCCAGGCTACCAACCTGAGGCGGGGCAGACACCTGCCTCAGGCGGCTGGCCAGTGAGTAGTGAGGCTCTTGTCCTTAACTCGGAATTAAGAGACTCAGAGACTATGAGCTCTGAGGGGTGCACACCTGTTTAAATGCCGACGCCAAATGAAAAATTAATAATTTTAAAATGACATGATTGTTCCTGGGCATGGTGGAGGAGAAAGTTTATATGTAGGCAAAAGAGAGAGCATAGCCAGAGGCGGGGACATCTGGGAGGGTCCAGAGTGGACATGACCCTAAGCCATGCAAGAGGAAGGGGAGGGGAGAGCCAGACCAAGAGGACAGTAGGGTAAACAGTAGACAAAGGGGCCGGGTAACCAAAATAGTTCCATTATACAGGAAAGAGCAGCTAGGTGAGGGAAGCCCAGCCCCTTGGATGGAGAAGTTAGGCGAGGGAACAGGGGCGTACATGCACACACACACACACACACACACACACACACACACACACACACACACACTTATGCCATGACACACCTGTAGAAGACAGAGGACAACTTTCTGCAGTCAGTTCTCTTCCTCTACTACGTGGGTCCCAGGAATTGAACTCATGTCATCAGCCTTGCAGCAAGTGGTTTTGCCCACAGAGCCATCTTGCCTGCCCGTGGGATGGGCTTCATTGCAGACAAACCTGCAGACCTTCCAGTTCAGCATCTGTTTGGCACCATTATTGACTTGAGGTTTTTGGAATGTCTACACTGAGTAACTTAGAGAGTTTTGCCAAACACTGGCAAGTTATTAAAGAATCCTTATCATCCACAAGTGGCACTTGGGAGATTACCCAGTCTGGGCTGATCTTAGGACGTCTCAGCTCTCCAGTTGGGTCTCTGCAAGCACTTCTTCCTGTCCTGGGAAGTTCTGTGATGGACTCAGCACCAGCTGGACAAAAGCAACATAGAACTGACAGATGGTTCCAAGAACTCACAGCAGGAGTTCTCTCTATTCACAGGACAGGAATCATGCTATCACATTTTATTTCCTTCATGCTAGCCATGACTCTGCAAAGCAGAGTGGTTTATTGGTCTGGGCTATTGCTCCCAGTTTACAGAGAAGGCAAACGTGGCTTTGACGGGCTTCAGAGCACATCCAGGGGACAGGACGAACTTAGCTGCAGACATGCATCTGCCTGACACCAGATCCTGGACACTTCAGCACTATGTGAAACCCTGCTTGTGTATCAACTAATTTATTTAGTAGCAATTAAAAGGAAAAAAAACCCCTTATTCCCTGAGTCTGAGTCAGGCCGTAGGAATAAAGCCAATAGATCGCCAAAATACATGTAATATTACTCATGAATTTATCAGTAAAGAATTTATAGCTGGGTGTGGTGGCTCATGCCTTTAATCCCAGCACTTGGGAGGCAGAGGCAGGTGGATCACTGTGAGTTCGAGGCCAGCCTGGTCTACAAAGCGAGTCTAGGACAGCTAAGATAACAGAGAAACTCTGTCTTGAAAAAAACCAAAAACTTGCACACTGTGTTTTCAGATGCTGATTTCAGTGCCCTGAGATCTGGTTACTGGCATGACACAGGCATTGCTATGTATGTTGAACCATCTCCTGTATCCATGTGATGTAAAGAGTGCTCCCCAATTATCCCTTATTGGTTAATAAAGTTGCTGACAGCCTGGGTTGGGCAGAAGAGAGATAGGCCGAGTTTAGGTTACCTGGCTTGGGGTCAGGAGACCATGAGGCAAGAGGAGGAGAAAGATGATGTAGCAAGAGAGAGGAAGGAGGAGGAGAGGACCCAGGTCACCATGGGGTAACCATAAAGCAGGAGCAGGTAGCCAAGAACAGCTTGCTCTGTGGATGGTCCTGATGAAGCAGAAGAGCCCACATGGAAGATGTGCAAGTGTTTGGGATTTTGGATTGGAAGCAGACAAGATATCTAAGAGGGTTGATGTCTGCCCAGAGCTAGTGTTTTAAGGCTTATTATAAATCAGATAAGTTTCTGTGTCTTTTATTTGGAAAATAGCTGGTTCCAGAATAACTGCTGCTGTACTAGTTATTAATATATACAGAATAATTCGTGCATTTTATAATTTATTTTGTTTGTAAGAGAGTGTGTACATGCATACATGCACATGCCATGATGTGCATATGGAGATCAGAAAACAACAGGAGTTAGTTCTCCCATCTTGTGGGTCCTGGGGATTGAACTCAAGTCATCAGCCTTGGCTGCACATGTCTTTAAACTGAGCCAACCCATTGGCCCTCAATAAAGAATTTTGAGAAGCTTCTGTTTAGTAACTATCTTTAGATTCTAAAAAATAAAATTTTTTTTAATGAAGATGAAAAGACACAGCCTCTTTCCCTGCAGAAGGCTCCAGTTTCATGGGAAATGGACACATATCCAGAATCTTAGAATACAGGATGATCAGTGCCTTAACAGGTTCTAAGGATTTCACAAAAACAGACTTAGAGGCAATAAGAAGGGACCATACTTGCAGATATGAGAGGAGGACTGTCTTAGTCAGTGTCCTGTTGCTGTGAGGAGACACCATGACCATGACAACTCTTACAAAAGAAAGCATTTAATTTTTTGTTTGTTTGTTTGTTTTTTGTATTTTAGTTTTTCGAGACAGGGTTTCTCTGTGTAGCCTTGGCTGTCCTGGACTCACTTTGTAGACCAGGCTGGCCTCAAACTCACATTGATCCACCTGCCTCTGCCTCCCAAGTGCTGGGATTAAAGCATTTAATTAGGACTGGCTTACAGTTTGAATTTAGTCCATTGTCATCATGGCTGGGAGCATGGCAGCATGCAGGCAGACATGGTGCAGAGAAGTAGCTGAGAACTCCCCATTTGGATCCGGGATCCACAGGCAGCATGAAGAGAAAGACACTGGGCCTGGCTTGAGCTTTTGAAATCTCAAAGCTCCAACCTCCACTCCCCCATTCCACCCTCACCCCATACACCCCGAACCCTGTGATAAATGCCCTCCAACAAAGCCACACCTCCTAATCTCTGCCAACTAGTGCCACTCCCTGATGGCCAAGCATTCAAATCTGTGAGCCTATGGGGGCCGTTCCTATTCAAACCACCACAAGGATTATTCATTACAGTGGAGGGCAGTATTTCAAACACTCAAGCTGGAATCTAAAGCAAAGCATCTGAACATATCAAATTGTGGTTCTCAGTAGTCTTAGAAACACAAGTAAGCCAGTTGGGCTGGGGTAATGGTGTTTGTTAGGTTTCAAACCAGGGACATTAGCATATCAAAGCAGACCTGGCCACCAGGTTCTCCCTGCATCCCTCAGTCTCTGCCTGTTGCAGTGTCCTGTAAATACACACACACACACACACACACACACACACACAGACACTTCACAGAGAGACATACATACACACACACCACACACAGAAACATACACACACACCACACACAGAGACATACACACACGCACATACACACACATACACACACACACTAAGTGAATAAAATTGTTAAGTAATGTAACATTATTACTAAATGAGTGTGGCCCATGACAGAAGAATATAAAACTTACCTAAATGACAGTGCTGGCATGGGAAATATCTGGGAAATCTAACAAAAATGTCTCCGTCCCACTCCTAAAATGCTGCTGCCAAGTTCTTGTTTCCTAAGACATCCAGTGTTCTCATCTTGTAAGAGCAAACACTTATATACGCATACATGGACACACAAATATATATATAGATTCACACGTGGACTCACAAATACATATAGATGCACACGTAGACTTATTAATTACAATGCAGGGTCATCAGGTTCTTTGGGAAAATACCAATCTCAGTCGTCAGGGTATCTATCTATCAGTCCAGCAACAGCTCATGGCAAATGCAGCAGGATCAACAGCAGCTTTCACTCTCTTCTGTCCATCTCCCTGAAGCCCTCTCGCCTCTCTCTCTCTGTGTCTCTGTCTGTCTCTGTGTCTCTGTGTCTCTGTGTCTCTTTCTCTGTCTGTCTGTCTGTCTGTCTGTCTGTCTGTCTGTCTCTCTCTCTCTCTCTCTCTCTCTCTCTCTCTCTCTCTCTCTGTGTGTGTGTGTGTGTGTGTGTGTGTGTGTGTGTGTGTGTGTGTGTGTGTTCTTATATTTATAGCCTCTCTAAGTCTTCAGAATTAAACTATCTCCAGCTGGCAAAGACCACACCACTCTCTGAACCACACTGGGGATTAAAACAAAAACATATTTATACAATATAACTGAGAAGCCACAACTTCCACTACAAGGAACTGTATTAAAAGGTCACAGTGTTAGAAAAGTTGAGAATTACTGGCCTAGAGGATCAGAAGACATGCCAACAGATGGTCATCCATTAGTTTAAGCTTCCTGATAAATTCTTTAGGAGCTATAGTCCATGTGTCATGTTATTTTTTACTATATAATATGCTATAATGTATTCTATTACATATATGTATAAAACATAGTGTATATGTGTTATGCACTATAAATGATGGACTTCAATTTAATATATATGCATATAATGAATTATAGATTCATTGTAGATAGATAGATAGACAGATAGTAGATAGATAGATAGATAGATAGATAGATAGATAGATAGATAGATAGAAAAATAGGTAAGCCATGTCATTATGAAATAATGGTTTCATTAGGTTTCACTGTGCTGATGTTTTCACTGTGGATAGAAGAAAAGCTGTGAACTTGCAAACCTGTACTGCCCGGGTCCTACTGTGTTGAACGTTCTGTTTAGATTTTTTGCAACCATCTGAAATGGGCATCAACATGTCAACTACTTTCTATCTGTTTCTCTTTCTCAATTGTCTTCCCCACTATTAGGAGGCTACTCTTTTTAATTTCAGCCCATCTGCAGAGAAGACACAATAGAAATCTCACACATTCACTTCCGTCTCTCCATGCAAGCTGTACACTCCTTGTTTGAGCCTTTCCCTTTCATGTAATTTTGATAAAAGCAACAAGAAGCAGCCGCTCCAGGGTTCTGTGTCGTCACACCAGTTCCCTTGGAAGGGTAGACAGGTACACGGAGGCCTTCTGTTGCAGACTTGGCACAGGATAACGAAGGCGAGCAGCTTTCCCGTCTACTCTCAGCTCTTTCCTGTATACTGCCGTAGTCAATGACCATTAAAAGAACATACTCCTCTAAGATACAGAAACCTTGACTTCAGTAGGACTCTATTTCAGTGATGTGATGTGTGCATGTGACCTGGAGTGACAGGACAATAGAAGTCTGCTGTTGAGTGCTCAAGGCCTCCCGGCGGCCAACGGAGTCACCAACACAAAGTCTCATTCGATGTTCCCTTTAAGCAAGTCAAACAAACAACATGAGACAGAGGACCCTGCAGCAGTCTGCTTTTCTTCCTATTTCTCTGCTTTTCTGAGGCCAGCAAAAAGGACAAACCTTAATCTTGTGCAATTCCCACCCATGAGCCATGCTGTTTTGGACTATGGAAGGTTTCTTTTATCTTATTGGCTTTGAGAAAACAGTCCATCTTTTTCCTGGATAAGCTCGGTGGCTCCACGCAGCCAGCAGGCTTGAGGCCCAGAGCTCCCTGGAGGCCACGTGTGGTTTACTCTGGACAAATGCTTTGAAACAAATTCCTGGCTTTCCTTCAGGATTATGGAGCTGACAGGCAGCTGCCACCCACATAGAAAGATCATGTCCGGTGCTGGCTAACACAGGAACCCTGGAGGTATTGATGGTAAACCATGAGCCTGGTAAGTTGGCCCTCAAATTACAACACTCTCACAATTTGGATGGCCACTTCACTGGACCACCACACTGCCCTTGTTCCTCTGTAACTCACCCAGATAATTTTTTAAATTGCTTTGATACACCCTGTAGAGTATTAAAACACAGTAGTAAATCCTAAAAGGCTCTTTTCCTATATATATATATATATATATATATATATATATATATATATATATATATATTTTATAACTGAAAAACTACAGAGAAAAATGTGCCAAGGTTCTTAATCTTCACATTTTCCACTTATTTCAGCATAAGCAAAAATAAATGAGTGCCAATTGACCATTATATTTAAAAAATATTTAAAACCTTTTGAAAAAGTTCTGAAAAAAATTAAAAATTTAATCCAAGCTCCCCCCCTTTTTTTTTTAACTTAATCTGAATTGTAAAAGGCACCTTGTGTGATTCCCTTATGGTCCCTGTATCAACTCTGGAGCTTGAGCTGTACCTGCTATTGAGTTTTCATCTGGCATTTTCCTTCCTTCCTTTCCCCCTTCCTCGTTCCCCCCTCACTGGGTTTCTTTCTTTATTAAAATGAAAGCATTTTTCACCCACATAGAATGCAACTGTAACGAGTCATTAAACAATCCTCATAGTGTATACATCAAGGCTAATTTCCTTAAAAGCAAGTTTTAACTATTATTAAAGTGCTAATGTCCTATTCTAAAGCTCGCACCAGAATTCGAGTGTTCTGGTTTATTCATCCATTTCATAGAAAACGGGTTTTAAAGATAGTGTATTTACTATTATTTGGAGGGGATCTTAGGGAGGTTGGGTTCTGCCAGGCCCCTGTACTAAGTTCGGTTTACTTTTCTGTCACAGGCCTGAAGTATTCCTCCTTGTCTCTCAGTCTTCTTTGTGTGCGTATGTACACCATTAATTCTGAAATGTCATTATTGTAAAAAGTTAACAGCTATTTCACACGCCACAGAGGGAGAATGTTCTAGCAAAACATCACGATGCTTTCTTAGCTCTTCGAGTTTTCACTTTATATTTGTGGAAAATGCTCTTTTCAGCGCAAGACAGCTTGTCTTCCTATATTATTGAGTGGGTTTACACGGTTAAGTGATCCTAATATGCCTTATATCAACAATGGCTGTACCTTTATCACCGTACTCCTCAGAAACATCAGTGTCAGTATTTCAGCACACGATCTCTGTCAGCCAGCATGTTGGTGACGCAGCTCGCCACATCAAAGGCTCCAGTATCATTGTTGTGATCCACCCCCCCCCCAAGCTCTGCAATTTGAAGATACTGGGAGTTCAACTTTCAGCAACCACTTCCTTCAACTAAAATCAAACTCTGTAGCTGAGAAAATTCCATCTCAAAGATGAGTAGTGGTACAGCCTTGCGTATAACGTTTTAAATGTCAGCCAAGTTCAGTGTGCATAGAGGCAGCCAAAGGAACAGTGACCAAGTTCACTCATGTGCAACCAAGGGCACATACCACCTAGCTGCTGTCTTGACAAGGACTCCGTATGGATTTGAGACATGGTCAAACCTAAAGTAGCAGCCGGGCATGGTGGTGCACGCCTTTAAACCCAGCACTTGGGAGGCAGAGGCAGGTGGATTGCTGTGAGTTCGAGGCCAGCCTGGTCTACAGAGTCCAGGACAGCCATGGCTACACAGAGAAACACTGTCTTGAAAAATCAAAAAAACAAAAACAAAACAAAAACAAAACAAAACAAAAAAAACTAAAGTAGCTTTACTTCATACATATTGAAGTAAGAGGTCTGTGTGTTTTCTATTTACTTATTTGTTTGTTTGTTTGTTTGTTTTATTTGATAAGGTTGAGTCCAAGACATTGAGCATCCTATCACTAAGATTAATGCCCAGCTTTTTTTCTTCTCTTTCCTCCAAGTTTGGTACTTCTCATTTTGAGACAGAATTTACTAAGTCACCCAGCTTTTTTGGTTTGCTGTTTGGTTTTTTGAGACAGGATTTCTCTGTGTAGCCTTGGCTATCCTCGACTCACTCTGTAGACAAGGCTGGCCTCGAACTCGAAGAGAGCCGCCTGCCTCTGCCTCCCCAAGTGCTGGGACTACAGGAGTGCGCCACAGACACCCAGCTTTTCTTGAACTTGCAGCCCTCTTGTATAAGCATCCCAAGTAGCTGGGATTCCAGGCCTGCACCACCAGGCTCCACTGAGGTTGTACATCTTTAGAGACATGGAAACTTCGCTCAAAACTGGTTATGGCAGGGCCCATCTGTAAACCCAGCATTCAGGAAGGTGATGCAGGAGGCTCACTACAAGTTCCAGGCCAGCCTACAGCATGAGACTCTGCCTCAAAAATTCAAAAACAAACGTGAAAACGTGTTACTCAAATTCAAACAATACAGCTCCTTGAAGCCTTCCGAAGCGAAACTCTTTTTGACACCTTGACCCGTTCACAGAGCGTCCTCCCCACGCACCATGCCGTACATTGCGCGTGCTGTGCAGGGTAAGAGATAGAGAGGGCTCTGGGAACTGGGGTGACACGGGAAGTTAGGACTGGATAAAACAATCCAACCCATAGCGGGCCGAGGCTCCTTTAGTGCTGGCTTAGGTGCTTTCTTATGTGAACTTTGGATTTGGGGCCCTTGTGAAGGGAAGTGTCTTCCTTCTCCCTGACAGCTAACGCCTGATTATTTCAGAAAGTGCTCAAATACACACTCCGATAGACTTGACTCCCAACCAGTGTGTAATTTGTGTAGCTTAGATAGTTGTATGGAAATTTGCTACAACGATTATCCTTCTATTCGATGAGGGAACGTTTTGTTTCTATGGCAACTGTTCTACACCGGTGTATCCTTACATGCTTACTATACTTCTAAAGTATGCAGCTTATCCTTATGGGAGTACACATCATCCTGAAAGGACTTTTTTTTTGCCTTTCAATAAACATCGATTCCTCTTTTAAATCCTTTTCACCTGATTTCAGAATAAAATAAAACTTTGTAAGAATTGCTAAGGAAGGGTTTCAGGAAATGAGAGCCATGAATGACTCGGCCCTTTGCAGCTGTCATGGGAGAGTAGCTACTTGGTCCTCAAGTGGTTTCTGGGAACATGTGCCCAGCCTCTGCATAGCTGTATTTCTCCTAGACTCTGTATTTCCAAACATCCTCGTGTTTGCTGTGTTTGGGACGTTGCTATGCAAAACGCTATAAAAGAGTAGATCTTTTTTTTTTTTCCTGAGGCAATCAAGAACTGAACAGATGCAAGTTTAGGATGATACAAACATTTCTTAGAACAGTTTTAGAGTTCCTTGGGGAATGGTGGAGGAATGCTCATGATAAGAAAGGATGAAGGCCTAAATTGTCATTCCACATGACAAAGTTCGCCATGCCAGCAGCTTTGCAGCTATTGACACCACTTAAACAGCATTGTCAAAAAACTGCTCTCACTTGGATTATGACCAACAAAGACCTTCTTCATTTTTTTTTCTTCCAACTCATAGCCTCCCCAGGCTACTTCCTTTGCAAGTCACATTGAAAACCATATTAAAGCAATGAAACAATGAAACTAAGAGTACAACTCGTGATATTTATGTTTAAAGTATTGTGGCTTCGCTTTTCACTTTATCATGCATTCGCACATGGGTTTTCTTCCTCCAGGTTTACTAGTAGAGATGCGTGGGTGCTCTAGGTCCTTGATACCCCCGTTTGAGGGGAGGTGGAGATGTGTTCGTTGTATCCTCAGCAAACACGGTCCACGGAGACAGCACGAGGTGACGTGAGAACTGGAGTGAGGGTGGAAGGATGGCTTGGTGGGTAGAGCACTGACTGTGCAAGCATAAGAACCTGATGAAAAGACAGAGCGTGCCCTATGTAGCCCTGTGACCCTGGCACTCTGGAGGAGTGGGGACAGGTCCATCACTGGGACTTGCTAGTCAGCTGGACATCATACTAGCTCCAGATTCAATGAGAAACTTCCTTTCAAAGGTATAAGGAAGTGATAAAGTAAGATACACACACACACACACACACAGAGAGAGAGAGAGAGAGAGAGAGAGAGAGAGAGAGAGAGAGAGAGAGAGAGGTCATTTATGATTTCACGTCTGTACCTGTGAAGGTGGTTATTAGCAACTGTCTGCAGGAGTCCCAAGTACGGGACACTCAGGTGGTATGCCTCACTACAGTGATGAGCATCCCATAATCAAACTTCATGAAGTACCGCTGAATTCTCTTATCTATGTGGGCTGATGGGCCCCAGATAGAGTCAGAGACTAATAAAAGAGCAGAGACCATGTAAGAGACTGACAAGTCACAGATACACAGTAGCATTGGGTGCAGCAGGTGTACGATACCATGAGGGGATCTTAAGACAACAAAAGGTAACCAAGGAGACACTGGCCCCTTGCTGACAAGGGGCCTCCGCTTCTGCAAGAAGAGGAGTGGCTGCAAGCATGGAGGGATTTTCTTGCTTCCTAATTTGGCCCTTCCACAGCACAGCACACTCCTCCCTGTCTTTTCAGACCTCATAGGCAGGAGCATCTCAGAACAGAGTGACTTCCACTCTGTTTTTCCTCTACCAGCCCTGAAAAGAATTCATGCAGAAATGAGGGAAGAGGGCCACAGAAGGTGTTCACTGTCTCGTCTTGGGAAAATCTGCCCCCTGTATCAGAAGCAGGAAGAGCCCAAGACCTTCCTTTCAGATAATCTTTTAAAACCTGCAACAGGAGCTGGAGAGGTGGCTCAGAGGTGAAGAGCACTGGCTGATCTTCCAAAGGTCCTGAGTTCAATTCCCAGGGATCACATGGTGGCAGACAGCCATCTATAATGAGATTTGGTGCCCTCTTCTGGTGTGCAGATGTACATGCAGGCCGAATGCTGCGTACATAATAAACAAATCTAAAAAAAAAAAAAAATCACTTGTGTCTCTTGCAGAGGAGCCGGGTTTGGTCTCCAGCACCCGTACGGTGGCACATAACCATCTGTAACCTCAGTTCCAGAGGGTTTGACACCTTCTCACGTCCATGAGTACCAAGCACACAGGTGTTGCGCATACATATAACATGTAAACAAAGCACTCACGCAGATAAAATGAAACAAACAAATCTGTGGTTTTTTAACCTACAGTAATTTCCACCAGCATTTTTCATTCCTTGCAGCTCCCCTATGATGGGCAAGGTTGCCAGGCTCCCTGTCTAAAGGAATCTGCTCAAAAGAACTTTAATATATTCCTTTCGGCTTTGTTGCTATGTCTTTAGGCGGTAGCAAATCTCTTTAAGTTTGAGGTATGTTGAGCTAAAATTATTTGACCAAGTTACAGCAGTGGCTATATTATATCTGTGTCTACATAAGACGGATTCACATGACTACAGAAAAAATCTATTGCAGAATATAGAATTAAGTCAAAAGTAATACGATGAGAAAGAGTGGACTTAATGAAAGAAAAGTCATAATCTTTCAAACCCTACCTCCACATCAAGTTCTCAGCTTATTTGAAAGGTTGTTTTCCCAGAGGACAATACCAGGCTTTTCATCATTTCTTGGCATGGCAACTATTTGGGTCAGTCCAGGTGGTACCAGCTGCACACGATGAAAGAGCTCACACAGCTTCATTATGCAAGTAATGACAAGAGGAATGAGCAGTCCAGACCAGCTGGACCCATCACTGACACTCATGTTTTAACGTGCACAGCACATAGAGTCAAATATACAGAGAGAGAGGAAGACACACACACACACACACACACACACACACACACACACACACACCCATAGATACATATACACACAGAGACATACAGATAAATATATATTCGCACACACATAAAGACATTCACAGATACATATATATACATGTATACTCATAAGCACAGACCCATTGACATACATACAGAGACACGCACATACACACAAGAAACATACAGATACATATATATATATACTACATAAACACACAGAGTTATACACAATACACACAAATATATGCACATACATACATATAGGCCAAAAAATATATATACTTACAAGATACACATATATACATGCACATGTATACACACACACACACACACACACACACACATACACACATGGCACATGAACTGTGCAACCAGGGAAACCAGCCTGGAGCAAGCGTGAGGTTGAGACATATCCAAACCCTGAAAATCTCTATCTTGAGATTAGCAGGAGTAAGGACCGCTCCCTCCCTGTTCCGTGCCTACGTGCCCAGTACACATCCTCTTGCGACCGCCAGCTCCACCATCCTCAAGGTTGTTGTGTAGCCTGGTGATCAGGACATGTCCGGCTAGCACCTGGAATCCCTCTCCATGCAAATGAAGCATTTCCAGCACCTCAGCCCCAGCCAATGATGTGCACCCACCCACCCCCAAAAAAACCCACTCACTTCCCCAAGGTTTATATAGCCCCTACTCCCCCAATAAAGAGAGCTATATTGTGGAAAAGCTGTGTCACTGAAAGGGCTGTGTCCCTGTAGGTGCTGCATCACAAAGGGCTCAACCTAAATTAACTCAACCCTCACAGTCTCTTATGCAAGTGTAGCATTCTTCTATGTTACTGACAGGGAAACTGAGGCTCAGAGAGATTAGGGGATTGTTCAGGATCACGTCATTAATGCTTAGCTGTATAATGCTGATAAAGAGTATCAATGCCCCTTAAGTAAACATACTCAAGCTGCTTTAGGGGACCTAAGGACCCCGTCCTAAGGTTTCCTGCCCCACAGTCCATGCATACTAATTCCTCCATTTGTAGAGCAGTATATTTTAACCGAGCGAGGTTCCCAGACAAAGAAGGAAAGGGTGTGAGAAATGGGGTTGACAGCCCAGGCTGCTCAGGGAGTGCTGAGAAGTAGCTCAGAGGGAAGGTGTTTTGATGTCCAGAAATAGGCCCACTGGGAACAAGAACTGAAGAAACCTGGATGAGGTTATACTTCAAGAGAGAGATGTCATTGCTTTCAAAGCTGATCAGAACTTCATACAGGACCTCTTGATTGTTGGTCACCTGACTCTTCGGGCCATTGTGCTTTACATATAAATTTACTGACCATGTCTGACCACATGGCTTCCCTCTGGTCATAAGGACTGAGGAGACTGTGAAGCCTTGGGGGAGCGGAACCTAGCAGGAAGAAACAAGCATCCTATCTGAGGAGTGAGACTTAAGGTTGATGGCCTGGCCCCACTTCCTGCACTTTTTGCTTCCAGTTCTGCCAAGATGTGCAGTCCCTGAAACATATGCTCACTGCCATAGTGGTGCCTGCCAACGGGCCTTCTTCACCATGGCTGACTTCAGTGCCTCAAACTGCAAGCCAGCTACATCGTGTGCTTCGGAAGTATCACAGCAATAATGTCAAAGGCTTGAGACCTGTTTCAGCCTTCAGCATAGCATAATTGTAGCCATTTTGTAAGTCCCCATTTTGATCCTAAGATGAAATTAAGTTCATGTTCTCAGCCTCTACCTGCCTGGGAGCTTGACTAGTCTTTTACTTATAATCCAATACTTGTTGAAGTTCTGCTTGAATTAACGACATATGTTTTACTTAAACAAAACCACAATACCCAGCTATGTTCCTTACTCCTGTAATAGTGGAGACTTGAAAGTCCTTAAGCCTATATTCCTAATCAATCAGCTTAAACTGCTTTTTTTTTTCTTTTTCCAGAGCTGAGGACCGAACCCAGGGCCTTGCGCTTGCTAGGCAAGCGCTCTACCACTGAGCTAAATCCCCAACCCCCAGCTTAAACTGCTTTTTCTAGTCACCAGGATGCAATGTACTCAGAACAAAATTGATTCATCTTGTATTTAGCTAGTGAAAATGAGGTAATGCTGCCCTACCCTTGCTTCCCACCTGCTTACCTGGTTATTACGTAGTTACATTTTTTTTTTTTCTTATAAAAGGCCTTCCCTAGAAACAGGCTGGTGTCACAGTTAGGCCTCTGAGTCCTTTCTATGGCCGTGATTGCAATCAGCCTTGTCTCAAGGTGTGCGTTCACTCAATAAACCACCGATAGCTCACTGAGATAGGTGTTGAGTGGTTTGTGTGGCAATTCTTGTGCTAAAAAAAAAAAAAGAAAAAAGAAAGAAAGAAAAAGAAAGATGGCATTGGAAATTAAAAACACTGTTGTGAGAAACCTGACTGTTGGGTCTTTGGCCTTGTGACTAGTTTGCAGAAAAAGTTTGGTCTATAGTTCTAGGATCCTATAGTCAGAGTTTAATTGGTCATTTGAGTAGGAGTAGGCAAGACTAGAATGCCAGTAGAAACGCAGACAGTGAAGGCTTTCAGAGACAGTGAGGTTCCAGAGAGGACCAGGAGCTGGGTCAGAAGACAATTATGTTATATTTTAGCAAAATAAAAGGCTGCATTCTGCTTATGTCCTGAACATTTGAGTGAGGATGGATTTTTAAAAGGTAGACTAAGCTGAGCATAATGGTACATGCTGGTGATCCCAGCATTTGAGAGATGGAGGCAGGAAGATCAGGAGTTCAAGGTGAAGCTCAGCTACATACACAGCCTGAATTACATGAGAGCTTCTCAAAACACAAATAATGGCCTCGTTGATTTGGCAGAAGAAAACTCAAGACAGCACAGCATTCAGGCTGTGCCACGGCTGTTACCCACAGCTCTTAGCCAAGCCTCATTGAGAAAGACCAGCAAGTGGTGCTAAAAGGTGTAGGAAGTGTGTGGTTCAGTGAGGAAAGGAGCCACAAGGACTAATAGCACAATAAGGCTTGTCTGCATGTGCATACAAAGAGCCTGTCGTTGTTAAAGAGATCAGCACCACTGAGAAGCTACATACGTGCTTTGCTCTGGGACAATAAGAACAGGCTCAGCTATCTAGAGCTCCCGAGTTTAGCAATGAAAATCCATGGAGAGGAAAATGCCTGCGAGTTGAGGGGAGAGAGCCTTCAGGCTGAAAAGGGGGCCTAGGCAACTGTTTTCCCAGATTCAGCCATGAGCTCACAGATAACTGCTGCTGTGGTCTGAGGAGGGAAGGACAGGCTTTATTGTGAGTTGGTGATGGAACTTGGCAAGGTGCTGGGTTTTTTCAGGCAAGCAAAATAAAAGAGTGAGGAGTTTACCAAGACTTGTAGCAAGGTTCCCGAAACCCACTGGGGTCAAGTTATCTGTAGCAGGGTCAGATTCCCCACATTGGAGCTCCTGAGCAAGCTGCCTGTCAACCTGTGACAGGGAAGCCACATTGTGGTGGAGACCCTAGGATATTGGTGACGACAGAAACATGGGATCCTCACTAAGGAGAGCTACAGGCACTGAGTGGAGCTGGCTCCAAAGAGAGGCCATATGTGCCACAGGCACTGTCGCTGAGAGGTTGCCTGGGCCATGTGGAGCCCAGATGACGCCATTACAAACCCAGATGCTGAGCATGCAGGGATGCTGTTTGTCATGCTGTGTTTTGGTCTTACTCTCTGAGCCAATCTTTTATTTCTTTCTCTTTTATTTTTTAAGATTTATGTTGAACTATATGGATATGTTTGTATGTTTGTGCTGGGGTTTGTGCATGTCAGTTCAGTGCCTGCAAAGGCCAGAAGAGGAAGTTGGATCTCCCTGGACCTGGAGTTACAGGCAGCTGTGAGCCAAACTTGGGTGTTCTATAAAAGCCTTACATGCTCTCAACTGCTGAGCCATTGCTCCTGCAATGGTTCCTTGCTGTGCTCCCACTCCTCCTCCTTGTAGTGGGAACATTTACTCTGTGCCATTATATGTTGAAGGTCTTTTATTTTTCTTTTATGTCACAAAGCTTTCTAGTTACAGGTTTGTCTAGTCTCAGACCAGACCTTGGACTTTTGAGCATTGTTGGTTGGAACTGTAAGTGTTATCATTAAAAACAAGATGGCACGCAGCAGCAGATATAATATGGAGAGATTTTATTTGGGGAGAAGGTAAATGGAGAGGAGTTTGGCCCTGAGTGGGCCATGAGGGTAGGGAGAGACAGACAGACAGACACACACACACACACACACAGAGAGAGAGAGAGAGAGAGAGAGAGAGAGAGAGAGAGAGAGAGAGAGAGAGAGAGAGACCTTTAGAGAAATTGCAAGAGAGAAAAGTACAAGAGTAAGAGACAAAGTAAGAGAGAGACAAGGGGGCAGGCCGGCTCTTTTATAGTCTGGCACACCTGGCTGAGACAGGCAATGATGTCATAGGTTGCTAAGCAACCTAGAAACAGCCACTTATATGCCAACAGTAACACTACAAGGATTCTTGAAGTTAGACTGACTATATCTTGCATTATGAGATAGCCATGAGCCTCTGGGGAGTTGCATAGAATGTTACGGTTTAGATGTAAAATTTCTTTCACACACTCTTGTTTTTGAACAGCTGGAGATTTTCTGTTGGGAGATTGTGGGACCTTTGGGAGGTAGAGCCTCACTGAAGAAGGAACAGACTCTCTGGAGGCTGTTGGCTGAGGCCTAAAGTCTATCCTGAGTTTCTACTACACCAAGATGTGAGAGGATGAGGCGTCCTAGCTGCATGCTCGCAGCACTGAGGAGCCTCTGCCACCATTCCTTTCCCTACATAATGAACTGTGGTCCCTCAAACCGTGAGTTTAAGATGCTTCTTTGGAGTGTTTTATCCCAATGATGAGAAAAAAATAATTAACACAAAAAGATTTGCACAAATTTCACTTACTTTCTCTAACTCTGCAGCTGGCATAAATGCCCCAAAAGCAGACTGCAGCATCCAACTCATGTTCTCATCGGAGTATTTTTTAACACATGTTCTTCTGTCAGAAAGAACCACATCTGGAAGTATTCTCATGAGGTATTCTTAAACAGAACATCTGTTAGTGGGTTACAGGCTGTATTTGTCAGTTTTCTGTCACTGTGACAAGATACCTAAAATAAGCAATTTAAGGGGAGGAAATCTTCATTTTGGCTCATGGTTCTAGAGGTCTACGGTCCCTTGGTCCTGTGGCAACATAGCAAGCACATCAGAGCTTGCTCACCTCAGACTTCTGCTAAGTGGAGAAAGAAAGGTCGTAATGTCCTCTTCAAAGACACTCCACACTGAATCAATGTCCCTCCCACTAGGCCCCTCCTAAATGTTCCATCAGGACCAATACCATTACAAACTGGTGACCAGCTTTTAACATGTAGGTCTGTGGGGACTATTTCAAACCAAAGTCACATCACAGGCCAAGTCAAATATAACTGTTTTCTCAGACAATTGGATCTTATTCTGAAGTTTTAGAATGCATACTCAGTGGCAGTTTCTTAATAGAAGGGTTATAGTCCAGATAATTATGTGCCCTTCCAGGTAAAGTAGCCCATTAATTATGATACAATGGTTCAGAAGGTTGCATGCCAAAGGAATTAGCTTTTCTTTGTGTGAGAGGAATTTTAATCCAGCAATGTGGCTACTCTGGCAAGGGATTACACCCAAAGACCTTCTAGGTCTATGTGCTCTGACTGGAATACAGACACTTCCTGGAAAGTAAGGTTGGTTTACAGAAGGAAGGAGCCTTGTTTGAAAGTGACTTCTTCTAATTGAGGGGCAGACAAAATGACAATCAGAGAAAGATTTGACAGAATGAGTCAGAGATAGGATACTCCCAACTCACGTGAGAACAGGACAAGGAAAAGAGGCTATGTAAGAGCAGCACAGGGAGAGAGACAATAGAGGTTTGTTTTGTTTTGTTTTGTTTTTTTGTTTGTTTGTTTGTTTTTTACCAAGAGTTGTTATTTGTTTTTAAACCAGGACAGCTCTACAAAGACAGGTTGCAGAGAGAACAGTAGATACAGGTTAAGACAGAATGAGCAAAATGATTAAAACATATTTCCAAAATTAGTTTGAAGCCAGGCAGAGCAATTCACTCAGAAGCCCAGAGAAGCCCATTTGAATCAGTCAGCTTGGAGCAGAGTTTGGGCCAGAACAGTTGAGCTGAACCAGGCAGCAAGAGTTCAGAAAGAGCTAGAAAGGCTTAGGATGGTTCTCATCTTATCCCCTTATCTGGAGAAGTGAAAACAACCTTTACATCTTGTGCGTGTGCTATGTATGTGCTGTGTGTGCTATGTTTGTGTGTGTGTGTTTACATATAAGAGACAGACACAAGTAGAGAAAAGGGGAGGGGAAGTGAACATGATGAGCTACTGTGCTAATGATACAAATGTAGCCATAAAGGTCATGATCACATGACTCAGTTAGGGTGCCTCATTCTTCCCATGGAGAAACTGAATTTCAGGACTAACTCTAAAGATCGTACACTAAGTCACAGAGACAGGTCACAGCAGAAGTCCTTACTTTAAGGTTTTGCCATGCAAGCTGGCCAGTAGCCAGTACAATGGCTTGCTCAGCTTAGCATGTTCGACAATATGTTAAAAAAGACGTGTAAGAGGGAAAGCTACTTTGCAACCTTGCTTTCAATGTTGTGTATTTCAAGTCGCATTGCTCTTTTTG
This sequence comes from Acomys minous, assembly GCF_964271855.1. Taxonomy (NCBI): domain Eukaryota; kingdom Metazoa; phylum Chordata; class Mammalia; order Rodentia; family Muridae; genus Acomys; species Acomys minous. The sequence goes on along the minus strand of NC_140494.1, from coordinate 23,325,684 downwards.
AGTGTCACAACTGGGAGTATCCGGCCAGGGATGATGCTAACTAGTCCACAAAGTAGAAGACGTCCCATGACAAGGATTACAGAAGCTCAACTTGTCCACGTTGCAGATGTGGAGGATCCTGACTTCAAGCCAGGAGAAACCCATGGAGTTTGCATGCCTGGACATGCCCAAGGACACAGTCTCCCACAGTGTGCCCCCAGAGCTCCCGCAGAGTGGTGTGCCACTGCCTACAGCACACAGCTGTGTTCCCCTTTGGGCTGCAGGGTGTCAGGGCTGTGCCCTGTGGAAGGAAGGGCTTTGTCTGTGGTCATCACTTCACAACCTTCTGTATTCTTTCTATAAAAATGTAGACTGGGCTTTGGGGAAATTTTGATTGTCATTTTATATAAGTTTTCATGATTCCCTTTAGATTTTTTTCTGTAGCTGGGCGGTGGTGGCGCCTGCCTTTAATCCCAGCACTTGGGAGGCAGAGGCAGGATCACTGTGAGTTCGAGGCCAGCCTGGTCTACAAAGCAAGCCTAGGCCAGTCAAGGCTACACAGAGAAACCCTGTCTCTTAAAAAAAAATGTCTGTTTCTAAATACAGAACAGCTCCTGGACAGCCATTCAAATGGTAACTTAGGCGACCACTCTCAGTATTTATCATGTTCAAGCTCGCTACTTTATTTTTTCCATTATTTGGATACTAGGAATTTAATTCTGGACTTCACACACCTGCTAAGCATTCATTCCACTACCAAGCTACACCCCTATACCATATGTGGGTTACTTTAAAAATTCAACACAGTTGATTAGACAACTAGATTTACGGCAGGAAGCGTGCCTAATGTGAGAACTCAAAAACGCAAACCTGTTTTAAGATTTCAGAAAACACGTTGAAGAAGAACGCATAAACCTCACAGACAGCCCCGACACTCCAAAACCTCAATATGAAATGTAACACGGAGCCAGAAATGCGGTACTACAGAGCACTCACTGCGCATGCGCATGGCCCAGGGTTCAAGTCCCACAACAGGGAAGAGAAACGTAGCATGGCCTGACTGTGTAGAGAAAAACAACGGCTTACAGACGACTTTTGAAGCCGTCTTTCCTGAGCTTCAGTAGTCCTCAGACCTGCCAGGAAGACTGACTCAGCCATGTGTCATGTCTCTATTCTCTGTCAAAGGTCACCAAGGTACCTGTCCTGGGGCTGGTTGTGCTGAGAAACCCAGGAATAAAAAGCCGTCTTGGAGGCAGGAAGACAGTGTAGGGTGGTCGCGCTTTAATGTGTAAAAGAGATTTTTTTCTTGTCTCCTATTCCTTTGGATCAGTTTCATTTAAAGTATATTGCAATGTTCTCACTTGTGTGACGTCTGTTATTAGATGGTTTCCTACTTGTGAGATTGATAGGAACTAAAGGAACCAAGAAGGAACTTTTTCTAGCAGTCAGGAACTGACCACGCTGGCATAAGAGTGGAGTTCAGAAAGAGACCGACCCCCGCCCCCCCAAAAAAAACTAAGTCAAGGTGCATGGCGGGGAACAAACAAACAAACAAAAAGAAGCCCGGACCACAGCGACCACACTGTGTCTCAGATGGCCTGTGGAAGCTGAAAGCTGCTCCACCTTAAAACCAATTTGGAGGTCTGCAGTGGTTAGGCTTTGTCAACTTGACCCAAGCTAGAGTTCGGGAGGAGGGAACTTCACTGGGGAAAATGACTGTCAGGCTGGCCAGCAAGCATGCCTCTGTGGCGTTTCTTGATTGTTGATTGATGCGGGAGCGCCATGCCTGCACGGGGGGTCTGGCTGATGGACCCATGACTGTGGAGAGCTTGTGACGCTGCGGGTCCAGAGCCTAATTACAGCTTATCTCGAGCTATCTTAGCCCATAGAATAGCCACGTCCTGTTTGCTACTTCTCTACAGGAACTGCAGTCCTGACCACAGATAAAAATGTATGGAATATGTTAAGAAAACTCCAATTTTCCACCAACTGGAAGGCCTAAGAGTCATCAGATAACATCTCAGGCATAGCTAAGATTTCGCCCCTTTGCTGTAACCACCTAATTAATGTCCCCACCAATGTACTCAAAAAGTGCCAGGATCGCGGGCTCACCAGGATCGAGGACTCTCTTTGTTCTGCTACTGTAAAACTTCATGAGTCTGCTCTCACATTGGAACATGGAATTTGCGATATCCTAAATCTGTATTTCTGGGCCATGATCACTGAAATTTGGCTCCAAAAATAAATAAATAAATAAATAAATAAATAAATAAATAAATAAATAACCAACCCTCTTATTCTTTTTGAGGTGAGCGCTGTTTCTGCATTGGCCATAGCAACAGAAGCCAAAGTAGGCCAGGAGCTCCTCAACACCGAGACAACTTTCAGTATGTATAGTTTCCTTCCCAGCTCTTCCTTACAGAGACACTTGGGAACATATTATAACTCAGTTTTTAACTCAGACTTTTTACTTAATCCACTTAATAATTTTCTTACAGATAAGTTATAAATATTGAGATTAGTTGTGTTCTTATATATGATATGGAGTTTATTTGAAGTGTATCCATTAATTTTGCAGCTAAGTTTTTTTGTTGTCCTTCATAATGCAAACATTAGGAGCATTAAACCAGGCTATTTTCCTTATAATATAAAATAAACAAGAAGACAATGGTTTGAAACCTAGGCCTCAATTTAGACTGATGAGGACTTTCTTGTACATTTTTGTTTTATGTTTTACACATTTATAGCATTCTACAGAGGAAAAAATAAGCTCAAGTCCATGGGAAATTTTTATTTCACTTGCATAAAGAACCATTTTCAGGTTTATTTTTTTTATTATAATTCAATTAATTTATTTGTTAATACATTCAGTTGAATGTATACATGAATGTATACATTCATTTTTAAGATTTTTTTTTTAATGTGGATGAGTGCTTTGCCTGAATGGATCTCTGTGTTCCACATGTGTGCCTGGTGCTCACAGAGGCCAGATTTCCTGGCTGTGCTACCACGTGGTGCTGGGAATAGAACCTGGGCCATTGGGAAGAGCAGCAAGTGCTCTTAACTGATGCCTCATCTCTTCAGCCCCTTAATGCAGAAATCCTAACTGATCAGTAATTCTGTTTTTAAAAGTCCAATGTAAACACTGAATGAATGTATTAAGCCTCATTCCGGTAGTTGATGCCAGTAGTGGACAGTGTTTTTACCGTGACACCAATGGTTAAACTTGGGGTCTTGTATGTGCTAGGCAAGTGTTCTACCACTGACTTATACACCTAGTCCCTGAGTATATTATTTTATAGTGCCTTTTTAAAAAAAGATTGATTTTTGTTATTTTTAATCATGTGTGTGTGTGTGTGTGTGTGTGTGTGCGCGCGCGTGTGTGCTTATGTGCACATGAGTGCAGAGTCCAAGGGAGGCCACAGGCCTCAGATTCCCCGGAACTGGAATTACAGACAATTGTGAGCTGCCACGCGGGTGCCAGGAATCAAACTTCTGTCCTTGGGAAGAGCAGCCAGCGCTGTCACCTGCTGGAGCCCTCTGTACAGGCCTGTAACAAGCCGAAGCTCGAACTGTCTTCATTGCCCAGGTCAGGGGATAGAAAATGGAGTCTGGTTTCAAAACTGATGCTCAAACAGAGAACCATAACTTGGAGCCAAAGCCTGGGATGGAGAGCCATAAATTTTTCATTGGTCCAGGTGTATCTTTATGCTAAACCACACTGTTCTAAAGCAGTCGATAGAGGAGAGTTAACCACACATGCAAACTGATTGTTCTTATTAGTTCCAAATACCAAGCTTTTGCATATGTCAGCTAAAAAAAAAATAGGCTTTCCCTTCACACCTCAAAATAGTCTCATAATATTTTACTTGATTTTTAAGACAACCTGCAGGATTCACTATTTTTGGTTAATATTGCTCATTACATTTAGCAGTGCACATCAAATGCCTTAAAATACCTATTTCTCCCCACTTAGAAATTCTTATCCTCTAGAAGTAGTTAAAATGCACATATTTTGTTACAAACATTTATTTATATCAATTTATAAACTGAAATTTGTGAGTAACTTAAATGCATAAAGTAATGGTTCAGTAAATGACTGCCCTGGTATTCCAAAAGACATGCTAATGTATCATAACATGGGGAAATACTCATGTTTTCTTTTCATCTTACTCGGGGTATGAAGCAGAAAAGGGCATACGATGGAGAACACGTTTTTGTCACAAGGGCTTTAGTTAACCTGTAAGCCCCACTTTGACCAAGGACAGACAACTTCCCAGAATGCCGAGGGTGCTGCTGTTCATGTAAGATAACACGTCACATGTTTCCGCTTCAGTGGACAAAGTTGGTTACCCCAACTGCACAGGATGTGCTTGATCTCACAGAGGTACAGAAGTAGGACATACATCGGATGTATGCTTGCCCCCGACTGGACGAAAGCAGAAAGTATGCAGCCTTGTGGCTTGGCCCTTCTAGACTCCTGACTGACCTAAGTCAGTGCCATTTCTCTGGGAATCCCGTGTATGGTCCTTGCCAGTGTTCACTTTCCTGACCACTATTTAATAATAAAGCTGGCTTTGATTGGACAATCCTGGTCGGGTCTTTCTCCTCAAATCCTTCAGGTTTAACAGCAGCTGTGTAAGATGAACTTCCCATGTTACAACCTAAAAATATCAACCCATGTTGTAAATACCTTTGAGCTTTACACCTTTTTTCTTTCTTCCTTCCTTTCTTTTCTTCTTTGTCTTTGTTTCTTCTTCTTCTTCTTCTTCTTCTTCTTCTTCTTCTTCTTCTTCTTCTTCTTCTTCTTCCTTTTTAGAGGATGTAAGGGGTCAGAATCTGTGGCCTTGTGTATGGTGGGCAATTGATTTTCACATGCTGGTATGAAACAGAAAACTTCCTTCTAAACTTCCTTTTAAAGCTATAAACATAATGGCTGAACCTCAGCTGGTTCAATCTTCTGTGCTAGGTTCAACCTGAAAACACTCCCACAGCAGTCCTGAAGGAGTCAGTGTAGCCAACCTCCCTGGCTAGAAACACAACACTGTGGGTTTTCGTTCACAAGCCGTGGAACTATTAATGTGTTGTTGCACTTGTGCCCACTATCCTGAAGATAGCTCTTTAGAAATAGCCCAGAGCTTAGCACGCCAACACCCTGAGTGGTGGCTTGTGATACCACATTGCAACTTTGCTTCCTGGTTCAGGAGTTGCTCTATAAGGTGGCAATGTTTAAAAACAATGGTCTTTACAAGTCACTGAGAGCCAAGAGGAAATGACAGGGGTGCCTTTCATCTCTGCTGCTGCTTAGAAGGCTCATATTATTCACACCTGGGGAGCGGGGCGGGGAGAAAGAAGATCCTGGTCTACCATGACATATATAAAGATTTGGAACAGGGAAGGTGGCTCAGTGATTAAAAATATGACTACTAGCAGGGCATGGTGGCACACCCCTGTAATCCCAGCTCTTGGGAGGCAGGGGCAGGCGGATCTCTGTGAGTTCGAGGCCAGCCTAGTCTACAAAGTGAGTCCAGGACAGCCCAGGCTACATAGAGAAAACTGTCTCGAAAAAAGAAAAAAAAAAAAGTACTGACTGCTCTTCCTCAGAGGGCCCAGGTTCTATTCCTAGTACGCACAACTATCTGTAACTGCATGTCCAAAGGCATCCAATGTCTTCTTCTGGACTCTGTAGGCCATACATGAATGTGGTACAAAGACAGTCATATATACAGGCAAAAGACCCATACACATAAAAACATAAAAAAATGAAAAGTAAATTTAAAAAGTAAAGATTCATGTCAACTTGAAACATGACCTACACTGGAAAATCTCAAGGAGTTGACACATATCTTAGCCATAATCTTCTTACTGCCTAGTCTTTAAAACAAAAACTAACAACATATAGTACCTATTCATTTTTGTGTTTCTTTGAAACCATATCTAATTTCTTACTTGGGGATAGCACTAAGACCATAAATTTAAGTCTTTTATGGTGAGAATTTTAAAAAGCTTCTTAGAACTTTTTTGAGACTCTCTCAACCTTTTCCATCCTTAAGTCACAACTATGAACCTCTCTCACAAGCTTCGCCAACTTCAACTGTAAAATGCAACCCAGAACCCAGCATCCCCTCCTGGCCAGTGGCTGTGGCCCATCAAGTCACAGCTCAGTAGAATCAACAGCTGTTCCCAGCCCCATTGGCCAGCAGTCTTCTTAGGGTGCTGGCCAACGTGGCAGGCTTTAGGACTTTTGTTTGGTTTCTACGTGGATTTGTTGCGATTATTTGAATTAGAGACCTTTCCATTAGCACTGGCTGAGGCACTAGTTAATTTTGGGTCAGCTGCCACAGCATCATCGGATGCTAATCCATTCATTCAAACCCACACTGCTGCGTTAGGGTCAGGTACGAAAGAACTCTTGCCTCCCGTCCCCTGGGTGTATTTAGTGCTCAGGTCAGAGTTGCTGCAGCTGTGTCCTGTCACTGACTGCTTTATGGTGGCCAGGAGAGTTGAGGTTGGCTGCCAGCACTTGGAATCTGGAAGAACACATGGACACATTATTCTTTTTCTCCGAAGCTATCCAATGCCTCTTCCGGTCAGATGGGGAGATAGGCGGAGAATGTTATGAAGCATCCTAGCAGCTTGCTGCCGAGGCCACCACCTATGTGTGACACTGCTGAGAGGGAATGGGCTTCCATCTACCCTCAGCCAATCACTAACGAAGGTGCAATACTGTAAAAGCTAACCCAGGCAGCTTCTGGCCTTACTTGTGAGGAACTGTTTTCTTCACTCAAGGACTTCGCACAGTGTCCTGACTGCACTGCGAGGCCAGACAGATGGGTTTCTGTGCTCACGGAAAACAAATGAGGCTTTTAGTTTAAGTTGATTTTTTATCTCTTTTTTAAAAAGTATTTATATATTCACTTTACACCCTGGTGCCAGCCCCCTCCTTCCTCTCCTTCTAATTCTCACCCTCCCTTCCTCTTCCGCCATTAACAGTTACTGTTCTCTCTACTGCAGAGGCTGGGGGTGAGGGTGGGGGGCACACGACCCTCAGAGGTTGCAAGTTTTTACTTGGACTAGATGAGAAATGTTTTGTTTTCTTTTTTGTAAAGTGTTTTGCTCAGCGTGATGGAAAAGCAAAATACCATCATCATTATCACTGTCCTTCCACAGCGACTTTGCTCCAGATTCTGGCCAGTAACTCTGACTAACATCTGAGTCACCGCGTTTCAGATGTTATGTATTTCAACACAATTCCCAGGCTAGCAGGGCTCTTATTTATTTTGTTGTTTCAGGACCCTAACGTCCTTCTAAGTTTCCGATCTACTGTCACAGGGCAGGCAGATGAAACTGCTGCTTCAGGGATGAAGGGCCAAGAGTCTCCAAGATGTCAAAAGATTACGAAGGAGATTCAGTTAATGATAAATATTTGTGTTTCTACCATGGTAGCAGAATGAGTTTAAAAGAAGAACAATCAGTGAAAATACGGAACAGTGAAGGCGCAGAAAATGCAGGGCACTTGCTAGTTATTCACATGGCAAAGATGCATGTTTGTTCTTGTAGCTCCTCCAACAAACTATTAGTGGACGGTCTGGCCTAGCATACCACTTTTTAATAGAAAAAAATTCATTGCTTTAATTATATTTTCCTGTTTTCTGTGTCTTTTGTCATCAGTCCCAGGTTGTCTATAGACTATAAGTGTCTCTGAATCTTATGTCAATTCTTTAAAAGGATTTATTTATTTCCATTTTATGTGTATGAATGCTTTGCCTTCATGCTTTTAAGTGTACTTACTGTGTGCACGCCTGGTGCCCATGGAGGTCAGAAGAGGGCGTTGGATCCCTGGTACAGGTCTGGATGGTTGTAAACTGCCACGTGGGTGCTGGGAACCACACCCAAGCCCTCTACAAGAGAAGCAAGTGCTTTCTTCTCCTGAGCTTCCTTCCCAGCCCCTTATGTCAGTTCTCAAGAGCAATTCCTAGAGTTTGGAAAGAAGGCCCAGTGAGGACTTGAGTCCAAATCCCTGCACACACATATAAAAATTAAAATAAAAAAATATAAAAATAACTGTGTATAACCATGAACAATTATAACCTCAGCATTGTCTGGGGAGGAGCCAAGAAGATTGTCGGGGCTTGCTGGCTACCAAGACAGGCTGTGGGCTCAGTGAGAGAGCCTATTTCAAAGGAAAAAGGCTGGAAAGTGAAGACCAGGATACTAAGATATCCTGTGTGCTATTCTAGCCTTCAGGTATGTACACACATGCACACACACATACACATACATACACACACACACACACACACACACACACACACTTTTACATGGGTAATTTTATAAATCTTTTTATCTTTTTATTATTTTATACATGTTTAATTAAAATAGAATCACATCACATAGGTCTTTCCCATTCCTTCTTTTATCCCATCCCAGGTCCTGTCCCTCCAACCTCCTCCTTGCTCCTCTCCAAACTGATAGCTTATTATTGCTGCATACATTTATATGCATATATGTTTGCATGTATGCACAAATAGATAACTAATTAGGGGACTCATCCCTGGGAGAGACCATTTCTCCTTCTCTCAGCAGTCAAAAACCTTTCTTTGCTCATGGAATTTTTTTTCATGGCATCTCAAATTGATAATATTACATTTTTCAGCATCTTTATAACTTCATTATCATATGCAGTACAGAAATGCTTTGCTCTTCCTCCCTTTTACAGAGGAGAGAACTGAACCATAGCACATTTATCTTACTAGTTTAGTCTCATGTGTTAAAGACATACAGGCCATCCTATAATTGAAATTTCTATCCAAAACTATTTTACAACCTTTATTACAGAAATTTTAAAAATCCTTCTAAATCCTCCTAATGTAAGGTTAGCAATAAAGTCTGGCTCGATTCATTGTTCCTCTCCTATCCTGTTCATTCAAATATAATTTAATATTATATTACATTCTATGTGGTCCCAGAGCATCAAGTATAGTCCAACAAACACAAAATATAATGGTAGGAAGTAAAATAAACTTGATATTTTAAACAGTTTATTCATCGTTCTTAATAGAATGTCCTACAAGGGTATATATATATAGAATGTTCTGAAACATAAATTCCTAGGATTGTTGTTGTCCTTCAATCAAGCTGTTTTCATTGTGAAATCAAAAAGCAGATGTCTTTTGAAAAGAGCCTATCTGCCATTTCCCAGTCAGCGAGCATCCTAAACACATGCTCTGCTGCTGAGACAAGTGTTCTGCCTTGCCATATTGTTTGAAGGCCCTGTCGTCACAATGAAATTCTTGTGGCTGAGTTTGACATTGAAGCAGTTGGGACATTCAAGTGATGTATCTTCCAGTGTGGTTTCTGAACCACCCACAACCCCACCCTAGATCTGTACCACGCCCAGTGGGAAGAAGAGTGTGGCCTGTGAGCTGTATTGACTTGCTCCCTGGACACTAGAGTTTGGCTGTTGCCATAACAACAGCACTTTCCAGTTCCTGGAAATGTCTCTCTCTTTCTTAAAAGATTTATTTCATGTGTGTGAGTGTTTTGCTTGCATGTATGCAACACGTGCATGTCTTATACCCACAGAGGTTAAACGAGAGTGTCAGGTCCCCTGGAACTGGAGTTGTGGATGGTTATAAGCCACTGCCTGCCTGTTGACAACTGAACCCTGGTCCTCTGTAAGAGAAGAAAGTGTTCTTGTCCACTGAGCCAACTCTCCAACCTGATTCCAGCAAATTTCAATAATATTGTTTATAACTATCTCCTGGGCCCAGTATTAAAGAATGAAAATGGAAAAGAGGCGAGAGGCGGCTATAACAATGGCTCTAAGTGAAACTGTTGACCTGTGGCTATCACATCACCCACTGATGCCGCCAGTCACCAAGCACAGCCTGCATCCCCGTCTTTTTCCAGTTCTGGCATTTAGACATTAATAGCCACAGTGCTGAGCACGCCTAGCCCAGCACACATCAATACGCAATTATTCCAATCTAGGGCAAACATTCTATCACTGAGCTACACTCCCAAAAAGTCTTTTTGGAGAAGACTGAGTCAAGAGAACTATTCCCAATGTGGGGCCTTTTAAACCCAAAGTAGGCCCTGTGCAGGCTCTGGCAAGATGTGGCAGACCAAGGACACATCAACAGAAAGCAGGACCTTGGAGAAAAGAACAAAGAAATCGGGCGCTGGGCTAGAAGAAAGCTGGGATTAGGGCCTGGGTTTAACAACAGATTCATAAAATAAGGCTTGCTAATTGGAGTAGCGCAATTGCCTTCAGCTACAACCTGAAACAATTATAGTCAAGTGGTAAATCAGATACAGTATTTTGTAGAAAGTCCCTGCCCTAGGCCCATCGAATCACTAAGGGTTGATCGGAGGAAATGCCTGCTTGTGGTGCTTTCCAACTCCTGGCAGGTCGCCAAGATCTGAAGTCCTCCGGGATACTCCAGCCCACTTCCAACGCCCCAGAACTCGCTGCACTGCCTCTCTTTAATGCATTGACTTGGGGAAAAAATGTGTATTTAAAACCTGGCAGGGAGGAGTCTTGAAGATTGCTGGCCTGGGGGCTGCAGCGATGGGCTTTGGGAAGGCAAATGACAAGGGGAACTGTTCACGCTTCTGAACCGTCGCAGGCCTGTCCTATATCCCTGCGGGGTACGGAGCCGGCAAAGGGACAGGCGGCTGGCCTCCAGGGAAGCTCCTCGGAGCGCGCTCAGGTGCATCAGGCCCAGCTCCACAGCTGCTCCCGCGCGCCGCGGGAATGGAGCTCAGCTGAGGTCGTGGCTTTCCCGCCCGCAGGCTGGGGGCGGGGCGGCCCCAACTACACCCCCCACGCCCCATCCCCCAGCGCAGCCCCGGCCTCCCACATCCTCCGGGCGTCTGTCCGTCCCGCGTTCCCCACGAGAGACATGGCCGGGAGCAGTGAGAAGGCGCCAGACTCCGGGCGAGGCGTCGTGGTAAATGCAAACTCCGGACCCCGGGCTCCCTTAGCTCGCTCCCCTCCCCTCCTTTCATGATACCCCTCCCCCGCCCTCTCCTTTCCCGGGTTAGCTGAAATGCGTTCGCGTGAGAACCGGCTAAGGCTTTGTTCCTCTTCAGGGCGGAGATCGCTGGCTTCCTCGCATCCAGGCCTCCCCTCTCCACCCTGTCTGACGAAACCCCTACTAAAGTCGCTTGTTCATCCCGAGTTCCTTAGTAACTCCTCCCTTCCCTCCCTCCCTCCCTCGGCTTCCCGGCCTGGAATCTTGCGTCCTACCGGGTCTCCGCTTCTGCTAGTCACGAGGAGCCTAGCCTGCGAGCTGAGGTTTGAGAAGACCCCAGCGTGCAGCTCTAGCGGCCCTCCTATCAGCTCTGCCTCCTCACTTCAATGAACTTTCGAGTTTTGTTTTCAAAACACCTATTGAGAACTCTACTGGGCAGCCTAGATACAAAGTAGCGCAAAGTGAATGGACTCGGAGCTTTGGATCTGGGGCGCGGCTGGGCAGGAGCCCGCAGCCGGAGTTGCCCTGTGACTGGTCTGTGAAGGAAGATGTGTGAAATATCTACTAATGTGTCAAAGATGGAAGGATCGGGGGTTGGGGGTGGGGAGGGGCAGATCCAAACCTTTTCGATTCTGGGGATCGTTCAGGTGTCAACCAGAGCGTACCCACCACGTCCTAGATTCTTGGAATCAAGCTCTTCGTGAGTCGAGTGGTGGTACAGGACTAGCAGGATGGAGTGAAAAGGTGTGAGGGGGCTGGGGGTGGGGGGCGCTGATTTGCCATTAAGATTCTCATTCCTCAGCGCAGCCTGTAATTCACAGCTAATCTGTTTATGGAAATGAATGGATTGAATTAGAATGGGTGGCTCGGAAAGGAAACACCTCTCAGTTAAATAGAACTGTTCGGGTTGAAATGTGGGGGCTCAGCTCTTAATTAAACAGCAGGACCCGCCTTTCTTCAGGGAACAATGCCTTTAGCTGGCCCTGCCAGGTTCTGCTCCTACAATTGGGAACTAAGACAGTTTCTTCCTGGAACTTTTATTCTTGGGGGGGTGGGGGGGAGGGGGCCGGCAGGCGGTGTGAAAGCACACCGTCAAGATAGTTCAGGCACCCAGGTGTACAACAGGAAGGAGGGGAAGAAACAGTTAGTGGGAGTGGGGTGGGTAGCAGTGTCTTTACCCATGTGATCAAAAGGGTCTGCAGTGACATTTCACCCAAGATCTGAAGCTTACTCAAACCGAAGGTAACCATGGGGGGACCCGTGGTACAGAGACACATGTCAAGGGCGAAGAAGAGATTACTTTCACAGCTTAAGCACTCCAGTCACTGTGGGCTTGATAGGCCAGCTGGGAGGGCCATGAAAATATGAAAGAAGAAATCACTAAACTAACTCCCATACTAAGTCTAAGGCTCACAGGTCAGGATGCCCCGTAGGCGATGATTTGAAATTCATACTTGAAACTCCAGATTGTGATAGGGTAGAGATCAGCAGGGGGATAAATGAAGAATGATGTAGAAAATGGAAGAAATAAAACAACTGTTAAGAACACATGCCTGGCAAGCACCCCCACCCCCCCCAAAAAAGTGAGAGGCACACCATGAGTACAAAGCCAGATGAAGAGACCAAGAATGAAGAGCTTGTGTGGGAGAAAGCAGAGAGTAGTAGGCGCCTGGAGAACAGTTTGGTGGAAGCACATTTGCCAGGATCATGAGATCATCAAGGGTGTCAGATGCTGCCAGAATAGCAGGTTGTATGGGGAAGGGCAAGAGGCCATTAGTGAGGAGCATCTTTCAAGTAGCCACCCATTGCTAGAGTGCTTAGGGTACCACTGTGGGATGGTTAGAGCGCCACTGTATCATAAATATTAGATGCTTCTAAAGAGTAGCATGATTCAGCTTGTAGGGGTAGGTCAGTGGCAGCACATTTGCCTTGATCAAAACCCACCTCTAAGCATGATATCCCACACCTTTAATCCCAGCACTCGGGAGGCAGAGGGAGGTGGATCATTGTGAGTTCAAGGCCAGCCTGGTCTACAGAGCGAGTCCAGGACAGCCAAGGCTACACAGATAAAACCTGTCTTGAAAAAAAAATCCATTTCTAGCACCACAGAGTATTCAAAATCTAAAGGAGATAAGCCTATGGTACTCATAGGATGGGGAGATTACTAAAGTCTAAAAAGCAAACGAAAGTACAGTGTAAATATAATAGTCCCATAAATTAGTGTAAAGTTCAGAGGATTGGGTGCTGAAGAAAGGAAAGGGTTGGGAAAGCTAGGGAAGATAAGTATGCTGGCAAAATACTGAGCCCTTAAAGATAGAGTGAAAAAACCAAAAGGAAGTTATAACAATAAAAGTACTAGTAGGAAAATAATACTGGGGGTTTACTGGGCACTTCTTTTGTGTTTTTGCAAAGACTTGTACAAATAAATCTCTAAGGTGCCACACACTCTCCATTTTGCAGAAGCAAAACTGATGGCTCTGAGAGGCCACGGAGAGCCTGGGGTTACGTAGTTGTTGTGGGCACACAGGAAGCAGGTAGCAGAAGCAGAATCTGAATGAGCTTTCAAACACTGCTCTACATCAAAGGCTGTAACTCCAGAGGCAGGGCTGCTCTGGAGGACTGGTGGGTGTGTGGGAATGTACTGCTAATGTAGAATTAGGATAAAATAATCATGTGTGAGAATTGAAAGAGCCGCAAGATGGAACAGTTAGTTGGGAAGGCGGGCTTTAGACTGTAAAGCTTAGGGTAAAGCAACCAATGTGTTTAACAATGAAGGAAAAACCTGAGACAGGAGAGCTGTGGTGGCAAAGATGGTTAGAGAAAAGGAGCCGAGTGAACGGACTATTAAGTTTAAAGTCATAGCCTTTACCAGACAAAAGATACCTAAACAATGAAGTCTCTGCTTCTGGGGAACAGAAATAAAGGCAAAGACCCATGGCTGCTCTAAATTGCAAAAATAAAGGCTGGCTGAGATATCAGTCCCAGACAAGACAGTGATGTGATCTCCTTAAGGCTCAGGGAACATTGTGGAAGAGAGGGCAGAAGGAGTGTAAGAGCCTCACAATGGGGAACAGGGTATAAGGATGCCAACCATGGACTCCCGGCAGGTGGGCACACTGACAATGGGTCCCCAGAGATCAGGCCATCTTAACAGCCAGTTGTGGAGAGGAAAGGGACCCACAGGTCTTTATTTCATGCTAGTGATCTGTTGGCAACTCACAGATTCTGGGAGGGGAGAGCACTGTTGAGCCCACTAGGCTCTGATGAGTTAGTTCCAAACTGATGATCACACAGAGGACCATGGATAATGGGCCACTAAACAAAACCCAAAACTAAGAGGGGAAAGGCGGTTATACAGAGGAGGGGTTGCTGAAAGGAGCCGGAGAAAGGTGGGAGGAGGGCGGGCCCAGAATGTGAAAGAACAATTTACTAATAAAAAAAATTATGGTGGGTCTTATCAACAAAACGACTTTCAGTTGAATTGGGTAGGAGGGCCATTAATGTATTAGGAAGAATAAATAGAAGTATACAACAATTGCCAAATGAAAGGATGGAGACAAAGTTCAGAGATCTTGCTCAAAGTCCCTGGCTTTGAAACTAGTAAAGTCTCCAGATATATATATATTGACACTCTGTGGTTATTTCTCATGGAGATAGGCCTTCTCCGCCCATCTGGCTTTGGGCAGAAACCTTTGTGTTTCCTGTTTGTGTTTTATGAAACGTGTTGTCAAAGGACCCATAGTTAGTACCTACACAAGTGAGTCCTGTAAAAGATGAGGAAAAATCAGTTACTGCTGAGTTTCTAGTATGGTTGACTCTCTCCTTCCCTTATGTCCAACCTCATTCCTATGGGGATGGGGCGGCAATATCAGAGAAGGAAGAGGGAAGGCACGGGGACCCAAGGCTACCAGCGCCTTTCTTTTAACACTTGTGTCCATTGTTCTAACGCTGTTGAGTTGGGATCTGGGCCTGCTGATGTTGCTGTCTAGCACTGTGTGCTGCTGGAGGGGCAGGCACAGATGCCGAGAACCAATGACAGTAGTCTGTCTGCAAGGAGAGGAGGGCTAAGTGTGTGGAGCTCAGAGCCGGGCAGAAACAGATTTGAGCTGTGCCATGTGTCTGAGCTGCCCCCCCTTCCCCTGCCCCTCCTCCCCCCCCCCATGAAATTGTCTAAGGGGAAAAACAAAACCAAAACAACAACAACAACAACAAACCCAATGACTTAGAAGGTTGTCAGTGTAGCTTTAAGTGTGAACAGCAGAGTCGATGGTTTCTGGATTTGGAAGTGGTATGAAATGACTCAGTTACTGTGTTTGTCTCCTCTACAGCTTGGAGATGTTTTGCCACTTTGAACAGAGCAAGCATTGTATGCAATAAACTTAGAGCATGTTATCTGTAATCCTGGAATGGTCCAACAAGTCTTTGTTTTTCTTTTTTTTTTTTTTTTGTTTTAAAGCGAGTGAAGCCATGACCTAAGGTCGCTGCATCCCTCTCCAGGGGTAGACTCACTCATACACAATACTTTGTGTGCAAAGACAGCAAAACAGACCTGGAGTCTTGACACTGACTGTGTTTTATCTCCGACGTGAAAGCACCATTTCAGAGTAACTGGAAATAATGGCCACTTGTCATGTCAGAACAGTTTTTAGAGAAATGTACTTCTTTTTTATTTTATTTATTTATTTATTTACTGTGAGACATGTACTCCTGCCAGACTTAAATTTACTGCTTGATCTGGGGTAGTAAGACTCTGTCAAATAACTGAAGTTTTCATTTAAATGAGTTAAAACATATTTATATAATTGATAACTGAGTTACATCGACAACTGGTGCTTCGGTATAGTTACATGGCTAATGTCATTGCATACGCATTATAGATTACATGCTAGTGTGACTTATATTCATTACCTGCCTTATTTAACCTTCGCAACAGCCATATAAGCCAAGTATTGACTTTACTTTAGAGACATTAATATGTCCAAGGTCCTATAGATGACAAGTGTGCCCCAAAGGAGTCTTAGACTTTGATATCTGCTGTTATGCACGTTACTCTGAGCTACTGATTGCTCTGTTTTCATGTATAGCTTTGTTTCATAATTTTCCTATCATCTTTTCCTTTTCTTTGTCATTCGTGTGTGTGTGTGTGTGTGTGTGTGCACGCGCGTGCATGTGTGTATGTGTGTGTGCTCAGATTTTTCAGTATCTGTTGTGCACTAATTATTGCACTTATTATTTGGTGTTATCCACTCAGGTTTTATCGTATATTATTTAGAGAAAAGGGAGTCAAGACTGGGCACAGTGGCACACCCCTGTAATCCCAACACTCAGAAGACAGAGGTAGCAGCAGGTGGATCTCTGTGAATTTAAGACCCAGCCTGGTCTGCATAGCTAGTTCCATAGTGGCTGCATAGTGAGGTCCTGTCTCAAGAACTAAAGAAAGAAAAGGGAAAACTGGGTGTCCTGATCTCATGGCAGTAAAAATGAAAGTGGAACATGACCTTGACATAGAGAGTGGTCTCTGTGATTCAAAGCAAAGAGCTGTAAGGATTTGCCATAGGGAGGGGAATAGGCTCAGGAGACCACTGGCTACCAGGGCTGTGAGTGAGTAAGCTCCAGGAAGTCGAGTGGGTAGCATCGTGTGGTCCTGACAGAAAGCCAGAATAAGTGCCTGGATGACTTCCCCGGATGGACTTTATTGTGCCAGGAGCCATCACAGGGGTTCAGTGCCACACAGGTGCAGCTGCTTGGCACTGACCACTCTGGCGCTAGAGGTACCAGCAAGCTCCTGGATTTACAGAGTGGGAGCCAGAGTTGCCCTGCATAGGCTCACCAGTCATGCCAGCCAGCTTGCTGGGAGAGGTGCAGTGGATACGACACTTCTGAGGATGCAGATGGTATACACTCTTTGGCCAGTGGGACAGCTATCACTCACCAGAGCTTTGGAAAGTAGATTTTTTTTCTATCACAAGAAGACAAATTGAGGGTCGAGGTTGGAGTTCTCATTTCTTTGATTGTTGAAGGCTTTTTAGTACTTACCAGATCTCAGGTCAGTGGTCAGGGCATGAGGAATTGAACAAAGAGTAAGATGAAATCCTTGCCAGAAGTAGCTCACATTCCAGTGGAATGAGAGAAGTCAGCTTACACACACACACACACACACACACACACACACACACACACACACGCACGCACACACACGCACGCGCACACACACACGTGCACACAGACCCATACATTTAATAATAATAGATGCTATGAAGGAAAATAAGGTTAGATATGAAGGATACAGAAGTGGGTGGGAAGGGGAGGGTAGTGCCAGCTAATATTTGTGGTCAGAAAATATTCAAACCCTGTAGTCATCTGCAGAAAGAGTATTATGGGCTGAAGAAATTTTAGCTGAACTCTAAACAGCTTTCAGCAGATTCAGTCACTGAGGGGAAAGTGGCTAGAGCAGAGTGAAGGAGAGAGTACCAGGCAACCAAAAGAGGGAGATCCTTGTGGGCCACGGTGAGGACTCCGTTTAACTCAGCGTGAAATGAGGAGGAGGAGATGTGAGCATCAGCTGTCCTGATGTGAAGCATGCACTTCAAAGGTGCCATGTTGGGGGAAGTAAAGGCAGGCTTAGCCGTTTCTGCAGTAGTCCAGGATGAAGTGATAGCAGCGTAGACCCAGATCAGGATGGAGAGGGAGCTGTGGAGGGTGCTCGGGCGTGGTTCTGCTCACACCGGGAGGGAACCAGAGAGAAGATGAACTACTATGTGGCACAAAGATTAAAGGAAGGGATAAATGCATTGCCAAGGGTTTAGGCTGGAGAAATACAACAACATGTTGCCCCTATTGCTGAGATGTGGAGGGATATGTTCGGAGGGAAAGGCTTGGTCGGCCTACAGACCAAACTTAGGATAAGAGTGGCGTGGGCACTAACTTAAAACCTCATTTCTAAAGCCTGAGTCAAAGGGGGCTGATTTTGAGGCCCTTCTGCAGAGGAGAATGGGAGTCGGGTGGGGAATGTCTCAGTACAAGATGGAGCGGCCAGGAATGGACGGACTCTAAACCACAAGCAAACAAATACAACAGAGCGTGCAAACGGGAGGTGTGGAAATGTTCCCAAAGAGCCTGAGGTGAAGCCGCTGCTGCTGAAACAGCTGCAGGGAACCCCGGGGGACTGGGGTAGAGGGGATGACCACGGGAGAGCAGTCAGCAAGGCTTCCAGGAAGAAGCAGGACTGACCTGAGCTTCCGAGAAGGAGGTGAACTTTGACATAGAGACAGAGGGAGCAGGAGGAAGCAAGGGCAGTATATAAGACAAAAGAATGAACTCGGAGCTGCGGAGAACTAGGTGTCCTGGGGAGCCCCCCCCCAAAAAAAACACAGGCTCTGGCCATGGCTCTTGGGTGTCCGCCAAAACCTGATGGTAAGAACCTATTGCTGAAAATCTCACACACTTTGATCATGGGGCATGGGAAAGTCAAGTTGGTACAGAGAAGCTTCCTTCCTGTTAGCTAGTTTTCATAGTTCTGGAAGATGCTATGCCCTGTGAGCTAGAATGGTTGGCATGACGACAAGATACACCTATAGGTACCCTAGGTAGTAAGTGTCATGGGAGCAACCACCATTGTCTGGTTGGATGTAAGGCCCACACCACAGAAACACATGCCTGGTACTACAAATATGGGCCCCAAGTCCTATGGCTGGGGAGCTCACAGACCACAGTAGCGAAACTTTTACAATATTTTCCTAAATGGACATAGTATCAAACTGCCCTGTAAATTCATCTCTTTCTGTCCATAGATCAGTGTGGCTCTCGGGCCTCATCAGAGAAGGTTTTTGTGCACTGGATGCCCAAAGTACAGAGAGACTAGGTGGCCCTGGAGTACTCATCCACAAAGAGAACATCTGTATCACACCCCTTCCCCCTAAGGCTCAGGAACCATCTCAAAATAGGCAAAAAACAAAACAAAATTTAAAAAACCCCAAACGTTATGAGTCAGAGATCAAGGAGGACCAGAGGACAACACTCTTTTGTACAAGACAGGACCACTGCTGTCATGAACTGTGGTTGCCGGCACAAGACCTACACAACATCAAGGCAGTCTTTGGGGAAGAAGGGGTTCCTGAGCCCCCACCCATAGTTAAAGAACTAGTGGCCACTGGTGGCTTCTGGAGGAGTTTTTTCTAAGGGTGTGGCATCAGGTAGATTTACCATGTTCCAATGAGTGATGAGCCAATGCCCATTAGTATAGGGGCATCACAAATTGGACTTGATGAGTTTTTTAATTTTAATTATTATAATTTATTCAGATTATATCCTGACTGTTATCCCTTCACTTGTATCTTCCCATTCCCACCCCACCCCCACCCTTCCGCCCTATTACCCTAGACTTCCGACAGAAGGGGACCTTCTGCCCCACCATATGACCACAGCCTATCAGGTCTCATCCAGATAGCCTGCTTCCCCTTCCTCTGTGTGCTGCCTCTTCACCAAGGAGAAGTAATCAAATTGGGGGTGCCAGAGTTCATGTCAGAGGCAGTCCCGCTCCCCCCACAACCATGGAGAATGACCTTGATGGGTTAAAAAAAAAAAAAAAGGATGTGGAATTGGAAGGGATGGTAGATAGGGAGTCAGTCCGGGAGAAGCTAGGAAGAGGAGTTACGGAGAATATGACCGAAATACACTGTATGCATGTATGAAATGCCCAAAGACTTAATGAAATATTATATGTATGCATAGACATATGCAGAATCATGCCTAGACTGGAAAGCAATCTAAGGGCAGGATTACATGAGCTAGAAAATCAGGCTGGGTCTATACTTTAAAAGCCCTCCACAGTTCAAAGCTGGGCAGAGTAGTCCGGAAGTTGTGGGAAAATGATTCAAGGAGGTGAGCTAAATTAGCTACTGAGAGGTTTTCATGTATAACATTTTCACTGCTGCATCTCTCTTGTTAATGTGGAAAGTAACCTTTACCTTTATTTTCTTCCACATCTTACTATTCTAACCAGAACACTGGTCTCTAAGGCTTAAACAAGAGCAAGGCTTGCTACCTTGCTATCAGTCCTGTGACTAGGCCAGTTTTCTTGGACCACCACATCCTAACTTAGACTGGCTGAAGTTCCTTAAAAAGGAAATGCATTTTCAGTCTTTACTGCACAGTTGGGAGCACCCAGAAGTCTGGGTATACCATAATCTCGGGATATATTTTTTCATAGGTTAACTTCCCAGGCAGATGAGGCAGTTACAGTAAATAGAAATGTAGAATATATCACAATACTATATAATATACAATTATGAGTGTGTACATGTAGTCAATATTTTTATAATAGGGATACAAATATATGCTTACACTCACATACCTTTTTTAATAATACCAAAGACTGAGCTTGGGGCTTCACACATTCTGGCCACTCTATTCTTGAGATGCACCTTATAGTGCTTTCATAAACGTGGTTTTCTGTACAGTTCTATCAGGTTTGGTATAAGATGTTGAGCTTACATGCTGGAGAGACAGCTGCGTAGTTAAGAACACTTACTGCTCTTGCTGAGGGCCCAGGTTCGGTTCCCAGCACCTACACCAAATGGTTAACAATTACCTCTAGCTCCATTTCCAAGAGATCTGATACTCTCTGGCCTCCTACTTGGCCTTTGAGGGCGCCTGCATGCGTGCATGTAGTACACATAAATAAAGATGGCAAAATTGTCGGGCATGGCAGCACATGCGTTTAATCTTAGCACTCGGGAAGCAGAGGCAGGTGGGTCTCTGTGAGTTTGAGGCCAGCCGGTCTACAAAGTGAGTCCAGGACAGCCAAGGGTTGTTACACAGAGAGCCCCTGTCTCGAAAAACAAACAAGCATCAGGTTCACATTTTTACTGTATATTGCCAATAGTTAGAAGTAGGGCACATTGCTGATATACTGTTCACTTGTTGTTTATTGCATAAACAATAACCTTGCTCAACTAAGCTTTTCACAGTTTAATATATTTCACAGGGAATATATTAATTTATTGAGATGAGTAGATCTAATCTCTGTGTTCAACATTATTCTATTCTATTTTCAAGTGACAGATTTTTTTTCTTGTTATTTACATTGGAAAAATTAAATTATTAATGAAAAATGCCATAACCAAACTACTTTGATTTACAGATTACAGATAATTGGCCAGGATATGATTTGGATTTGTTCACGTACCCACAGCACTACTATGGCGATCTGGAGAGCGTGTTCATCCCTCATGGCATCATAGTGGACAGGTGAGTCCTGCAGCCTGTATCAGCATTTCGCTGGGCTGGCCTCTCCTGTGACTCTTACAGTTCTGTTAAGGATTCTCTCTCTCTCTCTCTCTCTCTCTCTCTCTCTCTCTCTCTCTCTCTCTCTCTCTCTCTCTCTTTAATGCTTGGGAGAACTTCCATAGGGCAGCAAATTTGAATCAAGGGGTGGGGCGTGTGCCTTCATGGAATGGTGCATGTGAGCATTTACTCAGAACGATTGGTAGGAAGGGCAGACACATGTAAGCTATTATAAAACACACACACACACCCTCAAAGCAATGCCCTACACACACCATGGAGATGGGGACCTGAAAGCACGCCTTTCCACCAGGAAATCTTTGTCTCATGGCTTTTCACAGACTTCGGGTTAACCAGGGGCAGATTAGGAGATGAACTTTACCTTCACACGGCACTCTCTTAAAACCCCTGACTTTCCCCACAACTTTCATTCCCTTTAGAACACATAGTGTGTCACAGGTCAGCGCGTGTTTGATTGTATCTGTCACTGGTAATGTTTGGAGAATGAGAGTGTTCTACTTCACGCTATCTGCCGGAAGCACGGATGCCTTCTCTCCTGTTCTAGGTCTTAGTCTTAGACACTTCTGCTTACTCTTTACTCACTACCGTGGCTCTGGACCTGTGGGTGTGGCCCTTCGGCAGAACTGCCCTTCATACAATTTCTATGTAAGATTTCTACTGCTTAAGACTTGTATGCTGTTTGCTGCCTCAGCCCATAGAGTACCATAAAAATAAGTTCTAGTTTGGAGTTTATCATGGCCTAAGATGAATTTCCCATGGCAAAGTAATTTGATCCTTAAGGGAAAGAATTTCTGTCGAATAAATTTAGGAAATGTTGCGGTTTCCCAAAATGCATACTAAAGATTGGGAATTTTTGCCCCCCCCCAAAAAAAAGTTGTCATACTGAAACAGTTATGTCAACCTTATTTGTGCAAAAAGAAACCTCATTTATTCCCATTTTCATATATCTTATAAGCTGCTTCCCTTAATAACAGTTTGGGAGGCCCCGTGGTTACAAACACACTCTTGCTTTTCCCACTTGAGTTTTGTGGGTTTGGTTAATTGGGCCCTAATTGAAAACATGATTGAATCTGCACGAAAGAGCCTTAGTCCTTTCCCTCCACAGTGGAGCCACCCAGTGAGCTTGTTACAGTGTGTATAGTCATCCTTTATGTCTAAAATTTCTCCATCAGTGGTCCAGGGAGGGGCCCAGGAATTCAGTCCTTATCCCCATCCCCTGTACCCCCCCCCCCCCCCCCCGCCCCAGGCAGAGTGTCTCTATGTAGCCCTGGATGACCTGGGCTCTATGTAGACCATGTTGGCCTTGAATTCACAGAGATCCTCCTGCCTCTGCCTCCTCAGCGCTGGGATTAGAGGTGTGCACCGCCACGCCCTGCTCAACCCTCAGCTTTAAAACAGACATTAAACATATTTTTTTAAAACAGAATTCACCTGTTATGGGGAATTATTCAGCACATTTTTATGCTTGGGCTCCATCTCCATAATCCGGTCTTTTGGTTTCATTAATCTACTGCCAGGCAGTTATTAATCAGTGTTCTTTCCCTGGAAACTTCTCTGGGTGTGTCATGGAAATAAAGTCATAAAATATCTAATCACTGATCCAACAGCCAGAGAACCTTTGGACTTCTAATTTGGACTTGTAAACAGAACATGTACAATTCTTGGTCTGGATGTATCTTTTCATTTTTCGTCAATTAAGCCCTTGGGGTGAAATTATGGGCTTTCTGGTGAGTTGCAACAACTACAGGTTGTTTCCCAAAGTGGCTGTGACTTTAGCTAGCCTTACAAGTATTTGAGCAGGACCCCAGTTCTCCTCACATACTTGCTGGCATTTTGTATTGTCTCTCCTTTGGGTCACAGTCATTCTAGTATATTTTTAATGATATCTCCCTGTGATCTGAACTTATGCTTTCTGAAACATTAGTGTGCTTATTGTATACTCATATTCTTTTTCTATGGGCCCTTTGCCAATTTTTTATTTAGTTGTTTGTCATCCTGTTGAGTCATAAAAAGGTTTTAAATATATGTACCACTATAATTAGAACCATATAAATTATATAAATATATTAGCCAGTTGGTGGTGGCGCACACCTTTAACCCCAGCACTCAGGAGTCAGAGGCAGACAGATCTCTGAGTGTTCAAAGCCAGCCTGGTCTACCAAGTGAGTTCTAAGACAGCCGGGGCTGTACAGTGAATCTCTGTCTTGGAAAACCAACATTCATACATATACACATACATACATATATAAAGAGAGAGAGAGATTAGATACGAATCCTTTATCAGATTATGATTTGCAAACATTTTTTCCAGTCTGTCTGGTTTTGTCCTTTTCTTCTTGGACTATTTTGAGAATAATGTATATTCTGTTCTTCGGTGGAGTGTTCTATACATACCAGCTAGATCCGGTTTATTGGTGGGTTGTTCAGTTCAGCTTCATTCTTACTGACTTTCCATCTGCTGTATCTGTCCGTGCCTGGTAGAGGGAGTGTAGAAGTCTCTAAAGTGCAGTGGTGGATGTGTCTGTTTCTCCTTGCTGTTCGGTCATTCATCTGGCACCCCAGAAAAATATGCATTGAGGTTGTTGTTGTCTTCAGGAACAGACAGAGATCTAGGAAGATGTAATGACTCTCTTTAGTCCCGATATCTACAGCCTGACTGAAAATAAGACAGTTTCTTTGGCTTGCTTTTCATTGGCATTAGCATGATGTGTCCTTCTCTGTCCCTCCACTTTAATGTGAGTCTTTATGTTTAAAGTGGGATTTGGGGGGCTGAGGAGATGCTCACTTGGGAAAGTGTGTCTTGTGCAACCATGCGGATCTGAGATTGATCCCAGAACCAACGTGAAAAGACTGGTGTGGAAACCTGGGCCTATCATCCCAGCTCTGGGGAGGCAGAGGCAGGCAGATCCTGGGGCTTGCAGGGCAGCAAGCTTTTCCTAATTGGTGAGCTCTAAGACCCACTGAGCAACCCTGTCTCAAACATGTGATGGACAGCGCCCAAGATATGATACCTTAGGTAGCCCCTGGCCTCCGTATGTACAGGCACTTGCATATATATGCATATAAGCATCCCCACGTAGCATGCATCTGTACACACACAAACACACACTGTGGCACATACACTAAATGAATAAAGGTAATAAAAATTTATGAGCTCAAATGCATCTTTGTAAAAACAAGCCAGATACTCTGATGTGCAATCTTTAGGTAATCATATTTGGACAAACACTTCTTGAAAACATAGCTAACATTTTACATGTGTGTGTGTGTGTGCACATAAACACTCACAAAGTGTTCATATATATATGAATGTATAGAATATAAAGACTCCAATCATATATGTAGACTACAGACATTATTAAATTATATATGAATGCATACATAATTCAGCTTGTCTGTTTTGATCTAATTCAATTTTAAATGCCAGTGGAGATTTTCTTTTTAAGGTGCACACTTTGAGATCCTGCTTCTGTTTAAGGTTTTAGTCTTGTGGGAGGAGTACCTACTCTCTTGTAGACTGGCCTGAGTAGAAACATGTGCAGATGGTGCCAGAGGGCGGTCAGAGGCAGGCCGCTGCTGCTTGTTTCATCCAGGGAGCGTCCTCCACATTGGAGTCCACACTGTATTGCCATCTCCTGCCATTGCACTCAGGAGCATCTTTCATATGTGCTGCCTTTGGTGAATATATGACTTTTTTTTTAAAAGTTACTCTGAGCTTGACTTTTCTTCCAATGTAAGGTGAGTGAGGCCCTCCCTGTCTTAGGGTTCCTGTTGCTGTGATAAAACACCAGAAGCAATACACTCCCAGGTAACAGGCCATCACTGAGAGAAGCCAGAACACAAGCTTAAGTAGTGTGGGAACTTGGATATAGGAATGTGGAGAAGGATTATTACATTAATATTTAATATTGACTCATATTACTAATTTAGCAGCCATTAGTTCTTAACCTGCCATATGTAAATAAAGACACGGCACTTGTGAGATTTTTAAATAACCTTTAAGCCCTGGGGCTGGGCAGATCTTAACCTTCTAAGCTGTCTTGTCTATTCCCTAGCCAAAATCCTCATAAACACTTGCACATGTTTTCCATCCGCGCCGCTTTTCTCCATCACGCCAAGCCTCGCCGCAAGCTCCTCCCAGCCAGGTGCTTCTTTACGCTTACCCACGTTGACACGCCCCTCTCTTCCTCTCTCCTTCCTCTCCCACAATCCTCTCTCCCATCATCCCTCTGCAACCCTTGACGCCCACGAACCTTAGCTCTGCCTACCTCTCTTCTGTCTAGCTGAGGTCCAGGCAACTTTATTGGCTCATCAGGGATAATTTGGGAGGCAATGTTACACAGCATTATGTGGTATGCCTGAGACCGTGCTGTGCTGCTAGAACTGTAAAGATCTGGGGGAAAGGGGGAAGCAAATAATTAACACTTGAATACAACATAGTAGCTCCAGCTCAACCACAGCAGGAACTGAATGAAGCTGGGGCTATAGAGGAAAGCTTGTTTTCTTGTTTTTTCTTTTCTTTTTGTTTTTTGTTTGTTTGTTTGTTTGTTTTGGTTTGGTTTGGTTTGGTTTTTTGGTGTTTTGTTTTGTTTTTGTTTTGTTTCTCAAAACAGGGTTTCCCTGTGTAGCCTTAGCTGTCCTGGACTCACTTTGTAGACAAGCCTGGCCTCAAACTCACAGAGATCTGCCTGCCTCTGCCTCCCGAGTGCTGGGATTAAAGATGTGTGCTACCACTGCTGAGAGCTTGTTTTCTTATACAACCCAGGACCCCTATCCCAGGGATGGCGCTACCCAGTGATCTGGGCCGTCCGACTATACCACACGAACTTGCCTACAGGCCACTCTTAAGGAGGCATTGTCTCAAGAGTCCCTCTTCCCACATAAATCTCTATGTGTGCCAAGTTGACAAAAAAAAAAATCATCACTTCTCTGTGTTTCCACTTTTCTTTGACATAAAATGAGGATATCACTGAATACTATTGAAACGTCTTAGAGTTTAACAAGCAGGTACTGTAAGGATAGAATAGAAGGTAGCATGCACAGTCTCTAACACCTCACTGCGTACGACACACAGGAGCTGTGGTGTCGCTGCTAGAAGTATGCTTTGAACACTGTGTTTCCACCTCAACAGAACTTTCCGGCCAGAAGTTTTCTGTTTCCCCCAGCTTTTCTCCATATCCGCCTGAATGAGCTAATCTGTATATAGCGTCATACTGTTTATTAGTTGTATGTCAACGTAGCTTTCGTTTCTTACTTCTTCCAGAGTTGAGCGGCTGGCAAAGGATATAATGAAAGACATAGGCTACCATGATATCCTGGTCCTGTGTGTGCTGAAAGGAGGTTACAAATTCTGTGCTGATCTTGTGGAGCACCTCAAGAACATCAGCCGAAATTCAGATCAGTTCGTCTCTATGAAGGTTGACTTCATCAGACTAAAAAGTTACAAGGTAAGTCATTACATGTTTTGTTTTCGTTGCATATGTATTAGAATGCACAGGTCCTTAGGAACTAATAAAGTTATGAAAATGATGAATCTTGTGTCTAAACACTGAAATGAAAATGAAGAGCATATTTGTTTTGTTTTGTTTTTTTTGTGGGGTTTTGTTGTTGTTGCTGTTGTTGTTGTTTTTTAAGTTTCTCTGTAGCCCTGGCTGTCTTTGAACTCACTTTGTAGACCAGGCTGGCCTTGAACTCACAAAGATCCTCCTGTCTCTGCCTCCTAAGTGCTGAGATTAAAGGTGTGCTCCACTACGCCCAGCTTGAGTATATATATTTTTATGTACAAGAATACAACGGCAATCATAAGAATTTAAATAATAATCTTCTATTTTCGCATATGTGGAAAGACTCTTTGGGAATGACTCCTGCATCTCTTCAGATGAATAAAGCTGATAAGTGTGGTCAGTGAAGAAAGCCCAACGGAGGCCGATGTGCTTTGTGCCCAGTGTTATTCTTGGATTCAGGAGTTCTGTGGGGAGACCCAGTTCTCTGTGGCCATCATCTGTGGTGGAGAAAGGAAGCCTGGATGGGATGTCATTGTGAGGAGACCAGGCCAGGATCTTCCACAGAAGCCCCTCTCCAGCCTATGATGGCTTCCTGGCCACATCTAGATGGTATCAATTCCAGTGGTTTCCCAGACACATCCTTCACTTGGCTTCTCTTCTCGCCATAATGTTAACTTGTGTGATATTTTTAATTTAATGGCCAATCTATTTAAAAAACTACCATACTGTTCATTAAGAAACTCCTCTGGTCAAAATCACAGCTGTACTCATTGACCAAACTACCTTAGCACATTGGAGTTTTATAGTTGGTCTTAATTGGTTTCCCATTGGTATGTACTCACACCATCACCGACTTAAGGGCAGAAACCAACACAGGTTCATTCATGGACAGTTGCTTGGGTTAGAAATTTGAATGTGTTTACTGGGTAGTTCTCAGTCTTGACTAGCTGTACTTTGATGAGCTGAGACTTAGTACCTAACACTTTTCCAAGAAAAAGGTGGTCCTAAGTCAGTTTCCATCTTACTGAAGGTGTGCTGGGCTTGACTTCCATTCCTCCAGCCCTCAAGTCTTTGCCCAAGGGCTCCTCCAAGGTCAGTTCATGATAGAGTTGAAGGTTTCCTTCCTCACACCAGCTGGGAGGCTCTCCACTCAGGAAGGAGCACTCCCTTCTTCGAAACTCAAGTATTTAGGTCTTGTTCCACCCAGTTAGCTGACTGGGCATCTACCCTCAGGAAGGAACGCTGGCCACATCTTCAACTTCATTCACCCTCCACGTGAGGAGGATTGCTCAGGATATGTGTAGAGGACGATCTGCCTTGTCAGTTAAGGTTTATAGTGTTGTGATAAAACACCATGACCTGAAGCAACTGGCGAGAAAAAGCCTTTATTTCGCTCACCATTCTCAGGTCATGCTCCATCACAGAGGGAAGGGAGGGCAGGAACTGAGGTAGGAAAATGGAGGTTGGAACTTAATCAAAGCCATGCAAGAATGCTGCTGACTGGTCTTGACCTGGCTGTGGTGGCACTGCCCCATAGCAAGCTGGACTCTCCCACATCAAGTATCAAAACAAAACAAAACAAAATCATGCTTTACAGACTTGCCTATAGGCCAGTCATACAAAGACGTTTTCTCAGTCTCTCTTCCCAAAAGACTCTAGATTGGGTCAAGTTGACATAAAAATAGCCAGCACAGCCATCTTGAGGACATGGGTGGAATTCTGCCTGGAGTTTTCATATGACCCTTTTCCAGTTGCCTCAGGGCTAGGGCAGCTGCAGTCCAGTTGTCATTTCTTCAGATGCATCTTCTGAGTTCCTGAATCTCCCAGAATACAGTGGAGACACTATTGTTTTCATGGGGCATCCTCACTTGGCTGATGGGTTCTGTGTTCTCTTGAAAAAGAAAATCCTTTCTAAAATATTTTAAGAATGAAAGTGAGGTTTACTGCAAGTCAACTTATAAGCAGAAGCATTCGGTTCTTTTTGCTTTTGGCTTTTTGGTTTCTTTGTTTTGTTTTTCCAGACAGGGTCTCTCTGTATAGCCTTGGCTGTCCTAGACTCCCTTTGTAGCCGAGGCTACCCTCGAACTCACAGCGACCCACCTGCCTCTGCCTCCTGAGTGCTGGGATTAAAGGTGTGTGCCACCAGGCCCAGCTTGCATTCTCTTTTAATTTGCAGTTCTCCTAAATTTCCACAACACCTCCCACCCGCTCCCCAGGTTGGAATCTGCCACCCATGAAGTTCCTTTTGTTCTTTGTGCTAAAGCTCTCTCCCAAATCCCAGGACCCTGGGAGCTACACTATTCTCTCTCTTCTGAGAGTTCTATTTCCAGCACTTTCATGTGGGTTTTTGTTTTCAACTTGATATGAACCTAGACCTGTGTACCTTTTACAAATTATTATTTTCTTCTTTTTAAAAATTATTTATTTATTTATTTATTATGTATATAATGTATCTGCATGTACTACCATGTGGTTGCTGGGAATTGAACTCAGGACCTCTGGAAGAGCAGCCAGTGCTCTTAACTTCTGAACCATCTCCCCAGCCCACAAATTATTTTTTCCAAAGGTAGTTGTTAGCAACGCCTTGACTTTATTATCTTATTTTTTTGATTTACATCTGTCTATGCCTTTGTGGGTTTTGTTTCCGTCTGTCTGTTTTTTTTTTCCCCTAGTTTCATAAGATGGATTTAGCTCATAGCTTGGAGATCTTTCTTGCTGTCTACAGTAAACAACGTGATGATATGAACTTTCCCTTAAGACTAGTTTTAGCTGCATCTCATAGACTTTGATATGCTACATTGATGTTTAGACCTTTTTCTAGTTTTGGTTGTCACTTCCTCTTTCTCTTTTCTCCTTTAACTTCTTTTTCTTCTTCCCATTTGAATTATTTGAGGCTTGGTCTACTGTCTTGCTGAAACCAACAGCATTATACTCCATGTCATGTTAAACAATGCTGGGCTTTTTCTAACATTTTGGAGCCTTTTCATGGTCTAGCTCTCTAAACATCCTCTATGTTTCCCAGGCTCTCGCCTAGAGGCACATATTCTAACACTTAAATGCCATGCTAAGCCACCCTTATATGCCACCAGCACAGGGAAAATGTGTTCATTTCTAAAACCAGTATTGTGTTCATTAGCAGTGCATCCAGGCAGACAATTTTAAATGACCACAGTATTTCTGGGGGATGGGGATGCTGTGGTTCTTACCCAGGGCTCCTAGGGAGAAGGAAGGCAGCAACTGACATCATCTCTTCAATGCTGTCATCCAGTCTCGCTCATTGTGTGTCTGTTTCCGCCCAGCACCTGAAGTCCTTTCGAGCTCAATTGTGATGTCTCTGCTCTTCTAGCCAAATATTTCTCCTCTCGTCTATCACCAAGGTAACACAAATCATCTCCCGAGCAATTATCTCATGTGACAGTCTGCCTGCTCACTCAGGCAGGACAGCCTTCTAATTACATAGCATCCAAAATGGATGGGAACCCCGTCGTCATAGTCTGGCCTATGGCATGAGCAATTCTCCATCCTTGGTATATATGCTGTCCCTATTCAGAGATGCCTCAGCTGTTAGGTCAGGCTGGAACTGGTCATCCCTTTACCAAACCAGGCTCCTTCACCACACCTGAGGGCAGAGGCCAATAAAAACCAAACCAAAACAAACCCCTAAGAAACTCTGCCAAATGAGGAGGAGGGGACTATGTCACTTTTCTCTGAGAGCATCTCTGGTATGTCCTCATTCCTCCACACCTATTCACAGGGCTCACACCTCATGAAATCGGCTCTGTGATAACTTGATTCTGACATGCGCTTTTACAGCTCAGGGTTTGAAGATTATAGTCTGGGCCGAGCTCCTGTCTTGCTCTCTCTGGTTTGCTTCCTGGTTTGCTGTGATGAGAGCAGCCTGTACCACATGCTCCGGCAGATCTGCCCCTCCGTGTCTTGGGGACTGAAACTGTGGGCCATAATATATCCAGCTGCCTATGTTTCTGTCAAGTACTGTGGTCAATGATAACAACCCCCACTGTGTTACTCTCTCAGAAACTGTTCTCACATACACTCCCAAAGATGTCTCTTAGGTGATTCTATATCTTGGGAAGTTGAAAATTAAGACCAACCATCACACCTTCTATCCTGGTGTCGATAAAAACTGGGATAAGTTATGTGTGAGACTGAATAACAGGGATGGTTGGTACCCTTGCCTTTCTCCCCATCCAGAGCCCTGGGTAGAAGCCATTTCCACCATACAATGATACGATGCTGAGGATAACAGGAGGGAAGCACGTTTCTCTCAGGGTTGTGTTTTACCTTATCGCAGCCCTCAGCCTCCCTTGGTTATGTCAAGGGTACTCTTGTCTCATTGGGCCTCCCTGTGGGGACAGGCTCTGAACATCTCAGAGCTCTAGGCTGTCTGACTTGTCTTTGTTCTTGTGTTAAACGTTACAGAAGACATGGAAGGGATTTGCATGAATGGCAGCCGTCTAGAGACGAATGGCTTAGAAATTAACGTGAGACTGATGTGTCGCAGGCATGCTGAACATTTCTGTTCTCTAATGCAAGCAGGGACCCTAGCATCCAGCATTCCCTGACACTTTGAGTCCTCCTCCCTTCCTCCCTCCCTCCCTTCCTTCCTCCCTCCCTTCTTCCTCCCTCCCTCCATTCCTCCCTCCCTCCCTCCCTTCCTCCAGCCCTTCCATTTTCCCTCCAATCCTTCCTCTGTCATCACTGGCTAGCAGTCATATCTCATTTAACCCTTTCTGTGATCTGGCTGGGGCTCTCTCACTCCTTTCGTCCAGGAGGTTAGTTAAGTCACATGACATCACAAGCCAGGAAACAGTAGCCCCAACTGTCTCTCAAGCCTGTGTCCCTTGTAGCATGCAAGTATTTCCCACAGAATTCCCCTAGGGTTTTCCCAGAAAACCTCACTGTTTTATAAGATATAGATGTGTTTGCTAACTTGTGACTATTTTCCTCTACTGCTTTACATAGTTAAAATGTTAAAGTATTTTATTTTCCTTGGACCCTGAAGAGCCCTGTAAGCATTAAGCGGTACTCCCAAAAAGGCTAGGAATATTCAGGGGCCAAAATGAAATGTATGACATCAGAATGTTAGGCTGGGGCAGAAGCAAGCTGGAGGAGAAGGGCGTCAGTTTTGGCAGTCTGGTTTTAATGCTCATGCAGAGGCAGATGAAAAGGTCTTGGGAAAGGCTGGAAAGATGGTTCAGTGGTTAAGAGCACAAGCCATTCTCAGAGTGGACTTGGGTTCAGTTCCCAGCACCCACATGGCAGCTCACAACTGTCCATAACTGCTGTTCCAGGGGATCTGATGCTCTCATACAGACGTACATGCAGGTAAAACACCAATGTACATAAAAATAAAATAAAATTTAAAAATAAGTAAGTTAAAAAAAATTGGGCCATGAGGTGGTGGCACACACCTTTAATCCCAGCCCTTGGCAGGTAGAGGCAGGTGGATCTCTGTGAGTTCGAGGCCAGCCTGGTCTACAAAGTGAGTCCAGGACAGCCAAGGCTACACAGAGAACTCCTGTCTCAAAAAACAGGAGTATTATTATTATTATTATTATTATTATTATTATTATTATTATTATTATTATTTAACTAATTAATTAATTTGGGAGCTGGATGAGATCCCCCTCTAGTAAACCAATGTCCTTAGTGATGCATGTGTATCCTTGACAAAAAGCCCACCTCACAATAGCAGGAGACCCTGGAGTAAGGGCAGCAGAGTGAAATTTCTCCACACAGTATGTCGGTCTGTGTGGTGCTGGGGATCAAGCCCCAGTTCTCACAGATGTTAGGCAAGCGCTGCAGCGCACAGTCAGCCTCCAGTGCCATTCTTCAACAGGAATCTGCACCACACAGCCTGACATTTTAGCTTAGCTCACCTCTGTAGTTCGAGGAACCTCATTCTAAGACCTGGATTTTAAATTGGATCTCAGGCCATGATGTCTTCGCGTTGCCTGATTAAAAGCTAGTCCAAAACCTCTCTGCAAGGAATAGCTCAATCTAAGGAGATTGTTAGAATAAACTCTAAGATCCATGCAGGCTATGGGTGGGTAGCCTTTGGTAGTACCTGTCCTAAGGGCTTACAGAGGCCAAATAGATTCAGGAGCACTGGCAGACGAGTGTTGTTCAGTGCCAGAAAATGGATTTTCTTGCCCTTTTGCATGAGGACTTGGTATTTGCCAAACTTTTCTCTTTCTTCTTAATTTAAAGGGTCATCAATTTACATAGAAGCCAGTGTGAAAGTGTAACACTCTAGTAGGTTGCTTTCTCACTGATTTGATTAGCTGACCCGTGAGCACAGGAAATACTGAAGCTTCAGGGCTTTACAGCTCTAAGAGACATGCTATTTTAAACAGGCTGGAGTTGCCCCCCTCCATCCCCCCACATTCACAGCCCCCTCCTCTGCCAGTTCTTTGAGTCTGTTGTGCTTTGTATTAATTCATAATTCTTGTGTGAAGGCAACATCAAGAGGAAGGAAAAAAAAATGGGAGGTAAAACAGAATGCAGGACAGAACCACAGTAGGGTCTGTGAGATCAGCCCAGCAGGGATGCGGGGTCCCGGGAAGCTGGCAGCAGTATGAAAGTGGGACAGTAAAGCTGAAGGCTGGCCACAGAACTGTTCCCAGGAAGGTAGAAAAATGCTGACATCTGTTTCCCCCTCTCTTTTCCTAACAGCAGAAAACAAAGGTTTAAATCAGTCTTTGGCGATCCATGCTGGTAAGCAATAGGCAGGTTGGAGAAATCAGAGCCAGCATCCCAGCATCTCAGTGTTAGTAATCCTCACATTGTCCTAAACCAGGCCTTTTTTGCTAAACTGCCTTTCTTCCGTCTTTTTATGAGTCCGTTAGTTGCACAAAATTTCATTGTGACATTTTTCTACCTATATACTTTGTTCATTCTCTTTGTTTCTGTCTCTCTTCCTCTGTTTCTGTCTGTTTGTCTCCCTTTCTCTGTCTGTCTGTCTGTCTGTCTCTCTCTCTTTCTCTCTCTCTCTCTCTCTCTCTCTCTCTCTCTCTCTCTCTCTCTCTCTCTCACACACACACACACACACACACACACACACACACACACAGAGCCCTCATGTAGGAAAACATCATGGCCTGAGATCAAGTTTAAAATCCAGGTCTTCTGTAATGCCAGCACTCGGGAGGCAGAGGCAGGCGGATTGATGTGAGTTTGAGGCCAGCCTGGTCCATAAAGCTAGTCCAGGACAGCCAGTGCTACACAGAGAAACCCTGTCTTGAAACAAACAAACAAACAAAAAATCCAGGTCTTAGAATGAGGTTCCCCAAACTACAGAGATGAGCCAAGCTAAAATGTCAGAAGCAGAAAGACTCAAATGGTATATACTCACTTATATCTGCATATTAGCCCAAGGGGCATGTCCCACGAAAGCCTTCACTTACCAGGAAACTGAGACAGAGGGGAGGACATTCTAGTGGGACTCTAGATGAGAGAAGTATGGGAGAATGGCAAAGTAGAAGGATCCAGAGGGTCCTAGAAACCTACAAGTAGAACATTATGATAGGCAGATTTGGGCCCAGGGGTCCCGCTCAAACTAAGGCACCAGCCAAGGACAATACAGGCGGTAAACTTTAAACCCCTACCCAGATCTAGACAATGGACAGAACACTCTCCACAGTAGAGTGGAGAGTGGGATATTACTTTCTCACATACTCTGGTGCCTCACCTTTGACCATGTCCCCTGGTGGGGGAGACCTGGTGGCACTCAGAGGAAGGACAGCAGGTTACCAAGAAGAGACTTGATACCCTATGAGCATATACAGGGGGAGGTAATCCCCCTCAGGAACAGTCATAGGGGAGGGGAATAAGGGGGAAATGGGAGGGAGGGAAGAATGGGAGGATACAAGGGATGGGATAACCATTGAGATGTAACAAGAATAAATTAATAAAGGAAAAAAAAAAAAGAATGGCACTGGAGGCTGGCTGTGTGCTGTAGTACTTGCCTAACATCTGTGAGAACTGGGGTGTGATCCTCAGCACCACACAGACCAACATACTATGCAGAGAAATTTCACTCTGCTGCCCTCACCCCAGGGTCTCCTGCTATTGTGAGGTGGGCTTTTTGTCAAGGATACACATGCATCGCTGAGGACACTGGTTTACTAGAGGGGGATCTCATCCAGCTCCAAAATTAATTAATTAGTTAATTTTTGTTTTATTTTTTATTTTTATTTATTTATTTTTGGTTTTTTGAGACAGTGTTTCTCTGTGTAGCCTTGGCTGTCCTGGACTCACTTTGTAGACCAGGCTGGGCTCGTCTACACTAAATTCTTCATTTTTTTATGTCCTTCCTGTTGTCTCATCTTGGTCTTAGAGTGAGAAAAGAGACCCCAGTAACTTAGATATTCTCTTCTTTGCAGAGGAATTCCATAGCTCTTAAGGATGGATGTTGGATCTTTTCAGAGTTGATGTGTAGTCACACACACAGAGAGAGAGAGAGAGAGAGAGAAAGAGAGAGAGAGAGAAGGGGAGAGGGAGGAGGAGAAAGAGACAGAGACAGAGAGAGTTAAATTATAGGATGAGAAAAATAACAAAACAAAAGTATCAATAAGAGAAAAAGTCTAAAACATTTTATTAAATCTAAGACATCATGGCTGTAAATTACACCTCTCTCTATGTTCCATCAAGAAAAAAAAAATAAAGCTATTACAAATTAAGTCACATGACATGGATTGTTGAAATATATCCTGATTTTGGAGATAGTAAAATGTGTGTGTGTGGGGGGGGGATGTAACCTGGAATTGATTTTTTTTAAATATAGTCGTTTTCTCCCCTACCTCTTTAGCAAGTATTTGACTAGCTGAAATACTCCGAAAAACATTGTCTTTACTCTGATTCGTCTCAGATCTTGGGTCCTGTAACAGGGATGTAAGACCTATCTCACAGAGAACGACCCACGAATAGGCCTGGCTTGACTCCATCCACAGGAAGGCCTTAGCGTTGTTGATAGGAAACGTGATGTGGATGTGATGTGATGTAAATGTAGATGTGAAAGCCACATGTCATCTGACCTCTGGACAGAGATGCAGAGCTGTGGCTCTGCTCCGGGTGCATCCTGAGCGCTGAGTGCAGACCACCTGCCCCACTTTTTTCTTTACCTTCTCGTTCTGTTGTTGTTCCAAGAACTTTTTTTTAATGTGCATGTATGTTTTTTTCTCCGTGTGTGTATGTCACCACATGGATCTAGTGCCTGTAGAGACCAGAAAAGGGTGTTGGATCCCCTGGACCTGGAGTTACAGGTAGCTGTGAAGTACTAATGCATTCTGGGTAATAAAACTTGGGTCCTCTCGAAGAGCAGCCAGTGCTCTCAACTGCTGAGCAGCCATCTCTCCAGGCCCGACTTCTAGATCATGAGATATGTTTACTACTGGATTTCAGCATGCATGGCTGAAGAACCTTTGGTGCAGCACATACCTAGTTTGGCCTAAAGAAAGGTCCCCGGCATCACTGTAGGCGTGGCTGCTTTGAGATTTCTATCAAGTCAAAGGTTTTTGTTGTTTTCTTTAAAACAAAACCCAACCTGTGCAATACATGTTAATTTTAACAGTTTAGGTTATTGCTCCTTATGCTCTTTTAATAAATACTTGAGGATTTTATTAATGTACAATCTTTTTAGATTTTTTTTACTGTATTTTTATTTATCATGTGTGTGTGTGTGTGTATGTGTAGGGGTGTGTGTCTGTGTGTGTGTATATATGTGTATGTGTCATGTGTGTCTGTGTGTCTGTGCGTGCCTGTGTGTATGGGGTATGTGGAAGGATGTGTGTGTGTGTGAGTGTATGTGTGTGTATGTGAAGGGGTATGTGTATTTATAGGGGTGTGTCTGTGTGTCTGTGTTTCTGTGTCTGTGTGTCTGTTTGTATAGGGTATGTGGAGGGGTGTGTGTGAAGGTGTGGGTGTATTTATAGGGAGGTGTGTGTGTGTGTGTCTGTGTGTCTGTGTGTCTGTGTGTCTGTGTGTATGGGGTATGTGCAGGTGTGTGTGTCTGTGTGTGTCTGTATCTATGTCTGGTGTGTCTGTGTGTATGAGGTATGTATAGGTGTCTGTCTGTCTATCTGTGTGTCTGTGTGTATAGGGTATGTGCAGGTGTGGGTATGTGTGTGTCTGTGTCTGTGTGTATGGGGTGTGTGGGTGTGGGTGTGTGTATCTGTGTATATGAGTGGAAGTCAGAGGACAACCTTCAGGAGTCACTTCTCTCCTTCCACCATGTAGGTTCTGGGAATTGAACCAAAGACTTCAGGCTTGGCGACAGGTGCCCTTACTAGCAGAGCCATCTCTTCTGCACTGTTAATGTGCATTCTTTACATTCAAGTTTAGTTTTCTATAGAAATATTTGTTAAGATTTTGAATTCCCTGATGAAAAATAGAAAGTAAGATGGCAAATAAGAGAAAATGTAGGGCTGGAGAGATGGGGAGAGATGGCTCAGAGGTTAAGCACACTGGCTGCTCTTCCAGAGGACCTGAGTTCAATTCCCAACAACCACATGGTGGCTCACAACCATCTAAAATGTGATCTAATGCCCTCTTCTGGTGTGCAGGCGTACATGCAGGCAAAGCACTATATACATAATAAATAAATCTTTTAAAAGAGAGAGAAAAAGAAAATGTAGGAAGAGTACTAAATTACATAGGAAACCAAGTCTTGTGAAATCCTTCTGAGGATGGAGTTATGCCTAACTCACCAAGTGGAACCTGGTCACTGAGGTTAAGTGGAACCGGGAGAGGTAGAAGACATGGCTTTGGAGGGGGCATCATGGCTGTAGAAACTAGCTGAATCCAGGCCACAGTCCTGGGAAGCAGGCAGGCACAGTGTCAGCTCAGGTGAGTGTTAACCCTTCATCAACCCAATTCACTGAGCATTTATGGGAGACTACAGTTCTGAGTGGTATGTGTGTGTTAACTCGTTCAACCCGCACAGATCATGCACCCCCCCCACCCTACCCGACCCTCACCCTTGTGAAATCAGGGACACTTAGTTCATTTACAGGCAATGCTGTTGGGGTCAGTTGGAATAGTTGTATTCCCAAGGACTCGCTGCTGCTGGAAAGTGGCGTTCTGCTTCATCCCAGACCCACAGCTTGTAGTCACAGCTTGGCTTCATCTTGAGGCCGTGGGAGAGGAAGAAGACTCCATCCCCTGAGACGTAGGCAAGAGTAAGAGGCTTTCTCTGCGCACTCTCAGGTGTGCTGTGTGAACTTGAACTACGGGACCCAGACACAGGAAGTAGGACGTAGGACATAGCACAAAGCAAAGCTTACAGTGGGAACTCATTCCTGAGAACCAGGCAGAAAGGCCAAAGCCAAACCACAGAGGCACAATATTAGCACCTTGTACTGGGTTTTGCTTTGCTTGTCTAGCAAGTGCTATGACCCAGCCCCACCTAAGGTCGGCTTTTTTCTTAGCTATTCTGTAGCATTGGGTGAGAAGATGGAGTAGGAATGGAGCACCTTAATTATTAGGAGATGGCTGCGGAACCTGGGAATCAGATAGGGCCTTACCCACCAGGCAGTGTGTGTGCCGCAGGCTGGTCCCATCACCTGCCTCTGGGATTCAGCACATTTCATGCACCTGCACTCCGCGTTTGTGGTGCAAAAGCACGCTGGTCCCATGGATCTTATAAATATACTGAGCATGTTAATTTGCTCTTACTTATTTGTATCTGACTTGTCTCAAAAGGGTTATAACAATGTGGTAATTTGTTCCAACAACATAACATCTAATTTCCTGCACAAAAATAATTGCAGGCAATAAACAAATTTTCCTTTACAATTTGGGCTGTTCTTACCAGTGTTTGGTAACCAATGTTGAAGATCTTGGCAGGCATTATAAATTTATATGTTCCATTATGTATTTTATGAGAATACTGGGGTCTTTGTTAGCAGTTTTTACCGAAATAATTATGTTTGGAAGGGGAAAATAAAAACACAATAGTATATATAATAAAATGGCCTAGAAAATGCTCCAAACAGTTTGGATTTAATGCCATTGTTTCCTTTAACTTGTTTAGTCTCTTATTTTACATGTATGGGTATTTTGTCTACATGTATGTCAGTATACCACATGTGTGCCTGGTGACTGTGGAGGCCCGAAGAAGGCATTGAATCCCCTGGACTTGGAGTTACAGATGGTTGTGAGCCATCATGTGGGTGCTTAAAGAATACAGTGCAAAACCAGACACGGTGGCATACACCTTTAATCCCAGCACTGAGGAGGCAGAGGCAGGCAGATCTCTGTGAGTTCAAGGCCTTCACTGACAAACTTGCTACAGTCCAGAGCGGTGGTTCTGAACCTGTGGGTGAACCACTCTCAGCAAACCTCTACCTCCAAAAATACTTACATTACAATTCATAACAGTAGCAAAATTACAGTTATGATATAGCAACAAAAATAATTCTATGGTTGGGGTCACTACAACATGAGAAACTGTATTAAAAGATTGTAACATTAGAAAGGTTGAGAACCAGTGGTCTAAAGGGAAGTGTTTGGCATGTGACACTCAGAGGGTCCCTGCTGAAAAGCTGGAGTGGGCCAGGCAGTGCCTTTAATCCCAGCACTTGGGAGGCAGAGGCAGGAGGATCTTTGAGTTCAAGGCCAGCCTGGTCTGTAGAGTGAGTTCTAGGACAGCCAGTGCTACACGGAGAAGCCCTGTCTCGAAAAACAAAACAACCAAAGAAAAAGAACTGTAGTAGGCTTTCCTGACCTTTAAGCCTATGTCTGGCTGAATGGAGACTGTGTTGTAGTTAGGACAGCCAAGAGGCTACGCTCCCAAAGCACATATAAGGGCCTCGGTAGATTCCCAGCATCCCCTAGGCCCTCAAAATCAAAGCAGCCAGCAATGAACTCTTAAAAAACTAAAATGTATGATGTTATCTCTCCTCATAATTTTTTAGATTAAAATTTATCTTTAGATGACTTAAGTAATTAATCTGTGTTAGTTCTGCCAGTCCAAAGCAGAGCCAGCAAGTCAGGCACTGTATCACTGAGCTGGAACCCCTGCTGGGACCTCTTAGGAAGAAGTGACAGTCTTCCTGTTGTTTCTTTTAGTCAGCTGTTAAATGTTATACTGCCGGCAGGGAAATGCTTG
Organism: Acomys minous; assembly: GCF_964271855.1. Taxonomy (NCBI): domain Eukaryota; kingdom Metazoa; phylum Chordata; class Mammalia; order Rodentia; family Muridae; genus Acomys; species Acomys minous. The sequence goes on along the minus strand of NC_140494.1, from coordinate 23,285,788 downwards.
ATGGCACAAGAAATACATCTGCCTGATTAAGGCAGATTTGCCCACTTGCTGGGCAAATCAATTTCCCAAAAGGTAGCTTTGTTTCAACTTTCTACAAATCTAAGGATTTAACTCTGGGCCCAGTACCTGCCAGGCAAATAGCAGGCCTTTTATTCCTGTGGTAAATACTGTGGCTGAAAACAACCTGGGGTGGAAAGGGTTTATTTCATCTTCCGGCTTTCCACACCACTGAGGGAAGCCAGGGCATTAACCTGGGGGCTCAGAGCTGAAACAGAGCCACGGAGGGGTGCTGCTTAATGGCTTGTTCCCAGTGGACTGCTCAGGATGCTTTCTTTCAGTAGTATATAAGCCCACCTTTCCCAGGTGTCACTGCCCACAGTGATCTGGACCCCACATCTGTGCTAATTGAGAACCTTACCAAAGCCCTCCCACGGGTCATCTGATAGAGGTAGTTCTCGATTGAATTCTACCCTGATGACTCTGTGTCAAGTTGCTGCAACAACCAGGAGAGCCACATCCAGAGCCCTTTAGTACAGATCAGTTTGAACTAGCAAACAATGAAACTTTGTAGCATTCTAAACTTTGTAGCATTAAAAGTTGGAAGTGTTAATCATTTCAGAAGATTAGCCTACAGGCTTTGAAAACTTGGACCATCCAGCACTGGGGGCTTTTATTGGATGCAAAGAAGCTCATGTCAGAGGTGGGTAAGCCCAGGCTTCTCTGGAAGTATCCACTCTCATCAGCAGCGACTTAGTTGTCATATGCAGAACAGATCTACAAAGAAAATTATCTCCTATGTTTCTTAAGGTAGCCCTCTAGGGCTGGAGAGATGGCTCAGCAGTTAAGAGCACTTGATGATTTTTCAGAGGGCCTGCCTTTAATTCCCAGCACCCACATGACGACTTACAACCATATGGAACCACAGTCTCAAGGGACTGACACCTTTTCCTGGCCTCTGTGGGCACCAGGCATGCATGTGGTATGCAGACGTAAGCAAAACACTCATAAATAATAAGATGAAAGGTAGTCTTCTAATAATTGAGCTAAATGTATCTAAGATAATAATTTATTTCTATCTAAAAGTGTACTACCTCAAGTGTTTTATGAATATTAATTCCTAGGCATGGGTCTCAGTCTGATGATTTAGGCATTACTCCCATCTTACAAAGGAGGAAAACGAGTCCAGGTGTTTATCTTAGTTAAGGTTTCCATTGCTGTGAAGAGACACCATGGCCAAAGCAACTCTTATAAAGGCTAACATTTATTTGGGAATGGCTCACAGTCTTAGAGGTTTAGTCCATGATCATCATGGCGAGAAGCACAGCAGCATGCAGGCAGACATGGGGCTGGAGGAGCCGAGAGTTCTAGATCTTGATTGGAAGGCAGCCAGGAGGGGACTGGATGTGTTTCACACTGAGTGTAGTTTGAGCATTTCAGACCTCAAAGCCCAACCTCCCTGGTGATAAACTTCCTCTAACAAGGCCACACTTCCTCTAATAAGGCCACACCTCCTAATAGTGTCACTCCCTAGCCAAGCATTCAAACATATGAATCTATGGGGGCCATACCTATTAAAACAGCTACTGTGTTAAAATAAATAAGTTAAAATGCCTCATTATTACAAGTCTGTTGGGAAAAAAACCAAGATGCAAAATTAAGCTGTTTGACCCAGACTCGAAGCCTAGTACCTTTCCATTCGGCTTCCTGTGACCTTGGCTCACTGTAGGAAGAACCTTTCTTTTTTTCTGGGATTTCTCTTATTTTGGGAATCAATGAGGCTGGCCTTCAAGCTCCCTTAATTCCCTGACAGATTTTAGTTTGTGTCATCTTTAAAGTCCTCACATGTCCTATGAAAATGGCTGGTTGCCCCCTTAATATTTGCCTTGCATTCTCCTTTAAAATGACATGAATATGTACATAAAGCCTCAGATGGCAAGCTGAACAGGCGGGACATGACAATGCCAGAAATAATGAGCCTAATGGCGTTGGAGGTTAAGTGTGACCACAGTGTCTGGGCAAAAAAGCCCAAGAGAAGAGCAGTGCTGGCCTTGAGAGACTTGGCACTCTAAAGACAGCAGGCACAGCAGACAGGGCACTGTCATGGTACAAACCATTTTTACATCTTGGTCACTGATGTCACTTCTATTGGTACATACTTGCCTCCCCTCACATCTAGTCACCCACTGCTGAGGGAGACTGAAGACTGATCTTTCAGGGAAAAAAAAAAAAAAGAATGTCTAAAGTATGGCTATTAAGTAAAGCGGAAGTCTGGACAGCTTTGATTGCCCTCTCTGCATGAGGTTCTAAAAGCCCAGGTGTCTTCCCCATCAACCAGACATATTATCACTCTCTGATCACTCTCTGCCCACACTGGCACTGGCATTGGACAGTAGGTGTTCTTTGCAGAAACTGAATGGATTTGGGAAAAAAAAAAAAGACTTCTATATATGACACTGGAATTCCACAGCTGAAAAGGACATCTCTCCTATAACAACCTCCTAGTACATATCACCCTCTGCTCCCCAGTGGACACACATCCCTTTCCAGTAGGCTACGCTGGTAGCTTGTGTTAAAGTATGAAAAGGCAGGTGAGGAAAAACACCACACAACAAAACAAAATAAAAACAACAACCAGAAAGGGATGCTCACGAAAAGAAATCCCTTAGTTTTGCTTGCCACCTTGTGATCTGGGAAGTCACTTAAAGATGAAATAACATCTTCCAAAAATTAGAGGTTTCCTTTCACAATCTAGCATTTCTTAGAGTAAGAGACCTGTGGTACCTGGAATACCAACACGTAGGAGGCAGAGGCAGGGGGATTGTGAATTCAAGACATCTTAAGCTATATAATGACACAGCTTGTAACACCAAGGGCTGAGACATTAGTCACAGAAAGCTTGCTGAGCATATTCAACTCCCTGAGTTGAGCCCTAGAACTGTGACTGATGGATAGACAGACAGACAGACAGACAGACAGACAGACAGACAGACTGATAGATATTTTTCAGTATGATCATATTGAGTTGGTTAAAAGTTCAGGTAGATTGACCCAGATTTATAAGTATTGCTTCAGAGGCTATTATACCCAAGTACTACCTTAAGTGATTTACAAAACCCATTAGTCCTTGAGCACATTCTGAAGACACTAATGGACTCCTATTTGTAGAGCACAATAGAAACAGAAGAAAATGTCCAGATGCTATTTCCATGGAGACAGAATAAGTAGCTGATATCCATCAGGCAAAATCAAGACTGTGACACGGCAAGAGAACACAAACAGAAGGATTTGCTTCTGCAACTAAAAGCGCATGCACTTCAGTAGCTGCTCTTGATCTCCTACCCAACAGCTGTCCCTACTCCCCACCAAACTTCCCTGCCTCCATCACAGAGACAGCCCACACCAGCACCTTGCTTTCCTAGTGTCTTTTGCACAAAGATGGGCCTTCGTCAAGGGAGAGGAAGACTTGCTGAGGAAAGAGTTTGCTTCTCTAGTTTAAAAAAAAAAATACCCAAATGGTAGAAATCTCTGTGTGAAGAAGGACATTATTTTATATGAACCCTGCAGCTATGGTGACTTTCTTGAGACCATGAGATGGCCAGTAAGAAGGCTTGGGTACTAAGTGAAGATAGCAGGGAGGAAAAGGATAGAGCTTGGGTTTTCAATGGCACCAATGAGCCAAGGTGCTGTTGGCTAATGGGAAAATGCAAATATATGGGATGTGGTCCATAAGGGAAGACACTTAAATGGCAAAAAGAGTTTTGCAGGAAAGGGAGATGCTGCTGCCAGGGTTCCAGTGGGCACAGCAGTGTGGAACCCTTCCTGTCCACAAATAGTTACACTGAGTATGTGACCCTATTCTGCGTGGCAAGGTTTTAGGGAGTAAACAAAGTGGACTCCTTGACATTTGGGATTTTACATTTCTTGGCAGAACACACAAGAATTGGAAATAAAAGGAAAGATATGAAATATGTCAGGGAGAATACTATGAAGAAAGCTAAAGTGGACCAGAGAGATACGATGGAAGTGAAGGAAGTGAGGCTAGAGGTCAGGGCAGCTAGCTGCTAACTGCAGGCATTTGAAACAGTGATCGGAAGAAAAGAGTGCAAGTCATATGGACAGGGAAGTGAGTTCTAGAAAGCAGAGACAACCAAGGGCAGAGCCCCTAGGTGGGGATGTATTTGGTACATTTGAAGAAAAGCAAAGACAGCCAAAGAAAAGTCAGTTGGAGATATTAGATGACTAAGAGACATAGACAGGGGTAAAATACTGTTGAGTCTGGCAGGCCATGGCTTAGCCCTCTGCTCTGTAAAGGTGGGAAGGTTTTCTTGGGATTTGACTACAGTGGCATGATCTGACTCATGTTTTAAGCATGAAGTCAAAGTTCAAAGCAGAGAGGTGTTTAGAAATCCATTGCAGTGAGAGACAGTGGTAGCTTGAGCCAGAACCCTGACAGAAGGCCTGGTGAAAAGCATTTGGATTATAGCTAGATCTTGGAAAGACAAAGCTGTTATTGAGGATATTCGATACTGGTGGGCTCCAGGGTTGGGCTTGAGCAAAAATATGAACTGGGTTGTCGTTCACTAACAAGGGGAGGAGAGAACTAGGAGTTTTGATTTTGGCCTATTTGTTCTTTGATATCCAAGTTGGGTATAAGTCAGAAGGCTAAGTGAGGTTACCGTTCTAAAAAGACGTCAAGTCTTGATAAAGAATGGGTCACCCAGGAAATGAGCGTACATAGGGAAGAGCTCTACATAGACGGACATGCTTGGAGGCTGAGACTGGGGCGTCCCAGTATTTGCAAACTAAGAGGACAGAATAAAACCAATGAAGAAGTAGGAGCAGGGCCTGCCACAGGGGCCCATGCCCTGGGAGTCAAGTAGAGACAGGCTGTTCTGCCACCAGGTAGGTGCAATTGATGTACCAGCCAGGAAGCCTGAAGCCTTACCTGTCCCTTCAGCACTTGGGATGCAGAGACAGGGGGATAGCAAGTTTTGAGGTCAGCATGGATTATATAACAAAACTCTATCTCAAAATAGATTTTTTTTAAAAAGTAAAAAAGAAAACCAAGAAAAGAAAATTGAAATCCAAACCAAACTTATCAAGATGAACACGTTGCTGACACTGTTAAACCATGATGCGCTAGGGAAACCAACTCTTCCCATGAGTCAAAGTGAGTGGAGTCAAACTGGAAAGTAACTCCAGAGCTGGACAGCCTGTGAAACTCTTACCTTGCCAGTGGAATCATGGAAACCTAATCTGGGAAAGGATCTATCTTACGTTTTTATTGCTGTGAAGAGACACCATGACCACAGCCACTCTCATAAAGGAAAGCATTTCATTGGGGCTGGCTCACGGTTTCAGAGGTTCAGTCTGCTATGGTCATGACGGGAAGCATGGCAGTGTGTGGGTGGACACAGTGCTGGAGAAGGAGCTGATCTGTAGGCCTCAGGAAGTGAACTGGCCTGAGCTTCTGAAACCTCAAAACCCACGCCCTAGTGACAGACCTCCTCCAACAAAGCCACACCCCCTCCAACAAAGCCACACTTCCTCCAACAAAGCCACATTTCCTCCAACAAAGCCATACCTCCTCCAACAAAGCCATGCTTCTTCCAACAAAGCCACACTTCTTCCAACAAAGCCACACTTCCTTCAACAAAGCCACACTTCCTTCAACAAAGCCACACTTCCTCTAACAAAGCCACACCTCCTCCAACAAAGACACACATCCTAATTGGGCCACATCCTATGGGCCTATGGGGCCATTTTCATTCAAACCCTGACAGGGTCACTGAAAGGAAAATGGGAAGCTCTGCTGTAGTGATTTGCCCTGAGTAGGTGTGGTCCATGAAGGGTTTGTCTGTGTAGAGACCATGGCAACAGAAGCCAGATTGATTCCCCTTTCCAAATGTCAGAAGCCTTTGAAGAAAAGCAAGCAGGACACAAAGCAAGATGCAAATAGAGCATCATAAAGAATAGAGATGTAATAGAGATATATCTGGGCCGCATGCTGGGCCAGCAGCTCTAGGGTTCAAGACCAGCCTACATTGAGTAGCAACACCAAGTGTGTGTGTGTGTGTGTGTATGTGTGTGTGTGTGTGTGTGTGTGTGTGTGTGTGTGTGTGTTCGTGTTTGTGAGCACAGTGTGATAACCCAGCTGATAAAAGTGTTTGTCACTAGGCCTGCCAACCTGAGTCCTATGGTGTCCGGAGCGCACATAGTGAAAGAAGAGAGCTGACCCCCACAAGTTGTCCCTGGCCTCCGCATGCATTCTGCAGCATGCACACAAATAAACAAAAACAAATGTAGGGTTTTGTTTTGTTTAAGAAAAAGAGAGATGTAATTGGTACAGATTTCAGTATAGCATACTGTGTTTGGTACGACGTTATTAGATGTTTCTGATTGCACTGTTCTTCTCCTTGGTAAAATAAGGGCAATCTGGTAAAAGAATCTCACAAGAAGATGACTTATGAGTAGTAAAATGGATGCCACATGGAAGAGCCCGGGTGCTATATCATGCTACTATCTCAGAGTTGGGCCTGATATAGCGTTATTTGCCTTGACGTAGTTACAGTTTTATAAAATTCCCTGAGTGCCGGGCATGGTGGCGCATGCCTGTACTGTACCCAGGAGGCAGAGGCTGATGGATCATTGTGAGTTCAAGGTCAGCTTGGTCTACAAAGTGAGTCCAGGATAGCCAAGGCTACACAGAGAAACCCTGTCTCAAACAACCAAAATAAAATAAAATAAATTTTCCTAAAAGGCATTTCCATGGGCTGGACCATATATGAAACAGAGCAGGTCTTGGGGTCATATTTTCTTGTTACATTCCAAAATAAATGTCACTGACTTCTCTGAAGCTCCTCCCTTTAAACAAGCCCTTGGATTTGTAAGGTTAGGATACTCTTGTACCCATGGGAGGCTAGGGGCCAGTGAACACCTTGTAGCTGGAGGGTGTTCCAGGTCAAGAGGAACGTGGCTGCCAGGCTGAGTGGCCTCAGGCTCACCTTTGTTCTGTGTTTGCTCTTGATCTCGTTTATTTTCAGTGTCCATAGGGCGCTGCTTTTGTTCTCTCTGGCTCATAAAATACAAAGCAGATAGCAAACGCCTAAGGAATACAGTTTTCTTGAGAGCCATCATGACTTTCACTTTATTTTCACAGAAACTGAGACCAAATTGGAATCTTTCAGTAGAAACAGTCACATTCCTCACTCATGAAGAAAATATTTAAAACTTTAGCAAGTGGGCCCAGTGTCCTAAAACGTTTACTCTGGGCTATTGTTAACTTCATTTTCTTATTTAAATATGTGATTTTTGAGTCCTGAACTTATGATTTATTTTTGTCTGTCTGGCTTGAAACTTTTATAGCTTTAGAGCCCTTGAGCTGAGACATTCAAAGAACAGTGTGGGTTTTGAATTTCAGTTTTTGTATTTCAGCTCATGGTCATTCAATTTATCAACATTAAAAATAAAATAAAAAAAAATTCAAGGCACATGGATATTTCCCAGAAGTCTAATGGTTTCCCCCAGGGGAAACATAAAATTTCATTAGTCTCTGAAGTTAAAAATCTCCTAGCCCTTTTAAAAAAAATAACCATGGAAATCCTGTTTCTGATGCGGGACTCGGGGAAGACCTGTCTATGCTTCCTGAACCAGCGGTTCAGCTTGCTGACCTTCAGGAGGTGAACTCCAGGCCCTGTGTTAAAGAAAGATTCTGAAATTTGTGTTGGAATCACTGTCCCAAGGGTTTAACTGAAAGTGATGATATGCTCAAATAGAGGCATGCTAAATCACTTGGGCAGCCTTGGAAGGGCCATTTTGGATAAGACCTCGGATAAGAGGTCTTAATGCCTGGCTTGGTTCTAATCTCTTGGTTGTTGTGATCATTGGGGAATTATATTTAACCTGTCTTCTGTGCATAAAGACCTATGAGCTTAGACTTGACATAGTTAAAGGACTTGGAGTCATAGTAACAATAATAGTACCCAACAGAGGACTTTGTAATAATTGAAAGTCACTTTGATCATCTAAGAAGCCTAATCAATGCGTGTGCAGTTATCTAAGGGAGCAAGTGAAGAGGAGCAGTAGCCCAGTACTCCCTGACTGTGCCGCCCTCTTGTTTCTAAGCTAAGCTGCGCCAGAGCCACCCAGGGAAGCTAACTATTGGCTTATCTGTTTCCGCAGTTGCTCTGCTCGGGGACTCTGCCTCGAAAGCTGGGCAGCCCTTTAAACTGTATTGTTTCCTCCATAAAATGCTCTGTGCACTTTGATGATAAATGGGAGGAAACATTTAGAAGCCCTGTTTATATTTTACTTAGCATAAAGGCTGTGTTATACTGTACTGTCAAAATCAGCTTTTTAAACCTAGTAAATGGAGTCCACACTGCTGTAACCACCCCATAGCATGGAAGATGGTAACAAGAGGCCTTCGAGACAAATGGAAGAGCAGCAGGATTTGGTTTGTGGTCGCAGAGGGTGACAGGGATCCTGCATTTAGAATGGAATGGACAGTGGGGCAGAATCTGACAGACTAATACAAGGTTGCCAGAGAGAGCTGGGTGAGAGCTGCTGAGCCAGTGGGGAAGGGCTGTGCGGGCTGAGACCTGTGAGAGCCAGGCTGTGTACAGTGTCAGCCAAGAGCCAGGACTTGGTGAAACAGTGCAAGGCGTCAAGAGCAACTTCATACTTTGGGCAACAGGCACAAATTGGACAAAATTATTACTAAAAAGATCCAATAAAAGTCATGTGTCTAAGTAATGTGCTTATAACTCATTCACAAGAGGACAAGTAACTGATTTTCTTTTTTTTCTTGGTCAAAGAGTTGACTAAGCCCTCTACCAAGCAACGACAGCTAAGCAGTAAACGAGGAAGTAGAAAGATGGTCAGCATCATTAGACCTGGAGGTGGGGGGGGACAAAGCAAACTCGGGAGGCCACATCCTTCACACCTACCATGTTGCCCACAGTCCAGAAGGGAATAGAACTCGTTGTTGGTGCGTGGAGAAACTGGAAGCCGCTGATGAGAATGAGATTGTAAAATGCTCCGGCCAGCTTGAAAATCGCTTTGGCAGGTTCTTATAAAGTAAACACACAATTAGCATGACCCACAACCCTTCCCCTCAGGCATTTATCCAGATGAAATGAAGACATTTTTTTTTCCAACAAGGCTGGTCTGCAAATGTTCATAACTACTGTATTTAAAATAATCTAAACTAGACTCCCCCAAATATCCAAGACCGTTGAAGGGGTAGGGAAATGGAGGTACACCCATGAGCTTCACACCACTCAGCAATTCAAAAGAAATACATTGCGTGCAAGGGATGAGGGTCGCCGTGGTGCGGCATAAAGGGCCTCAGATAAATTAGATTTGGTAAAAGCTGGATTCAAAAAGCTAATGACCACATTTTTTTTTTTGTCTTTTCTTTTTTCTTTTTTCTTTTTTTTTTTTTTGTTTTTTTTTAATTGAAAATTAAAAATAATTCCTATTACATCTCATTTTCTATCCCATCCCATGCATCCTCCCAATCCTCCCTCCCTCCCACTTTCACCCCAATCCCCCTTCCCTATGACTGTGGCTGTGGGGGACCTCCTCCCCCTGAATATGGTGCTAGGGTATCAAGTCTTTTCTTGGTAGTCCTCTATCCTTCTTCCGAGTGCCATTGGGCCTCCCCCACAAAGGGACATGGCCAAATATGGGGCCCCAGAAATCCTGTGAAAGTCAGTCCCCAGTCTCCACTTAGCTGTGGAGAATGTTCTGTCCCTTGGCTAGATCTGGGTAGGGGTTTGATGATGACTGCCCGTTTTGTCCATGGTTGGTGCCTTAGATCAAGCAGAATCCCTGGGCTCAGATCTAGCCATCATAATGTTCTTCTTGTAGGTTTCTAGGACCCTCTGGGTCCCCCTACTTGCCTATCCTCTATATTTTCCTCATCTAGATTCTCAATAGGATGTCCTCACCTCTATCCCCGTTTCCTGGTAGGTGCAGACTTTCATGGGACCTGTCCCTTGGGCTAGTGTCCGGTAATAAGTGAGTATATACCATTTGACTCTTTCTGCTTCTGGGTTAGCTCACTCATTATGATCGAACTAATGACCACATTTAAATGAAACTCTAGGGGGAAAAAACAGAGCAGAAAGCAGAGCAACGTTTGTGAGAGGCAACAGCAGAGAGCAAAGACACAGTGACAGAAGAGACGCCAGGAACAGGGTGGGGTGACATAGTCTGCCATGTCCGGGTTGTGATGAAGGGCTCAGGGCCGAATGCACTAGTCATACCTGACTAGATGAAATACCAGTATTAATGTGTGTAAATTTTGCCTCAAAGGAGCTGATTTTTTTTTTTTTTGTAAAACATAATTCTAAGTATCACGGCATTTTGTATTTGAATCAGCCTGTTTTAACTGAGATTTGATAAAGATATAAGCAGGTGTTAACATGCTTAAGCAATCTTGTGAGACAAATATATATATATATTTATATTTATATTTATATATACATTATACACACATATATACATATACATACATATATATGTGTGTGTGTGTGTGTGTGTGTATATATATATATATAAACTCTCTAGGTATCTGCCTCCTTAGCTTTAAAGTACAAATCATAGTTGCTGACTTGGGTTGGATTTTTGTTTTTGTTCTTTAAATACAAAAAGCCATGTATACTAATGATTTGTGTTAATTGTTTTGAATATTATCTACTTTCAATTCAGCTTTTTTTTTGTAACTATTTTGTTTTGTTTTTTTGGTTTTTCAAGACAGAGTTTCTTTGTACAGCCCTGGCTGGCCTCGAACTCAAAGATCCACCTGCCTCTGCCTCCTGAGTGCTGGGATTAAAGGGGTGCACCACCACTCTGGGACAGTTCAGCTTTTATTTAGCGCGATCCAGTGGTGGTTTGCTTTATATTCTTTATAAACTTTAAGTGGGATTGAAGTACTTTGTAGGCTTATCATTTTGCCTGCAGTAGTCAGTTTTAGCAAAGCTGGTGGATATGTAATTAGAGGGCAGGGCTCTATCCCATACTGACAGCCAGACATTTGAGGCTTTCAGTTGCCTCACACGCCGCTCACGATGATGACAGTACTTACTGTGTTTTCATGTATGCATTATCGTAATTGCCACCAGACCCTTGACATGGGGATCATTTTCTCCACTGTACACAGAATAGAGTTTAAAACACATGAACTGTTTACCGACTTGACTGTGGTCGGCCGACTTGTAAAATGAAAATTACGACTTCGGTTACCAGGCTTTCAAAGCACTCTGGTTTCCTCGAGCCCTCTCCAGCTCCACCGCTGGGGTGTAGCTCAGGGAACAAAGCATTTGCCAAGCATCCGGAAGACTCTTGAGTCAGACCCCAGCACTCCCCCCCCCACCCCCCCCACCCCCCACCCCCCGCTACCCTGCCCCTTGAACATGAGCATTGTCAAGATTGTGATTTTTCACAGTCTGTGAATCCTCAGCTGTTTTTCAGCTCACTGGACAAGGTCACGTATTTCCTAAATTTCAGAGACAAGCCAACATTGCAGGTAGTTTCTGGCTGTAGGCACTAAGGAAGAGCTTCACAAAGGAGCTAAGAGCTCGGCAGACTTGGAACAAGAAACAAGAGGACACAAAGGGTTTTTGTTGTTGTTGTTGTTGTTGTTGTTGTTGTTGTTGTTGTTTTTGTTTGTTTGTTTGTTTTGAGGATGTGTGAAATCAAAATTTAGTGCTAGCCTTTGGCTACTAGATGAAAGGGGCTTGTTTTAGTCAGGGTCACTATTGTGATAAAAACATGACTAAAAGCAAGCTGAGGAGGAAAGGACTTTTTGGGTTTACACTTCCACACCCAGGTTCATCTTTGAAAGAAATCAAGAGAGGAACCCAAAGAGGGCAGGAATGTGGAGGCAGGAGCTGATGCAGAGGCCATGGTGGGGTGCTGCCTACTGGCTTGCACCCCATGGCTCGCTCAGCCTACAGCACACACAAATCACTAACTAAGGAAAACGTCCTGCAGCTGGATCTCACAGACGCATTTCCTCAGTTGATGCTCCCTCCTTTCAGATGACCCTAGCCTGTGTCAAGTTGACATAAACCTGGCCAGCATGGGAATCTTTTTGGTGCAAAGCTGAAAGAATTAAGAAACGCGGGATTCTAAAATGTATCCATTTCCCTAGCATCTGCTGAGAGTCTTTAAGTGATTCTGGTAGACCCTGGGAATTCAGGGGAAAATAAATCACTCTCAGTTGATGGGCCTCAGAAAGAAAGGCAAACTAAAACGCAAACAACAGCATCCTGCACCCTGACATAAGAGTGATGGGCACTCTTGTAATAAAGAGGCAGGTCTGCCGAGCACAGTGAGGTACGTCCTGTGGAGGCTGAGGCGAGGAGACCCAAGTTCAAGGCTAGCTAGACTTTTTTTTTTTTTTTCCTGAGAAAATGCTCTGCCAAAGCAAGGTAGATAATCCACTTTTTACTTAGTGAGGTACTGAGGCCAGAAGGTCAGGCACTTTGCCCTTGGTTGGCCTCCCAGGATAGAAATAGAAGTTTATGTTTAGGGGTCAGAGAAATGGCTGAGTGGAAAAAGGCCCCTGCTGCATGATGACCTAAGTTTGATCCCCAAAACCGCACACAATGGAAGAGGAGAGAGATCTACAGATTGCCATCTGATATACAACACACACACACACACACACACACACACACACACACACACAAATAAATAAGATGTAATTTAAAAACAGTTTAAAGACAGTCTTCCTCTTTCCCTCATACTGACCCCAGCAAAACCTTTCTCTCTCTCTCTCTCTCTCTCTCTCTCTCTCTCTCATCTTTTCCACATTAGCTGGAATCAAAGAGGTTATTTTGAAGAGGCCATGTTGTTTCCCTGTCTCCTACAATCCCAGTTGTACAGGGTCAGAGGAGAAGTGGGTCTCAAATCCAATGACGCCCTCGGTGATACATGGAAGATCCCAGTGCTCAGCCCCTCAAGTCCTGCCCACACTAGCTACACTCAGGAGAACGCTAGAGCAGGTGGTTTATTTCTACTTGAATGAGATTGTGAAAACCATCAAAGTAATAAGCATTCTTTTCATAAAAATGGAATTGGAAATGCAGTGTGGTAGTCCACTGGTGTTTGACTAAGTACCAAAATACATTGAAGAGTGTCACTCAGTGGTGGGCTTCAAGGATGTAATGAAACTCTGGGCCCTGAGGCATTTGCTGTGGATCTAGCAATACTGGATACACTTTTTTTTTTTTTTAATAAAAGGCCCCTTTCAGTATTCATTTCAAATGTCTTGGATCATATCCTAGAAAGCAATGCTGTCCTCAAGTAAAATTTTCCCACATTTAATGTTCCAAACACTTGACTGCTAGAAAAGTCTATGAAGAAATTTGACTGAAAGTCAAACTCCTAGGACAAAGGTCGTGACATTTTGTTGCCTGACACTAGAATGAAATGATCTTTTATTCTGTATTTTCTATTTATACTGTGTTAGAAAACTTTGCTTTGAAATGATTTGAGTTGTCCTTTAAAAATAAAAAAGGACAAAAAAAATGAAGAAAGTAGTTACTCTAAATATTTTTTATTGTTAGATATTGCATTTGGAAGGATGTGACTTCTTCCCTAACATTGATGAAGCTGCCCAAGATAGCCAAATCAAGTAAAAGAAAATAATCAAAACCAATTATGTGGGGCAGGAGAGATGGCTCAAAGGTTAAGAGCACTGCTTGCTCTTTCAGAGGTCCTGAGTTCAATTCCCAGCACCACATGGTAGCTCACAGCCATCTGTAATGAGATCTGGTGCCCTCTCCTGGTGTACATACAGGCAAAACATAATAAATAAGTAAATCTTTTCTTTTTAAACAGTTATTTTGCATTTTTATAGAAATTATCTCTTTTGTGGAACTGGTCTTGATTTTATACCTTTATCCTGCAGAAATGATAATTTATACAACTTATTATATTTCAATAATTCTGGGAAGTTTTCCATTTTTATACTCAGCTATACTATGCCCCCCTTTTTTTTCTTTTTTTTTTATTGAAAAATAAAATCATTCATATTACATCTCAATTGCTATCCCATCCCGTGCATCCTCCTGTTCCTCCCTCCCTCCTGCTTTCACCCCATTTCCCTTCCCTATGACTGTGACTGAGGGGGACCTCCTCCCCTAGAATATGATGCTAGGGTATCAAGTTTCTTCTTGGTAGTCTGCTATCCTTCCTCTGAGTGTGCCCCCCCTTTTTAAAGTGTATTCATTTCAGAAAAAAAAATAAGTAGGCCTCCTCATATCTTAAGTGGGTACATATATCTAACTATGTTCCAAACATAAAGAACGTAGAACTAGGGGCAAAGCCGAGAGGAGTGTCAGGATCTCTGACAGTTCCATGTCTTCACTCAGAGCCAAGGCCAGTCATGCTCAGATGGGAGTAAGCAGTACATAGGCCTCAAGCCAGGGGGAGACTCTTCAACATGTAGGCTTTATGGCTGACCGGTGAAATGAGTCTTGTTAGCAACCTCCTTTTTTTTATTTCCCCCAACAAATTAAAAATGTGCATTAACTGGTCTGAAATCCCAAGGCTCATACATTTTTGTGGCATCTGTATTCTGTCTGTCTAAGGGGACTATCACTTATTCACAAAAGTACCAAAAGTAGCCTGATCCATCTATGTGAAGAAACGTGCGTGCACGGGCATGCTATGTGAGGTTTCTGACGACTCTACACTCCGGTAGTTCTCAGCTGTTCTTCATAGTGTATCAAGAGTCTCCTATGGTGAGAGGACCTGGCCTCTGCTGACGTCAGAGAATGCCTTCAGTCACGGTGCAGTTGGTACCAGGATGAGGCCACAACTAAAGCACAGGAGCAGGTGATGGGAGGGGCACAAGGAAGAGTCATTGGCTGAGCCATGATTGGCAGAGGTAACATCGTAGGGTTTACCTCGAAGTCAACAGCTTCAGAAACAGGAGGAGACCTGAAACTGGGATGGAGGGAGAAATACGTGCCTAGGACGTGACAGGATGCCCCTCACATGTTTCTGAGGGACTGGTTGGGACCCTGTAGGCTTAGAGGGCCGGAAGCAAAGGCAGGAAGTTGAGTGTTGATAACCTGATGTAGACCTCTGGAGGCGGAAGAACTAAGGATACAAAGGTTAGGCAGAGGATGCTCTAAGATAAAGGCGGAGGGAAAGCAGACCATATAGGCTTAGCAGAAACTTTGTGAAAATATTTGAAGCTGGTCGGACAAATGGTTTAATCCTCCAAACCTCAATTTTATTGTATGTGAAATCTTTATAATGGCACTTCCTCAAAGATTCTAACCAGGGTGAAATGAGATGTCTGTTCTCTCACTTCCTTCATATCTCTTCCCAAATGTCACCTGTTGGACCTCATCTCAAGTAGTATTCTCCATCCTTGGTCCCTTTCATCCGGTGTTATTTTCTTCAGAATGTATCATTGATATAGTTTCCCTGTATGTATTTGTGGCCTCTCCTGACTATGAGTCCATGAGATGGGCACTCTGTTTTATCACTGCAGTGTCCTGTCCCCAGACCCTAAGAGTGTTTGCTACATGTTTGCATCATAGTAAGCAAAGCCATGTTTTGCTATATGTTGGCTTTTGTAGAGTATGAACAGAAGACGGGATGAAGTTACAGTGTTTGCTTTTGAAATAAAGTAGCATGGGACTAAAATACAATATGTTCATCTTTTGGACAGTGATTTGGACCTTATTTCTTGTCCGTATGGAGTCTTCAAAAGGTACTAAAAAAAAAGTATTTCAAAAGTTGTTCCTTTCTCTTGATACCTTTGCTCTGATGAAATCAAAATAATGATTCCTTTTGCTTGGTTCATTGTATTCACACAGTCTCCCTAAACTGAAACAGAAAGGTCAGAAAGGTCAGACATCGTCAGTGGCATTCCATGTGCATCCCACTGTCAGACATCATCAGTGGCATTCTGTGTGTGTCCCACTGTCAGACATCATCAGTGGCATTCCGTGTGTGTCCCACTGTCAGACATCATCAGTGGCATTCCGTGTGCATTCCACTGTGGCCAGGGCCTTGGAAGCACGTCATCACCATGTGGTTAAGAAAGAATCCATTGCTGCATCTAATGCTTCTCATGTGGAACGTCATCTATTTTGGTACTTTTATCACTGACTGTTCAATGAAAGGCTATATTATTAAGTCTAGAAGACTTTATAAAATATATATGTAATATATGTATGAATGTATACATATGTGTGTCACATATATTTGATATATATCACATTGTATATATCACACATATCATGTGTGTGTGTGTTACATGTGTATTATATATCATATATATCATGTGTTTAACACATGGTAAACATAACCTACAATGACAACAACACCACCTCAGAGAGGTACATGTTTATGTAATGAGACAATTTTGAAATGTCTTTCTCCCTCTTTCCCTCTCTCCCCCATCCTTTAATGCCTCCATGTTTAAAGTACACAAAATGACAATACTAATCTATGAGATCATCTTAAGTCTTTGGCTTCATTTCCCATTTTCCTTGTGTAATGTTCGCATTTTAATTATATATTCACCTTGATTGTTTGCATCTGAAAACACTGACTAGCCTATTATTTCAACATTAAGCCTATTTCTTTTGAAGCCAAAGTAATTTTTCTAAGTTTTAAGTGTGAGTGTGAAGGCGGCTTATTTCTCAAGATGCTCATACCATGGCTTTGCCTGGGCTTCTGCGTCCTTTGAATTAGGTGCTACCTCAAGCCTAAAAAGGCATGAACTACATTATTTTCTCAAATTTTCAAAGAAGGCCTCATAGTCTCCATGGTGATGGCTTTCTTCTGGCTCCTTTCTTCTGATTGAGGCACCTGATACCTAATGAGCCCTTAATGAGATAAAAAACACAGGAGAAGAAACACTGTAGCAGGAAAAATCAGATGGTTCTACACAACTTCGAAGGAGCCTGTGGCTGCTCACGTGACATTCCTAGTAGGCATTTACAAGGATAAACCTCAGTCCTATAGAGATACCCTAGTAACAGATGGAAATAAACAGTCACCGGCATACAGGGAGAAAGCGATACTATGGACCAGAGTGGCTCAGTGTGTTACTCAAGATTTTACATCATTTCCACATATAGGCTGAAGAAGAGGGCTCCACCCCAGAAAGGACACAGCAGAGGACTTCTCCATAAAGTATGATTTAGGTTTCTATAGATACTTCTGAGATCACTGGAGGCCCATAGAAGTCCTGGTGTGTCCTTGGGTGTTTCCGGGTAAGAAGGTTAGATGGAGCAATGGGGTCAGGGGGGAGAAGATGAGATGGCTTAGCAGGTAGCACTTGCCACTCTAGCCTGGCAACTTGAGGACCATTTCCAGAACCATATATAGGTAGAAGGAGAGAGCTGACTCCGCAAAGTTGTCCTCTGACCTCCACACATACAGTGATGACACATGAGCACAAGCATAACAATAATAAATAATATTTTTTAAAGGCTATGAACTATTAAAGTCAGAAGGTGATCCAAGAGACAACATAGTTACAGAGCTACGATCCTGATGTGTCCCAGCCTTCATGTAGCCGGCTAGAGCTCCTCCCTAATGTGCTGTGGCAACGTTGCCCCAGAACCTCCAGGGAGCTCTTTGGTGTACATGCCCTTGGTAGAAGGTCACTGTTGGTTTACAGACATCTGAAAAGAGCCGTCACAATGAAGATACATGCTGATATGACTTGTCTTCCCAGAGCTTAGCTGCGAGAGCCTCTGCCTAGGATGAAGGTGGCCTTCAGATGCATCCATCCAGTATTGAAGAAAGAAAAGTGGTTACTTTTCACAGCACTAGCTTTTGTCAACGAGAGAGAGAGAGAGAGAGAGAGAGAGAGAGAGAGAGAGAGAGAGAATATGGTATTATTGTGAGCACATAGCTTACTCACAATGCTGAGGTAATTCCTTTTGTTACTAAGCTGAGGTACCTCTACTAATTATAAGAGTTTAATAGTTCAGCTTGTAATTTTATTTTCTAACATTTTTTATGTGCATTGGTGTTTTGCCTGCATGTATGTCTGTGTGAGGGTGTCAGATCTTGGAGTTACAGACAGTTGGGAGCTACTATGTGGGTGCACTCACTCCTTGAGTACTGGAATTGGGCCAGTTGTTTGCATGACTAATAAATTTTCTATTGACATGTGACATGCAGAACAGTACACTAACCATAAGCCTGCACTCCAGTGACTGTTTAGATGTGGTGACTCATGCCTGTAACCCCAGCTTTCAGGAAGCAGAAACAGGAGGATGGCAAATTTAAATCCAGCTGAGCTGCATAGGAAGTTTGGAGCCAGCAGAAACTACACAGTGATAGTGAGGGGGAAGGAGAAGGAGGGAGGGAAGAAAGGAAGGAAGGAAGGAAGGAAGGAAGGAAGGAAGGAAGGAAGGAGAACATTAACAAGTGTCTGCTGTATTGGTCTTCCACTTAAAGGGGATACTAAATAATTTAGTGAGGAAAAGGTAATCGTCTTTGCCCTCAAATATCTCTAGACCTTGTTATTCCATTTATATGGGATAATTTGTGCTGAGTCATCTGTTAGAGTCATCTTTACATCATAAGTTGTTTGTTGCAAGAGTAAATGAATGAATAGCTACACTACATGTCCAAGAGAGCGAAGGAGGAGGAGTGTACACTACCGTTGTTAGAATGATCTTTGATCCCTTTGTTTGTTTGCTGGTTTGGCTTTTTTGTTTGTTTGTTTGTTTGTTTGTTTTTTGAGACGGGGTTTCTCTGTGTAGCCTTGGCTGTCCTGGACTCGTTTTGTAGACCAGGCTGGCCTGGAACTCCCAGCGATCCACCTGCCTCTGCCTCCCAGCTCATCTTTGCTCCCTTTAACTCTTAGTCCTGATTCTTACGACCTTAACACTGTTGGTGAGAGAAGAATGTTTCTAAGCCAGGTGTTGTTTTTATTTGGTCCAAGTGTGAAGAAAATGTAGAGATCAACTTCCCATGGACCATCTAGGCAAAACTCCCTTTCCCCAGACACAATTTGCACAGGATAGGCGTTTACGGTTCTAGCCTCTGATGTCACAACCAATTAGGTCTCACTTGCCGAAGGTGAAGACTCACAACCCCCGGCATCTATTCCCACTCTGAGGTTCTGATGACACTCATTGAAAAAAAAAAAAAAAAGATGTCCTGCTACAGTTCAGGGTACAGTCTGTGGCCACGAAGCAGATCAAAATAACCCGGGTCCCCCTCTTCTCACCGCCCCCCCACCCTGCAACAGAGGGCCGTTGGCATTGAGCCACAGCCTGAAGAGTTGGCCAATCAAGCCGGGCAGGGATTAACGCCTAACGAGAATGTGAACCATTGCTTTCCAAAAGAGCAAATTAAAGATTAAGGGGGGAAAATCCTGGGCAGTCTGGTCCCATCGCCATGCAGGTCCACGGGCAGCTTTGATGAGTGACCGTCCATTGCTGAGCCATCAGCTTTCTTTTCTCGCCCCTGTGCCATAGCTTTCATTGCCGGTGGCAGTGCCAGCTGTGTCGAGAGGGGACGAATTGGTACAGAGCCCTCTTGCTCTGCTCTCGGCCTCCTCCGAACAGCCACACATACCACAGATAACTGAGCAGGAACGGTAGGGAGATTCCTGATGAAATGCCTGGCCTGAGGGCGAGACCTATGAGAGGACTCTGCCTTGAAGCCCTGTGCTGGGGACATGGGTGTCCAATCCACGCTCAGGAAGAAAAACTCCGCAAACGCAAAGGGACTGAATGCTACCACTGCAGATCCTGCCAGTGCACAACACGGAAACGATGTTCCACTTCCTCTTAAAACAACAACACAGTGAATCAGTGCACCGGGGCCCTGGTGGTCTTTTCTTTGGGACGCATCCTTCTGTCTGCAACTTCTCCTTTTTAGCCTCAATTGCAACACAATCGGCTGGCTGCTTCCCTTTCCTCCTTTAACTGCTGACGCGATGCCAACAGAGAAACACCTACTCCATTTCTTTCTTGCAACATGCTGACTTGCTCTTGGCCCGATCGGCGCCACACGAAAAAAGAAACAAGAATCTGGAGTGGCCACTTGAGCAATAGATGGATTTTCTTTTCTTTCTTTCTTTCTTTCTTTCTTTTCTTCTTCTTTTTTTTTTTTTTTTTTTTTTTTAATTTTACTTTTTTGAGACAGGGTTTCTTTGTGTGGCTCTGGCTATTCTGAAACTCACTCTGTAGACCAGGCTGGCCTTGAACACAGAGACCAACCTGCCTCTATCTCCTGGGAGCTGGGGTTAAAGGCGTGTTCGTGTCTCACACCCAGTTTCCTACTTTCTTTTTCTGGCATCTAGCTCCCACACGTCTCTTCTGCAGAGTACTTTCTTTTTCTCACTCTCATCGGGAGCGGACTGAAATGAGCAGGACGGTGTTGGAAGTTGACCTTACTGCGTGCAGGCTCCCCCCAGGAGGCTGGGAACAGAGGAAGGCTGCCTCTGCTGCAGCACCGCTGCTGCCCACCAGGAGTTCCTTATCTTGTGCAAATATTGCAGTGCATGCCAAGGTTACAGACTTCAGAGCAGTAGAAGAAAGGCAAGGAGGAGAACTATTTTCGTTTTATCTTTAGATTGAATATAAATGACATATCCTAGAGGTCTGAAAATTATGTGAGAGGAAGTTTAGTATACTAGAGTTGATAACAATGTTACCATTGTTTCCGGTGAGTTAAAACTTCGCTGCTGCTTTTGCTTTTGAAGCGTTCTTTCACTACATGTGTGTATACGTGTGTTGTGTTTACATTTCTATGTATACATGTGAAATGTGTAAACTAACCTATTAAAGTATGGTGGCTTTCTATGTGTGCACCCAAGTGTTAGGACAGCCTGGCGTGTATTTGGGACACTGTGGTCACAGTAGAATAGAAGTGAAGGAAACCCCAGGAGTGGTGGGTGCCATGCCCGCATCCTCCCACTGAAGCGTGCAGCTGCTTTATTTACTAGAATAAGGAAGTCAGGGGCCCGCAGAAGAAAACAAGAGAGGATGTTTGCATCCTGTTAACAAGAGGGAACAGGCAGCGTCTGTCAACACAGACGAGACATAAACTCCCCAGACCCGCCTTTCACACTTACAATAACAGGAGGGCTGTCCTTTCACTAAGGTGACGCTCAGCTTTGTAACCTTAGGAGATGTTGGAGGTTGAGGCACAGGTTAATGTCCAGTCCATCTGAGGAGTAGGATCCCTCCTCGCCTGGCCCCTTGTGCCTCCTTTACCCCCAGCCCCTGAATTTGAACCTGGCCCCTCTGGCTCATGCCCCCCATTCATGGATCCCAACTGTAACACTGATCACTCCCTTTCCTGGAGGCCTACACCAAGCCCAGGGTGTTAGGGGCTCAAAGGGGTTAATTGGTCAGAGGCAACTCTACCTATTAGTTGCACAGCCTGGATTTGAACCCAAGATGTCAAGCTTGTGACATCTCCTAGTAGGCTGGCAGTTTTCAAGCTATTTCAACCCTGAAATTTTGAAATTTCCTAACATCTCAGATAGATAGATAGATAGATAGATAGATAGATAGATAGACAGACAGACAGATAGATAAATTGAGCATCACTGGGTATAGTTAAGTTGGAACCTGAGTGTCAGCCACATGTCCCATCCACAAGCCTAGGTTTGCCTCCAGCTATTCTAGAGCCTCAAGCTGTGCTTGAAGAAAAGCCACTGCAGAGCAACACTTACCTTGTCTCCTGCCCAGTGTCTGCCTGATGATGAAATGCTCAGACCCCACATGAGAAACAGAGACACTAGACCGTGACTCATAGTGTGAGCGTCAGTGTCGGCAGTCAGACAGCAGCGGTGTCTTCCTCTGAGGACCACAGGGGCATAATGTTGCCAGGTGCCATGCAGCCTCTGCTTTACCTGGTCACACTTCCAAACAGACATGAAAAGGCGGGGGCCCTTCACAACCCATTTTTGAGCATCAACACCACCAGCATTGCCCAGTTGATTCACAGTGATTTGTTTTATTAACTTCAAGGTACACATCAGAGACAAACGTGAGGGCTGTACTGTGGGACAAGTGTCAGTCTGCGTTCTGCTTCTGCCAGATATTGGATGGGTCCGGGCTAGCTGTCTAACACGCCATTTTTAGAATTGGTGAGGTGGCTCACTAAGGAAAAGAATTTGCCACACAAGCTTAATGATCTGAGTCCTGGTGAGAGGAGAGGACCACCCCACAAAGTTGCTATCTGACTTCCATATGTGCTTCATGGCGCATGCGCACGCACACACACACAGCAACAACAATAAAATAAAAAAAGTTAAGGATTTTGTTTTCTCATCTAGAAAATGAGATTATATGAATAAAACTCACCCCAATTTAGCTATTATTATTGATTACTGTTTTAAGTGAATGAGCTTAGGGTTTTTTTTTAACCTGTAGGAGAATGGAAAGGATCCATTGATACCTTGTGAGCATGCATTGTTACCTATTATGCAAAGATGGGCCCACGAGCCCTTTTTCTTTTCTTTAACTTTCCTTCTCAATTGTGTTTTAATTTTTCAGTGATTTTTTTTTCTTTCTTAAATATGTTAGATTCGGGAACATAGTTAATCAATCCATTTAAACTCTGATCATACAGTGGATGTCTTTGTAAAGTAGTACGTCTAACTAGAGATGAATAGGCTCACTAAATGCATCGATATTCGTGGGAAAAATATACCATAGTTCTGTAAGACATTTAAGCCACAGAAAATTGAGTGGTGACTATACAGGAATTCACGGTCAAAGCTTTGAAGCTTTTCTAAATCTAAAACTATTTTTTTTTTTTATAGTTGCTTTTTAGTAGATTTCAATGACTGGAGAATCGTATGCAAAATTATCATTTCTGATGTTGTTCTTTTCTTTGCACATAACTGCTTCCCTCTAAAATCATTTTCCTTTTGCCTGAGCCGTTCCTATGACACATTCCGCAGTCACGATCTCTTGCTGAAGAACATACTGCACCTCTCACCTGGAAGGCCCCTCCCTCCTCTCACCTTCAGTTTTGACCTCTGTTTTTGCTGGGTGTGTCTTCTGTGTTGACAGTCTCCCGTGTGTACTTTGAGTGTGTCAGTCCACTGCTTTTTCACTGGCATTGTTTTTAGCCAGAAGTGGGTGGCAATAGTGTTCTGTTCTGTTTTGTTTTTAAGACAGAGTCTCACTGTGTAGCCCAGACCAGCCTTGAACTTGAAGTCCTCCCGACTTAGGCTCCCTAGTGCTAGGATTACTGGCGTGTGTGTGCCCCACACCGAGTTTCACACTTTCTATTTCTGACATCTAGCTCCCATACAGCTCTTCTGCAGTATCTAGTCTATAATCAGTCCTGTCCGGTTGTATAGGTTTTTTTTTTTTTAACTTCATAGCCAATTACCACAGTTTTCAGATCTTAAAACAGAAATCTCTTCTTATCTCACAGTTTCCATGGTCAGGAGTCTGGCCTGGCAATGCTGGGGCCTCTGCTCAGGATCTCGCGAGGCAGAAATCAAGGTACCAGGCTGCGTCCAAATACGCTCAATTAGCAAAAGTGTTTGCTTCCAAGTCCCTTCGGGTTCTTGGCAGAATTTGTTTTCTTGAGGCTCTTTGTCTGAAGCCATGCTTTCCTGCGTGCTGTCAGCTGTGGGCTGCTCCCCATCCCACCCCCATTCCTGCCACATGGCACTCTCCATGACACGGTAGGAGACAACGTGGCTGCTGGAACACACAGAATCCCAATCTGATAACTGCTGCAATTACTTTGATTTCTAGTTCTAACGTCTGGGTCAGTTCCTGGGTGATCTTAATGAGTGAATTATTCTCAACCCTTTCTTGCCTCTGTGCCTAGTAATCTCTTACCAGATGTCAAAAATTATAAAGTACTTTAATGTGGAATAGCATTTTAAAATCATGTCGAACTGTAGTTTTAAAAAGACTGTATATTGCCAGGCATGGTGGCACACGCCTTTAATCCCAGCACTTGGGGGGGGGGGGGCGGCGTGAAAGCAAGTGGACCCTTGTGAGTTCAAGGCCAGCCTACTCTACAAAGCAAGTCCAGGACAGCCAAGGCTATTAGACAGAGAAACCTGTCTCAAAGCAAACAAAAGACCAAGTAACATAACATTTTCTGTTTTAACTATTTGTCAGACTATAGTGCAGTAGTAGCATGTATATATATATATACATGCACACTTTTGTCATTTGGCACATCTCTAGAACTTTCTGATCTTACAAAATGGAAACTCTTTATCTATTGAGCAAGCCTGGATTCTGGAGGTCACCATTCTGCTTTCCTTTCTATGAGTTCATCTACTTTAAGAAGTTATGCAAATGGAATCATGCAGTACTGTTTCTTCCTACCCGTGATGCTGAGCACAACCAGAACAGACAGGGGCCCATTCACAGCCAAGAGATGCTGAACCAGTCCCTCCTATGTCTCTTCCATGTCTCTTCCGTGGCAATGATGAAAACCCACCTGTGTGTCCTGGCATGCCAGAGCTGCTGCCCTAATGGCTAGGGTAGACACCCTCATGTGACATCTCTAGCCTCGGTGCTGTGTAGTCCTGAGCCTGGGCTGCCTCCCTCCAAAGCCTGACAGGCAGCTTAGTTCATGATGACAGGGCCGTGTAACGTGTAGTTCACATCACAGTGGGTCAGGAATCAGAGTAGGAAAGGAAACAGGGGTCAGGTGTCACCTTAAATGCCCACCCCTCCTGTGTATTTCTACCAGGGAGGCCCCAACTCCCAAAGTGTCCTTTCTCCCACACCAGCTGGAGAAGTATTCAAGACATCAGCCTGTGCATGGAAACATCAATTAAGCCATAATGAGGCCCAAGCAAGGTGCCCAGGCCTAAGACGCTGCCATCATGAGGCCCAGCAGGGCTACAGAAGGATCAAGACCACTACGTGGCACCTTTTTCTACTCCCAAGACCATAGGATGTGTTTATGGTTTGATTTTCCTAATTCCCAGAATCCCTCCTACCTCATCTTCTGTTGACTTCAGAATCCCTAGGCCTGCATCAGTATTCTTGTGACAGATGTTGAAAGCAATCCATCGATGGAATTATTTTCGGGGTTGAGCTCAGCCTCCTGTTATTACTTCTCCCCACCCCAGGCTCATCCCCTGCCCATGCAGCAAGGGGCCTTGTGTTCCCCAACCAATGACAGTAAGTACATGGCAAGCGAAGGGAAAGACTAGGTGTTTTACTGCTAGTAATACTTGGGAGGAAACCACCGAGCCCCAAGATCTCTGTTTCATGGCTGCCGACTCTTTCCTGCTGCATCATCACTTGGGCATACCTGACCTACAGATCACAGAGGTGGTTCAGCCTGGACACTACCCTGATGAATACCCATCGAGATGACCACACCACAGACAGAAAAAGCAAAGATGGACCTCTCCAGGCCCCTTGCCTTCCTCCTTGGCAACTTAGGATAAGACCTCTTTCTAGGAACTGATTACCCAAGACCCTCCTTTCTCCGTTTCTCCAGAAAGCTCAGCCCTTCTCATCCAGGCACAGCAGAAGTCCTCTTCCTTGACGACTCACCTTCCAGGTTCCTGCCTGCACACGGAGAAACCCGCCTCATTCTCCCCTCCACCCTCCCCGAAACCTCTTCTTTGCCCCCCTGGAGCTGTCTTCTCACTGTGGTTACTAGGGAGGAATGCATCCCTGCAGCACATCACTGGAGTCCCGCTCTCCCTGGGATGACATGGAGAGACACATGCACTGTGTTTGCTGCTGCTTCCAGAGGAGCAACGATGTTTACACAGAATTTTCCCAAGACCACCCAACTCATTTCACATGTCGTGTCCGGCTTTCCAAGCGCCAGCCTCCAGAGGAAAAGAGAAAATGCAACAACTCAACGCCCCACCCAGTTCTGAAGACATGACTTAATGCTGAAAGTATTCGCAAGCCTGCACTGCCGATCAACACGCCCACGTCAAATAAGCCATCTTGTCTTATACTTTCCTTTTTTTTTTTTTTTTTTTTAATGATGAGTGTCTCTTAGAAGCATTCTGCTGTGTGACCCTCTCGTATGTTGTTCATGTCTCACTAGATACTCGGAGAAGTTTGAACAAAGGTCATAAATCTAAAAAAACTAATAACAGAAGAGGAAGCACGTGGTATTTGGCTTTGCCCCAGTCTCCTGTTCTACGAATATCTCACATAAATTGTCTTTCCTTCTTCATGCTGTATTATGCATAAAGTTACTGCTAAAGATTTTTGCCCATGGAAAATTGGTTAGGTTTTTTTTTTTCAGTGTGTAAATACATTGGTAACTTGCTTCTTAACATTAGCTTTGAGAAGCAGCTAAAGCCCTGTCACAATTTGTTTAGGCTGCTATAACAAAACGCCGAAAGCCAAGAGGCTTAAGAACAAGGAAGTTTATTTCTCATAGTTTTGCAGACTGGGAGGTCCCAGATGGAGACAATGGAAGATTGCATCCCAGTTCAGTTATGACACACCTGTGCTCTCACATGGCCGAAAGGACCTGGTCACTGTCAGTATCACTTTTATAAGAATACCAAGTCTATTTATTTCAGAAGGACTACTTGAGGTGTGCCTTTAATCCCATCTCTGGGGCAGCAGAGACAGGAGAATCTCTTTGGGTTTGAGGCCAGCCTGGTCTACAAAGTAAATTCTAGACCAGCCAGGGCTACATAAAGAGACCCACTTTCAAAAGACCAAAAGATAAAAATCTTCTTTACATGTTTGTTTGTTTGTTTTGTTTTGTTTTGTTTGTTTGTTTTTGGTTTTGAGACAGGGTTTCTCTGTGTAGTCCTGGCTGTCCTGCACTCGCTTTGTACACCAGGCTGGTCTCAAACTCACAGAGATCCACCTACCTCTGCCTCTCAAGTACTGGGATTAAAGGCATGCACCACTATGCCTGGCTTCTTTAAATTTTTTTTTTAAAAAGATTTTATGTGTATGAGTGCTTTTGCCTGCGTGTGTATCTGTCTACCATGTAGTGCCTGTGGAGGTTGGAAAAGGCACTCGACCCCCAGGAACTAAAGTTAAGGATGGTTGTGAGCCACTATGTGGATGCTGAGAATTGAACCCTGGTCCTCTGCAAGAGCAGTAAGTGCTCTTAACCACTGAACTCCCTCTTCAGCTGCATGGCCCCACTTCTCAGTATTCCTCTATACGTGATTCTATTTCATCCAGTCAGTGGAGGGGTAGTTCGAACACTCAGACCACAGCGGGCAGGTCACAGCGCAGGAGAAAGCAAGTGATTTGGTAAAGGCTGTCAGTCATTACCACTAGTTGTCATGAACTGTTTTCACCTCATCATATTGTATCTAGAAATCATCATCTCATTTTAAATTTGATTGACTTGAGTTTTATAAACATACCATTGAGATTATAATATGATAAGTGCATATTAAACATGATTTATATATTTTTTTATTGTACGTGCATTGGTGTTTTGCCTGCTTGTGTGTCTGTATGAGGGTGTCAGATCCCCTAGAAGAGGAGTTACGAATAGTTGAGTGGCCATGTGGGTGCTGGGAGTCGAACCCAGGTCTTGTGGAAGTGCATTCGGTGCTCTTAACCTCTGAGCCATCTCTCCAGTGTCCCTAAACATGCTTTATTACCCTTGAGTATCCCAGGAAGTAGGGATACACTGGTTTCTTGTATGCAGAAGACAACATAGTGTAGGAGTAGAAGATGGGCTCTGACTTTTCTGTGGTCCTTACATCAGCTCTCTATAAAGTGGGGGTAACATCTCTCCTTTTGTGTCATCATGATGTCTAATTTAAATGTCAAATTTAAATGTCGCATGTAAAGTACTCTACCTACTATACTTTGATGTATATCTGCTGGATTGAATGTTCTTCTTTTATTATCCAGAAAAGGGAAAAAGATGGGCATAGTAGTGAGTGGTAGGTGAGCCAGGCTTTCTTGGTGGTAAGAAACCTATAGGGAACATGGGCATAAT
Source organism: Acomys minous (assembly GCF_964271855.1). Taxonomy (NCBI): domain Eukaryota; kingdom Metazoa; phylum Chordata; class Mammalia; order Rodentia; family Muridae; genus Acomys; species Acomys minous. The sequence goes on along the minus strand of NC_140494.1, from coordinate 23,257,879 downwards.
GTCTCAGGTTGCTTTCAAAGCAGCAGAGGTGAACAGGTGCAGCTACATTGACTGAGGAGCAGCTGGCACAAGAAGGAATCAACGGTGCTTCCTGAACTGGTGCTGAGTGAAAGGAAGCGGGCTGATGGGAGAGGTGAACTCAGTTCATAGTGAAGCCGACTTCAGTGCTGGGTGGTTGGTGGTGGTTTTAACAGGCAGAGATGTTGCAGCAAGAAAGTCTGTGCAGAGAGTGCACCAGCAGGCATCAAATAAAGCGCAGGGCGTGCACTCGGCTTAGCCAGTAGGTCGGCGTAAGTGGAACATGCACCATGGCTGCTCAGAGGCGGGCCTAGGATCCTGTAGCATCTCTGTTTCCCTGGAAGCTCCTTAGGAACACTGCCTACTAGCCAGGCATGGGGCATCACTCCAGGCAGCCCAGCATCTGGAAGGTGAGACAGAAGGAGCTTGTCTGAGGTTACATAGACTCTTGTCTTGGAAAAAGAAAAGTAAGTAAGAAATAGGTGGTGGGAAGGCAAGGAGGAAGGGAGTAGGGGAGGTGGGGGGGGGGAAGGAGATAAAAGTGGAGAGAGTAAGAAATAGAGATGAAAGACGAGGAAAGGGGAGGAGAGAAGAGATGCACCACCACCGCTCTGGCAAGTGACACGTGCATGCTGGGAAGGAACTGTGGAGAATGAGGGTCACACAGACAGGTAGAGTGTGGTCAGCCCAAGGGAGAGGCTTCAGAGCAAGCCGGAGAGGGAAAACTTAAACCCTTCACATAAAAATCTTCTATTCTCTGTCTATGACTCTGCCCATGCCTTCATGTCTGTGTCTACACTTGTTTCTCTTACTTTTAGGGCAGTTGTAGGTTCCTGCAAAGTTGCTCAGAAGGTGCGCGGAGCCCGGCCCGCCACTCATGTGACTCACCATCCCGCACTAGTGCAGGACATTGATGACAGTCAGGGAGCCCCAACCACATAGCAGCAGCATCTAGCCTCCGCACTTCACAGTTAATGAGACAGGGTGCCGCTGCATATCCCTGGCTGGCCTAGAACTTGCGATGCAGACCAGGCTGGCTTTGAACTCACAGAGATCCTTCTGCCTCTGCCTCCCAAGTGCTGGAATTAAAGGTGTGCGCCACCGTGCCTGGCTTGGGGCTCATTCTTTTGTATTTGACATTCTATGGGTTTGACCAATTGTACAATGGCCTATACCTATCGATACCGTTGAAGTGCCAATACAGAATGGTTTCCGCCCTGAAAATCCTGAGCTCTGCCTACTTGCTTTTTCTCTCCTAGACTTCTGAAAACTATGCCCATAGTTTGTCTTGTCCGAAATATCATATATCTGGAGTGATACAGGGTGACTTCTTTCACTGAAAAATGTGCATTTAAATTTTTTTCATGTATTTTCATGTCTCTATAGCTCACTTCTGCTTAGGACCAGATTACTAACTCCACTATCTAGATGTGCATTTCTTCCACTGCCTACACTTGGGCATCCCTGCTTTTTTAACAGTTGTGAGTAAAGCTGCTGTGTGCAGGCTTCTATGCAGAAATGTTTTTTAACTCACGTAGGTAAATACCATAATTGCTAGATCATATTACATAGGTCTCAGGATTCATGACAGCTGGGTGCTCAGCAATCCAGCTAACACTTGGGAAATTCTCACCTAAGGGTTCTGACCATCAGGCTTGCCCTAGGCAAGGGTAGCTGATGGTCCAAATACCAAAAAAAAACAGATAAGGCAGTTTTGTCAGGGCTGGGCTAAAGAGTCCAGGCTCATCACCTGGTGCAAGCCCCAAAGACCCTGGACATAGTACAGCAGCATCTGGAGATGGGGTCTGCTGAGTGGGGACTGTCCTTGCCGGAACCCAGGTGCTATCTCCGAGCCTAGAGGCAGGAAGGAACACTGTTACCCAGGCAGCCAGGCCTGGTGATTTAGGTTGTCCAGTTGGAAAACACAGGACCATTTCATTCCTCCAGGTGCACAGCTCTTCCTCCATCCCCACCCTCAAAGCAAACAGCCCCGCAGGGAGGGGAAGAGGCTCATTTCCAATCAAGTCCGTCTTGCACAACTCCGACAGCTTTCAGAGGAGCCAAGCAGTGATGGCGTGAGTGAGCCTTTAATCCCAGCACGTGGGAGGCAGAAGCAGGCAGATTTCTGAGTTCAGGGCAGCTCTGGTCGACAGAGCAAGTTCCAAGACGACCAAGGCTACACAGAGAAACTCTGTCTCAAAAAACAAACAAACCTTGGAAGACCAAAAGGAATAAAAACCAATGTCTTTGTGTTCTGGTTCTTACGATATCCTCTCACTGTAGCGTCACCATCTGTATGACAAGGTGAGGCAAAACGGGACTTCACTCTGCAGGCGTGGCATCCTAGAAACAGCTTCAGATGAGCAGGGACACAGCTGCGAATCCACAGGAAGCGCGTGGGAGTTGAAGAAAGATCCAGTCTGATGGCCAGAGGAGCTTGAATGCTCTAGACACTTCCCAACAAGGCATCTGTCTCCAGCGTTCTCCTTTAACCTTTCTTAGCCCTGCCATGCCTAGCAATCCTAACACAAGCATATGAGCTGCTGTAAGATTGGAACAGTGTTCATCTGGCATTTTTTTTCCCCCTATTTTTTAAAATTTTTATTTTTTAAATAATTTATTCAGATTATACCCCGATTGTTATCCCCTCACTTGTATCTTCCCATTCCCCCCTCCCCTACCTCTTTTGCCCTATTCCCCTCCCCTAGACCTATGACAGAAGGGGACTCCCTCCCCCACCATATGATCACAGCCTATCAGGTCTCATCCGGATAGCCTGCTTCCCCTTCCTCTGAATGTCACCAGGCCTCCCCACCAAGGGAAAGAGGTCAAATGGGGAGCACCAGAGTTCACATCAGAGACACCCGAGTTCACATCAGAGACACCCATGGAGAATGAGTTGTCCATTGGCTAGATCTGAATAGCAGGTCTAGGTTTACTGCTTGCATTGTCCTTTTGGGTACAAGTGTTTGTGCAGCCCCTCCTGGGTCCAGGTCTGCCAGCCTTGATGGTCTTCTTATGGGATGTTTTTTAATGTTGCCCATTTTTTGAGCATGTTATCGCTGTATACATATTCACCCCTAGGGCCTCTCCTTAACTCTTCCCAGACGTATCCCCTCCTCCATACCCCAACATTGTATCCTCTTTAAAACTATGATTTAATAGTCCATAGACTCCAAGGTGTGCTGTCCCTTACGTGTGGGACATCTATTGGAGCATAGCCGACCTACCAAGGGCCACTCCCTTACAGAAAGGGGACTCTCGCTCTCCCTCCTCTGAAGATCCTCCTTGCTCCCTCTCTAGGATGCTGGCTGACTGATCCTGTGCAGGACCTTTGCAGGTGACCACAGCTGCTATGAGTTCTTGAGCGAGATGGTCCTGTCACATCCAGAAAATACTGCTTTGGTCTGGCCCTTCCCAACCTCAAGCTTTTCCAATCTCTCCACCCCTACCCCTATTCTGCCACGGTCCCTGGACCCTGGGGAGGGGATGTAAAGTAGATGTCCCACTTGTGACTAAGCACCCCACAATCTCTTCTGCTCTACACGTTGGCCTGTGGTGAGTGGATGCATTACTCACCATGCACTGTCCAGGGAACCTTCTCTGATGAGGGCCAGGAGCTGCAGGAGGAGCAGGCAGGAACCACAGCAAGAAGACAGTTTGATGCTGTGGCCAGTTAGCCAAATAACAGTGCTGTGCTCACCGTGCAGTCTGTGAGCTCCCAGACGGGGTCATGTAGCTGTTTCGTAAAGGTATAGTTATAAGTCTTTCCTGGATTATTTAAAGCACAGGAAGTGAGCTTCAGGAAAACTGTGTTTTAAGAGCTAGTCACCACTGGGATGTGGCCATGCACGTGTTAAGAAACACTATACCACAGTCTGGGGGAGGGGGGGAGGAGGGGGTAGAGGGGTCAGATATGTCAAGAGGCTCAGCTTGTTTGTCCTGCTCCATGGTTTTAAAGCATAAGCTAAATCAAAACAAGAAGTCCATACTATGGTTCAAAACAGAAGGATTTCCTGCCCTGCACCAAGGCTTGAGACAAGGTTCACAGAAAACACAGCGTGGTTGGATCTCTTTGGAAACTCAGTTTCCTTTTTCCTGGAATCTTCTAGAACCAGTGGAAGTGAGGCCACTTCTGCTCTCATCCTTCTCTGTTTTCTCAGTGACCCTTCACTATTCCCATTGGTCTGTAGTTTCTTCACACCATTGTGGTCACTTTTTCTGACCCAACATTCCTTTATATCTCAAAAAGGACTTTGTTTGGGCTGGAGAGATGGCTCAGAGGTTAAGAGCACACACTGGCTGTTCTTCCAAAGGTCCTGAGTTCACAACCATCTGTAATCTGGTGTCCTCTTCTGTCGTGCAAGTGTACATGCAGGCAGAACACTGTATACATTATAAACAAATAAACCTTTAAAAAAAATTTTTTGCTCTGTTGAGTGGAGATTGCTTTTAGCTAGGCAGTACACCTCATGTAGATGAGGTAGAGAGAGTACCAATCAGAGAGGAAAAGTGAATCATTGTCCTTAAACGGAAAACCACCCAGATGTAGAAGAAAGTCACACCGTGTTTATGGAGTTAGGAACGTTCAATTCAGGGAATGCAAAGAGAACTCAGTTGTGCATATAACACACACACACACACACACATACACACACTTCTGATTGCAATCACTATTTTAGCATTTTATTTGTTTGTTTGATTGTTTGTTTTTTGATGCAGGGTTTTTCTGTGTAGTCTGGCTATCCTGGACTCACTTTGTAGGCCAGGTTTTCCTCGTACTCACAAAGATCCGCCTGCCTCTGCCTCGCCGAGGGCTGAGATTATAGGCGTGTGCCGCACTACTTCAACACTTTTAATGGATCTTTTACTACTTAATAGGTAAACTGTTGGCAATAAAAAGCAGTAACTTTCATTTCAATGCTCAGAATCCACATGGTGTTTTGCATTTGAGCTTTTTAAGAACACTGAGGAGACTGGGAGGTGAGAGAGTCAATAGTAGTAATAAGAACAAGGAAATGTACACGGTGGGGCTGTGTTCCTAGTCTCCCCACCCCCACCCATGGGGTCCCAGGCCAAGTCATTTCATATGCATTTGTTTATCAGTCTGGTTTGTTGTTTTTTTTTTTTTTTAATCTTATTCCCTTTGAGAATGAGCTCCTTCAGGAATCTAGAGGAGGAGCAAGAAAAGAGCCAGAAAGAAAGAAGGAGAGCGGTAGGGAGGCAGAGAGAGGGAGAGAGAGAGAGAGAGAGCAACAGGCAGGTGCTACCTGTAAATGCTTCTTGTCTAAAATGAGCTGCGTGGGGGAGTATTAAAATACAAGCGAAGTGTCTGCACCTGCATGATTCTGGTGCCTCAGCAAACACTGGATGCTGCCAAGAGTCGGACACAGTGGCACAGATGGGCTGGGCTGGGCTGCAGACTTTATTCCCTGACAGTGTCAATCTCTGTAGTATGCTGTCTTTGTTTGCTAACATCCAGATATTGGGAGAACGTTGTTGGGACACAGAGAAGTCAAATCCAGGCAGTTGAATTAAGAATTACCAAGCAACACCTCTAATCCTAGCACTTGGGAGGCAGAGGCAGGTGGATCTCTGAGTTCAAGGCCAGCCTGGTGTACAGAGCGATTTCTAGGACAGCCAGGACTATGCAAAGAAACCTTGTCTTGAAAAAAGAAAGGAAGGAAAGAAAGAAGGAACAAATGAATGAACAAATGAACGAAGACAGATCAGTCTAAAGAGATAGTTCAGTACCCACGTAAATGCCAGGCAGGCGTGGCAGCTTGCCTGTAACTCCAGCACTCAAAAGGCAGGCTGGCTAGCTAGACTAACTGAATCACCTAGCTTTAGAATCAAGTGAAGACTTTGCCTCAAGGTCTTTATCAAAAAAGACACCTGACATGTGAACACACATGTGTACACATAGGCATACACATGTGAACCCACGCAGGTACCACACACAGGTGCATGCAACAAAAAATAATAATAATTACCTGTGTGAAGAAAGATGGCAGGATGTGGCATGAGCAAGCATGAGCCGTGACTTGGAGGACAAAGGCTGTGGTGAATGGCTGACACACTCAGGGTCCGCTGCAGCCAGTGGCATCCATCAGCGGTGGTGAATTAGCTCACAGAGCACTCAATACTTGTTGAATTTGTGAATACTGAATTGTCCTGTTCTTCTGTTAACAAGTAGGCAAAGCTATCTAAACAACTTTCATGATCCCAAGGTGATAATGTAGTCCAATGTAGGACAATCAGAAACTTAGCCATCTGGCCTAGATCCCACCTAGATTTCCTATCATCGTGTTTTCAATGTGCTGGAGACCAACCCAGGGGCTCATGCACATCTCACATGAACCCCGACACTGGACTCCTCCCTCCCCACTCTGTATCCCCCATCTTCAGAGTGCTTCTAAGGTCAGCCCCACACCAACTGCTCTATCCAAGGCTGGGCAGAAAAACCAACAAGAATCCAACACGATTCTCAAAGCACGATCCCTCGGTGCTTCTGTTGATGGAAACAGCAAAGGGGATAAAAAGAGCCTGCCAAGGGGGCCATCGTAAAGCCCAGCACTGTGACTTAGGCACTGGAGAGTCACTGAGAAACTCACAGGTGAACTTGTCTCAGAGAGTGGTGACCATGACCCGGACAGAGTGGCACTGGAAGCACACCATTCTTAAGCACATGGCCCCTGGCTTGCCGTCAGTCATCGGCAGTAGGCCACAACCACTTAGCACGCAGTTTACACGTATTCACTGTATTGAGTAGCTTGAACAAAGACTTAAATCACAAACCCAGGTGCACCTGTTGCCTCAGACCACAGGTAGACAGCAAGAAGAGAGTGCATCCTGCAAGTGATGTTGACTGCAGCATGCCAGGTACTTTTCTCAGTGCCCAGGGCACACAAATGTGTCTACACCTCCTGATAAGCCTTTGAGGTTAAAACAACATGAATGCATTCTTTATGCACAGGAAAACTGCACGTTATATCTCAAGTTCATATAGTATTGAAAGGGAACCTGTGGCCAGGAGGTGGTGACACACGCCTTTAATCCCAGAGGCAGGTGGATCTCTGAGTTAGAGCCCGGCCTGGTCTAGAGAGCAAGGTCCAGGGCAGACAGGGCAACACAGAGAAACTCTGACTCAGAAAAGAGAGGGCTGTGACTGAGACCTGGTGGGGGGTAATGTTAGCACTGTCATTTTCAGCCTTTTGGGTTTAGTGGCAGCACTTTGTCCCCCACCTCTTCTCTAGAATCCAGTAAGTGACACCAGTGAGAGGGCATATGGAAGCACGCATAGCAGCAGACGATGCATGAGGCTCTGTGTTGTGTTCTTGCTGTGCTGCGCCATCTCATGGAGCTTAAAGAACTGAGGGACCCAATTAAGAGTCATGTCCTACCTCACTCTGCCCATGCTTGGAACCACCTCACTCATCCTCATTATCTGACTTGGCATTAAATATCCTAAAAAGAAAGGACTCGATGTGAGCCCTGTGCAACATCTTAACTAGAAGTTTTCCGCTGTGGTGGTTAAATTTTCATGTTCTGTTGTGCATCGTGGTCCATTCCCTGGAGCATCCTCAGCTAACCTGAGCAGGCAGCACGTGGAGGCGTCTGCAGCGGGGAGGGTGCTGGGGATGCTCGAGGCGTAGAGGTTTCAAAGCAAATTGCTCTCTGACTTGGGACATGAACGGCTTAGAGAATAGCTCTTTCGTTTATTTATGTTCTTGGCTTTCCTCTTCCGGTTCTTCGGTAGGACAGAATATTTTTAGTCATTATTCTTCCTCAGTTTGTTTTCCACTAAGTGATCTGTAAGCAGTCCAGTTCTGTACACAGAATCACATCACCTGCTGGCCTGTCTGGACCTGCTGTGTGTAGTGGTACCTGGAAGGCAGGTCACTCTAACTTTCCAAATATTTCTTCTAAGGGTGGCCGAGATGGTTTTCAGAGATCTCCTTTAGTGTTTTAGTCTGTCCACACTTCCTCCATCATCAGCATTTATACCGTGATGTTATCTCTCTTGGCCATTTCAGCCGTTACATCTTACTTCACTCCTTTCCCAAGTGGCTCTCAAACTCACTATGTGCTTCTGGCTTCTAAGAATGCTAGGGAGGGGTAGGCCAGGTCTGCTAGTGCTAGACAGACGGGAGGTGGAGCTCCACAGCACCTTAGTGAGTCAGATAAACCTATTCATTCAAAATGTTTGGGGGGAGGGGAACACCCAGCTTAGCTTATGAGGCTAGCCCAACTCTGCCTTAAAGACCGAGCAACAAGCCACCCCAGCCCAGTCAGATGAAGCAATGCTTACAACAAACACCTCTCCTCATTCCGTATGACAGTTTGAATGTGATAGTTGGGAGCCATTAGATTTAGGTCGTGGTTGAAGACGGTGGACTGGACATGTACAAATTTTAACTTTATCCCGTCATGAAGCTTTGGTAGAATTGGTAGAGAGGAAATCATGACCCCTTCTTTGGGTTTGCAGTCTCATCAGTAAAAGAATATAAGAGCAGACTCAAGCAGAAGTCTAGGGACAATTCTGTTAGAATTTAAAAGAAAGCCAAGGCAGGTCATCTATAAACTGTTGTTGCTGCTGCTGCTGCTGCTGATGGTGGTGGTGGTGACGATGATGGTGATGGTGATGATGATGATATGATGATGATGATGATGATGATGATGATGATGATGATGATGATGATGCCTGGAAGAAGAGAATGGAGACAAGTAGGAGAAAAAAGGCCAGGTAGTTTATGCTAGAAGGTCTGACCCATGGCTGACAAGCGGCCACAGGGAGGAATAGAAAACTTTAGGAAAAGAAAAAGGAAGCCCAAAATGGCGGAGAAACTCAAAGCATTCAGGAAAGCATGCTCAGGGAAGAGAAGGAAAGACTGGGATCTTGTGAGTTGTTGCAGTAGGGGATACAGCTGATAGGAAGGAAAAATACAACATCTCATTAAAGGACTAATTATTCTGCCCAGTGCACTCACTTTCCTAGGTGTGGTCCCTTTGCCAAGCAAGTGACCCAGCTGATTGGAATGTTAGGTCTCCACTCAGGCCAGAGAGTCTTTTGACCAGGAGATTCTTTTCTACACTAACAGAATGAGCTCAGAGGAATAGAACGTATGTCTGCGAGGACTGAAGGAAAGAGACGTTCCTCCGAGGTCAGCGGAGGTCAGCATTTAAGCTTCAGAAAGTGGACAGCTTGATAAAGCTCACTGACGCTGCAGGACAGAGAAAGTGGTCTATGGAGAGAAATGTCAGCGGCAGGTGAGGAGCTGAGGTGCCACAGTGTTTCTCGCCACCTCTTCCCCTTTCCCTCCATTCCCCCCCCCCACCAAAGGCTCAGCAGTCTGTCACCACCTTCTTAAAAGCTGGAGTAAGAGCCAAATGGAATGAGCACAGCAAGGTTGGTCACAGCCTACAGATGGAGAACTTGAATCTCTCAGTTCTCTTTTCTGTCTCAGAAGGAAACCAAAAAAAAAAAAAAAAAGGCGAAAGCCACTTATTTTTATAGTCACTAAACCAGGGGAGCTGTAGACCCTGCTATGCCTGGGAAAAGGCCATTTCCTAGTGGATGAAAAAGGAAAGAGTGACAATGGAAGTTTACATTTTCACTAGCTTCCCACTGTTGTAACAAATACCCAAGAAGACCAACTCATAAAGAGAAAGGGGGCTGTGTTTTTCTGGAGGCTTCAATCCATGACTGTTGGCTCCATTGCCTTTGGACCTGTGGAGAGGCGGCACATTATGGAGGGAGCATGGGGGCAAAGCCACTGGGCCTGGGACCAGGAAAGGAGAGACAGGGAGTAGGGCAAAGAGTCAGAGTACCAGCAGCACTGTCAAGGACAAGCCACAGGGACAGGTTGTCCTTCTGCTAAGCCCCACCCCTTGAAGGTTCTATCTCCCAGTGCTGCCAAGGTGGAGGCCAAACTGTCAACATGATGGCACTGTTGGGATGCTTGCCATCCAAGCAGTAACTTTAAGTGTCTGATGGGCCAAAGGCTGGCCACATGCCATTCTCTGTTCCCAGTGTTCCACATCAACCTATTCATTTGATCTTTAAAACCACCCGCTGGAAGGAGAAAGAGAAAAAACAAAACAACCAAGACATAAATCAGAAAGAAAAAAAAAACTCTACTAGATATTAAGAACTGTGAAAATTATAAAAATAAAATTAATTAATTTTACTATTATTACTAGAATTAATAATACTATTAATACTAGAATAGGCATGTTAGATTAGAAAAATGTAGAAAATGATCTTTCTATATGAAGATAAAGAATATGATTTTTAAAAATTGGTATCTCTAGTCCATAGGGGGAAAAGAAACAATTCAGTAAAGGGTGTTAAGATAATTGGCTATATACACACTTGGAAGAAACAACTTCCAGATGGGTTAAGGACAAATCTAATATTAAAAACATGTTTGGGAACTTGGCCTAAGAAAGGCTTTTGTAAATGAGACTCTCTTGGCAGCACGCTGGGTGACTTTGAGCACAGTGTTTAGTTTTCTGGTGGCTTACGCTTTGTTGTTGTTTGTTTGCTTTTAACAAACAAATATAAAATCAGCAGGATAGAGATAAACAACAGTGTGTATGTGTGTGTGTGTGTGTGTGTGTGTGTGTGTGTGTGTGTGTGTGTTTGTATGTGTAATAACTGAATTATTTCAAAATGTACTCTGATCTATCCATCTCACTTGTTATATGGTGCTTTGTGGTTTGGCAGTTGCATTTAGCTATGCATATCCCTGTCCTGAAATTGTGATTTTCCTGAAGCTGGTTACAGCATAGCTGACTCTGACAAACAGATCTTCCAATGCTGAATCCTGAATCTCAGTGACCTTAGGGATAATAAGAAAGCATTCTCTCTTGACACGTAAAGATTGTTTAAAAGTTTGACTTATGTATGTGTGTTTGTGTGTATGCCACATGAGTGCAAGTGCCCCTGGAGGCCACAAGAGGGCATCGGATCCCCTGGAACTGCTAATGGGAGCTTCTGGATGTGTGATCTGGGAACAGAACTTAGGTACCAAAAGTGATTAACCACTGAGTTGCCTCCTCAGCCCTCCTCTGACATTTTTTTCTTCAAAGTTCTTAGATACTACCATAATTGCTTGTGAATGTGACTATATTTACCAGTTTAAAAAAAAAAGCCTAGAATTCTGGATCTCTGGTGATTCTTCCCTTTCAAGGATCAGACTACTGATGTCATCTAATTTAATGACCCCCTTTCAGACATTCCCTTCAATGCTACACTAAGAAGAAATGCTTTAGCAAGTAGAAATGACCGTTTGTTTGTTTATTTATTTATTTATTTATTTATTTATTTATTTATTATTTTGGTTTTTCAAGACAGGGTCTTTCTAGGTAGCTCTGACTGTTCTGGAACTTACTATGTAGACCAGGCTGGCCTCAAACTCACAGAGGTCCACCTTCCTCTACCTCCTAAGTGCTGGGATTAAAGGTGTGTGCCACCACCCTGTAGAAGGGAACACTTTTTTTTTTTTTTTTTTTTTTTTTAGATTTTTGAGACAGGATCTCTCTGTGTAGCCTTGGCTGTCCTGGACTCGCTTTGTAGACCGGGCTGGCCTCAAACTCACAGCAATCCGATTGCCTCTGCCTCCCAAATTCTGGGATTACAGGCATGTGCTACCACGCCTTGCTGAAGGGAACACTTTTAAGGGTTTTTATTCTCTCCACTTTTGATGCTTATTTATTTATTTATTTATTTATTCAGTTATTCAGTCATTCCCTCATTCATTTTTGGTCAAAGGTACTTCACTAAAAAAATAAAATTAAAAAAAAAAAAAAGGATACTTCACTGGCAGAACTGTCATGTTGGTGTTTAGGCTATTTTCCCCTTCCGAGGACAAGCAATCCCCTGACAAAGTACTTCTGTAACCTAATAGCGATTCCAACCCGTGGGCCCCAAAGTCTAACTCAACCCAGCTCAAGGAGATTCTTCCAGGAACTAGCTTGAGTGACTGGAAACTCCAGGGCTGGAAGTCACCTCCAGCATAGCTGCTTTCTCTACACTGCTAAGGCCTGGGCCTGCCTGACCCTGTGGGATGAGCTCTTCCTGGAAGAGGGCAGACCTTTTCAAGACAAGGATCTGCTAGGCTAGGCTAGGCCTTGGTGACTGAGGACCTCTCCTGCTCCAGGACCCCACACCCAGTTGTCTTCTCTGGTTTATCTGGATCAAGGTGTTGCAGCATCACCAGACTCCTGCTCTGGTCACGAAGCAGGCTGGCTGAGTCTGTGTGCTTGAGCTCCCCTGATGTATGCTTGTCGTGAGGCAGAGGCAGAGGACAAGATCCATTTCCATTTTTCCCCTCAAGTGATTCTTGTACACTTTGAGAACAAGTATCTGCCAGTTTGCTTGCTTGCTTGCTTGCTTGCTTGCTTTGACAGGTTCTCTTAAGAAACTGGAATGGAAGCTGAGCAGTGGTGGTGGACCACGCCTTTAATCCCAGCACTGGGGAGGCAGAGACAGGCAAATCTCTGAGTTCCGGGCCAGCCCGGTCTAAGAAGTGAGTCCAGGACATCCAGGGATCTATGTAACAGAGAAACCCAGTCTTGAAAACCCACCAAAAAAAAAAAAAAGAAAAGAAACTGTAATGTTTGATACTTAAACACTGAAAAAAAAATGAATGATAAACTCACTCTTAGAAGATTTAGATAAACAAACAAACAAACAAACAAACAAACCTCCCTGGTTCTCATATTCTTGAAACAACAGAAGGGTTCTAAGGTTTAGTCACGCATTCAGAAGACCAAATCTTCCTTGACCTATGGCCTATTGGATTGGTCTTGCCATTAGTGAAGGGCCCAGTTTACAGAGACCAGAAAAAAAAAAAAAGATTAGGGCTCTAGTTCTAGGGGAATTTGATTGTTCAGCGCAACCTATGGCTAGGGCTTATTGGAAGTCACTGCTGGGGCTCCCCAGCCCCCTCACTTCAGGGAAGTCCAGGAATGATTGTCTTTCCCTATTTGTCTGCCTCGGGACAGGTACCATCTATGGTATATTAAGTCTGTCTATTCTCTCTCCAGATGTCCATCCCCCTCCACAGCCTTTCCCCCGCCAGCCAGTCATTAGCTGGCTTTGTCTCAAGAGCTTGCAGGAAAGTGGCTCTTGGTAACCATGGGCAACCATGAGCCCTTGCTAGCTATGCACACTGTATTTGCAAGGCATAGTCTAGCCATTAACCAAGGAGATAGGAAAATGTGCTTTGAAGGTTTTCATGTGCACTAAAATTGTTGTTTTCTTTTTCTCCCCCTCACCGCCCCCCCCCCTTCTGTAGAATGATCAGTCCATGGGTGAAATGCAGATCATCGGAAGCGAGGATCTTTCAACCTTGGCTGGAAAGGTTTGTTAATGTAACTTCTCGGTGGGCATACACTTCTGGGGACATCTCTGTGACCTTCGTGTCAGGTCAGAGCTCCAAATGCATTTCAGAAGCGTTCCCGGGTTGCTAATTCATGCAAATAAATGTGCAAAGCCCCTTTAATGGTTTCTCCTGTCCAAAGCATCATGTCTAGAAAGCGGCTAGGATGTGCTGCAGACCAAATCCTCACAGCTTACAACTCCAGTATTATTTCAGACAACAAAACCCCGGGGGCCCTTGCTGGGCTTCTTTTCTATTTGCCTCGGAGGCACCCCCACCCCAAAACAAGCTTTCTCTTTTGTCTGCTCTTCTGTGTCTGTTGCGTTGCAGCAGGCACTGTGGCAAGACATTTAAACAGGTTTATTAAAATGTACAATGTGGTGTCGGGGGTACTTCTTGAGAGCACATATTTTTAGCTCTTTGCTTAAGGGCTAACACCACACACACACGAATGAAGCCTACTAGATTTCAGGGAGAAATACCCTATTTTTAATTTGGAGTTCTAAACTTGCCCTGGACTAATTATGAGGTGAAAAGACTGTTTGGCCGTAACATCAGGTCTGGGATTCCCAGGGATGACCCTGGTGGAGTGGGACTTGCCATGCAGATTTGTTGGGACTGGTGAAAGCAGCAAGCAACTGCAGACATTGTTCCCGTTCACCTAGCCTGATCATTGCCCTGTCCCCTTACCCCCCGAACAACCTCAGCTTTCTAAGTAGAGTGGGTCAGCCTCTATTACACATGCTCAATCTCTCATCCTTGGCAGCTGTTATCGTTACACAATCCTCAGATGGGGAAAAACAGAACAGCAGCCACATTTAATAAAAATACGTAGCATAATATTTGGAACTCTACTGAGCTGCATGGACTCTGACTAGAAACCAGTTTCTTCTGCTGCTAAAGACAGAGCAGTGGGTTCCAGGAGTCATAAATTTTGTTCTATGACAACTGCAGTGACCTTATTAACGTTAACACATTGCTAGCATCATTTGACGTTACTGCACTACAGCAGGAAATAGCCTAGAAAAGCTAAAATACCCGAAGCAATTTCCTGAAATCCATAGCTTTTAACACCCTGGAAGGGTTTTGGTTTCTTGTTTGTTTATTTGTTTGTTTGTTTGTTTTTAAGTCATTTTAGCTTAGTTCTTTCCATATAGTTACTACTACGTAAGGGCTAGATCTTGTTTGTACTTTTGCTGAGAAGACTGTCAAAATGACAAGTCTTAAAAGATTTGGGCTCCCTCTCTCTGACTCCCCCATTTTGTTCCAAAGTACGTCCCTCATAGGCAAGCACAGGTGTGCCCTGGCTTCTGGCGGGCAGGGGAGGGATGTGTGGCTTCTTCCCAGTGTTGGAGTCAGCAGACGGCATGGCAGGTCGTAGCTTTGATGACTCCTGCTGTAAATGACTGAGAGAGCCAGTGGGTGTGCACGCAGGGGACAAGGTGGATGACTAGCATTCACTTCCTGCTGGTAAGACAGTTTCATTCAGGATGCCCTGTGCTGTCTAGTCATGCCTATACCCTGCTGTTTGTGGAGACACATTTCTATAGATTTAAACTGATGCCAAGTAGGACCCCTTGAGCGAAGAACTTCGACAACGAATCAACAATGAGTAGCCACTTGGACACTGACAAACCGACTTGATTTTGAAGACTGATGTTCAGGTGCCTAGCTCCTAGCAGACAGGGAGGCTAGGCGAGCCAGGCAGACCATCTCCCAGCCCCCATGTCCCTTCAGCTAGTCTGGATATTTAGCCACGTTTCCCTCCCTGCCTGTCTTCCACGTCTTGACCCTTGTTGCTCAAAGCATAATCCAGGCAGGCGAGTTATTCTACAGAGTCAAGTGTAAATATTTTATAGACAGGGTGGACTGACAGTCACTGTGGCAGCCATTCAACTCTATGTAGCCTGAGAGCAACCAGATGTGAGGCTAAAGCAAATGGATGTTACAACAACAACAAAAAGGGGGGGTGGGGTGGATGAGGCTTGATGTGGCCTGGGGCCAAGGTTTATTAACCCAGGTCCTTATTAGAAATGCAGAGTCTCAGGGGCCACAGCAGAGATCCTGAGTTAGAGGCCACCTTTGCAACCTCCTAGATGGTCTCTCCTTGCTTCCCTGGACACACGCGCGCGCGCGCGCGCGCGTGCGCACACACACATACACACACACACACACACACACACACACCACTGAACTGTCTTCTGAGCCCAACTTTCTTCTCTGAACTTCAGCCTTTGGTTGACTCTTGCTCGCCCTCAAACCTTTCTCCACAAAGCTACCCAAGGGGATCTTCTTAAAATACTCATCGGGTTATGCCACTTGCCAGCCGAAACCTTTCAGTGGCCTCTTAAGGAGCAGTTGCCAGACTTAAAACAAAAACCCCGTAGCCCACTCAATTTTGAACTTCAAATATTGAATAGCTGTTCAGTAGACATAAATAGTCAGTATATTTACTATAACTGAGTCTTGCATGATATTTCAGACATACTTACCCTAAAAAATTATTCATTGATTACCTGGCCTTAAAATATAAGTAGGTGTGCGTGCTTTACCTAGCAAGCCTCCCCCTAATGCTCTATACACACGATGCAAATCCCTGGCCACAGTTCCTTGATCTGGCTCGCATTCCCGACCACATTGTCATTCTTCATTGGCCTGTGGCACAGGACCCTCACCACTCAGCTTTTCTTGCCAACCCCTTGTACAAGCCGTGCCTTCTTCCTGGGACCCGCTTTCCTCTCCTTTAGGACTCATTCCCAGTGTCAGCTCCACACAGTGTGGCTTCCCTGCATAGCTGTCAGGAAAGAGGGCCTGGTCTGCTCTGCTACCAGCCCCCAGCCCCAGTATGCATCTATGCAAGCCCAATTCCCTTAGAGCCCTTTCTACAATTTACAATTTAGCACTTACTTAGAAGCCTGGTTTTGTTTGTTTGTTTGTTTGTTTGTTTGTTTTTGCCTTTCCCTACCAGGAAGTCAATGTAAAGTGGGCAGGGACCACTATGTTCACCGCTGCATCTCTAGCATCGGACACAGCCCTGGTCCATCACAGGTTAGAATAAACATGGGATGGTCAGTGAGTGCCTCTTCTTACGGAGAAGTCAGAAAGACAGTTTCAGTTACTTTCGTGTGAGGACATGGCAGAGAGAAATGTTATATCTAAGCCAATTTGGCAAGGTTTCTGGTGTCACATGATGAGATCCAAACTGGATTTTTAAGGCTGCCCTGGATGACTCACAGAGAGTGGTTGGAGGGCAACAAAAGTTAACGAGGGTAGCAAAGAAAGGACATATCAAACTAGCTGATTTAGTTTAGGCTGGAACAAACTGAAGGGATTAAGCACTCAACACTTAATGGGTCCTTGTTTTAGTGGTTGCAGAAGAGTCCAAAACTGGCATAAATATCTGCATCAGGAAGTAGGGTTGTCACAGGTCACCACTAATTTCCTCTTCCTCGTTTCCTCACCGTGCATATCCATCCCCTCAGTCCAGTCAATACATTTATCATGTTATCACCCTATCAGGAATGTGAACATGGCTCCTCTCACTCAGGGCTGAGCACCTCAAGAATAGCTTCCGGAGACTTTCCACAAATCCTCTTTCTTTGGACAAAAAGAAAGAAAGAAAAGAATGGAGGGAAAGAAAAAGCAAAAGGAGAAGAAGATAAAGAAAAGAGTCTTGGAGCTACTATGATCTTAGGGAGAAGGTGGGGTGCGGAAGTAACAGAAGAAGAAAGAGAAAAGAGAATCAGACTTCAACTGGGAGGGACAGGAAAAGCTGGAAAGCTGGGCGGGGCTGGACCTGCGTGACTAAAGAAACAAGTCAGGGTCAGAACAAGGAAACGATAAAAGAGGGGAAAATGGAGACGGGTTGGGTTTAATGGCGTAGACTGGTTGTTGCAATAAAGAGGTGAACTTGCTGGATTTGGCCTGAGGTGACATCATGGAGCTCTCTAAGTGGAAAATAATATACTCGTGGTATATCATAGAAAGTTCTACCAATCAACTAGTTATGAACTTAACTAACATATTTACTTAATATGAATTTTTTTTTAAAAAGAGTGAACCTGACACATAGTAGAAGGAAGTGCAGGGGACAGGACTGCCAGGGCCTAGTGATGCAAAGCTGCAGGACAAGGAATGCGGCAAAAATCAAGAAAGAGGCATAGAAATGGTTCTTAAGTTTGTTTCTGAAAGAGCTTTCCCCCATCAGCTGCGCCATGTGTGTCACCAACAGCTCTGGAACCTCTGGGGTCCTCTAAAGATGTTGGAATTCAAATAAGAGAACGCATTTCATCTTTCTCTCTCCCTCTGTATCTTTTCCACTGCCTTCTCTCTCTTTAGAGGGTGGGGGAGGGGGCGGTCTGAGTCATGGCTCTAAATAGGCCAGTGCTGCTGAATACAATGAGCCCTCACCGGTCCTGTTCAATCAGCTCTCATACTTAAAAGCATTTGTCCAGTGTGTTTAAGCTGTCTGCGCACCACACTCTCTCCCTCTGTGATTCTCTTCCCAGGTTGATTTAATCCTGGCACTTCAGAAATTTGTATGGCTCTGTTAAAGCAGTAAGATTGAGTTCATGTTCAAGAGAAATAAAACCAAAGGCAGGGAAGCGAGCGGGCCCAGATCTGGCACTGCAGGCACACAGCTGTGCAGGGATGGTGCAGGGTTTCGGGGGACAGGCGCCCCACCCCCAAATAAGTTTCTAATCAAATACCAGAATGAAGCTATGAATTTTGCCAAAATCCACCGACCCTCCCCCCAATCCCCTCCTTAACTGCTTAAATCATTCCTTTTTATTGCCCCTGACTAGGCTGAAAACAATAGTGAAACTGCCCACTGATGGATGACTCCGGCAGTTTTGTGAGTTATCACATAAAATGAAATGCTGAGCGACATTCCTTTCTCTGTGGGATTTGTATTCGCACTCCTCCTCACAGTCAGCAGCTACCATCCAGTCCGTCTTCCTGCCGTGCCAATCCCTCTGAGGGTGACCACACCCACAAACCCCTGTTGCTGCTGTTGAGACAGCGGGGTGCGCTGATCGTGCTGTGCCCTCAAAGGTTAAAAGTGGGACTAGCCAACTCGAGGAGGAGGAAATCGGTCCGTTCGTTGTGTGATTCCTCTCGGCGTTCTTGCTTCCCTCTTCATTAGGAAAACTCAGTGTGGTAGGCTTTGCTCGATCCTCAGGATGGCAGCGAAACAACCCGCTGGAGTCTTTTGCAGAATGTTTGCCTGCAGCCCCCGCAGGCTTTTACTGGCTCCCTCTGAGGAAGTGAGCTAGGTGTGATAGGATTACTAAGACAGTAATTGGCAAACGTCTCAGATTCAGCGATGGCGGTTATCAGATGGGACGCGTCCTGGAGGCACAGAGTGTTCTCAAAAGAATCCCCAGCGTTGCCCACTCGGAAAGTGGTAACCTTCGTAGACCGCTGCTCTGTGCAAATTAAAAGCAGTACATGACAACTAAAGGTTGAGTAGGGAAGAGCTGCGGACCATCAAAGACAGGTGGGGGGTGATGATGTCTCCTAAGGAAAATGAGCTACAGAAAGTGAAAGAAATGGGCCAAAATTATTCATTTGTCACACAAAGCTCTTCCTTTTTTTTTTCTTCCCCATCTCCTTCCTTCCTTCCTTCCTTCCTTCCTTCCTTCCTTCCTTTCTTCCTTCCTTCCTTCCTTCCTTCCTTCCTTCTTGCCTGCCTGCCTGCCTGCCTGCCTTTCAGAGTCTTGCTATATAACCCAGGCTAAGCTGGAACTCCGGATCTTCCTGCCTCTGCTGCTTGGGCGCTATGCCTACGTGCGCACCGCGATAGCTGGACCTCCTTTTCTTGCATTCTGTGCAGACCGTCTGATGATGAGCTTACTGTTCGTCTCTTACTCCTTGAATCTTAAGTTGGAGTATGGAAACACTAGGCTTGGTTACCTTCAATACTAATGCAAACTCTACAATTACATCTTCTATACCTTGGTCCTTCACACTGACTCACCCCATGGTGGAAAGTGGAAAGACAAGGAGGAGCTATGAGAGCCTGAAAGGGGCCTGCCTCACTTTTAGGACAATCTGCTGTTAAGGCAACTAAGTCATTTTTGCAGTGATGGTAGCATTCTGTTAGTGAGGGCAGAACACATGGTTGGGTCACCTTTTATTAGGCCCTGTCTTAGTATTTACTAGTGAAGAACTTTCTAGTGCAGAAATGCCAGAGAATACATTCAAAGCACAGCAGAGCCCAGTGTGTGGTCTTAGATTGACCAGACAAATTTTAAAAGGCCTTTTAAAGGACAGTTGGGAAATATTAAATGTGTGGTTGGCTTTATGTGATACTAACAATTTACCATTTTTGATAGATCTAAGATTTTTGGTTAAATAAAGTAGAGAATGTTATGGTAAATTTAACCCTTTTGTAAAGTACTACATAAAATATATATTTAATATATTTTGAATACATTTAAAAAGGAAATTAGCTATATAAAACATGTTAGTAAATATAGGAGGCTGAGGCCAGAACACTTGCCTAGCATGCAGGAGATCCAGCATTCAATCTCAGCCTTGCAAAAAACAAAACAAAACAAACAAAAAATGAGGTGGTTTTTTTTTTAATATATGCAGTTTTAGAACTACATAGTACCTGTACATATGAGAACCACAGTCTTACCAGCCAGGAAGACAGGGCAGAGTTCAAAGTGACTGCTCTCTTAAAGCCACATGTAGGGAGAGGCGGCATTTTTCCTTACAACTTTTCAAGCTTAAAATATGTTGAAATAACTTTAACAATATATCTCAGGATCAATACATATCCAAGTCCCACTTCCTGCCTACAGTCTGAGAACTGTGGCTAATCTTTTCAAAGATGACTTTGGAGAGCAGGGAGATGGAAAGAGAGAGAGAGAGAGAGAAAGAGAGAGAGAGAGAGGGGGGGGGGGGAATTCTTCCAGGGCTTCCTACTTAATTAGGCAAGAATGCATACCAACATATTTTGGAAAGAAATTTTTGTTTACATAACTGAACCAAAAACGGATTGTGAACAAGGAAATCCAACTAACCACAGCCTTCCCCGAGCATCCTGGGTAGCTCGTAAGTTTAGTCCAGCCTCAGTCAAACTGAAAGTACACAGGCAGGTTAAGTGCTGTGGATTGAGGGCAAAGGCCAGAAGGAACCATGTTGAAAATGCTAAAGGGACTCCTGTCAGTGTGAGTCTTAAGGGACACAATGGGCTGACATTCACATATGATGTTAACATGCAGTGGCATGGAGTGTAGACAGTATAGCCTTTCATCTTGATTATAAAACTAATATTCTTAATGAATGGGTTTAAAAAGAATGCCATCCTTAGGAGAAAAGCTGTTCTGGAAAAGCTTGCCTACATGTTTGACATGGAAATAACAACCTTGCCATGGTTCTTGTATAGGTGGATTTCCTGTTAGCACTTTTATTCTTTAACTCTCTTTTGTGTCAGATATAAATAAGGAATCTATAGTTCGGTCTGACATTACAGTGTTGCTTAACTGAGGATGGATGAAAAGATGAGAGAGATGGCAAGAGGCCCCACGGGTTAAAGCACTTGTCCCCAAGCCTGAGTTCAGTGCCCAGAACACACATGATCTGAGAAGATAATCCACTCTTAATTGTCTTCTGGCCTTCGAATGTGCACGTGTGCCTGCATAAAATTAATTAATTAATTTTAAAAAGTTTAAAAGCATAAAATGAAACCGCATTACTTTCAAGGAATATTCTCCCCAGCTAGTGGAATGGTGTATTAACATACCCATAATTTGATAGGATAGCATGGGCATATTATTACTCATTCAATTAATTGGTTGATTTTAATTTGTTAATAAGCTTAATAGTCGTTATTCTTTTTTTTTTTCTGTCTCTCTCTCTCTCTCTCTTTTTTTTTTTTAGTCCTTCTTCTTTTAAAAGACAATTGTTGCTTCTGCAAGCAGCCAGTACAGTAGGACAGGAGGAACACAGCAGTGCATAAGACAAATACAATCCCCTGCTGTGTGAAGTTTAGAGTCTAGTGGGTGAAGAAGCTATCTAACAAGAAACTGGATGTAATTTTTTTGTTTTGTTTTGTTTTGGTTTGTTTGTTCTTCAAGACAGCATTTTTCTGTGTAGCCTTGGCTGTCCTGGACTCACTTTGTAGACCAGGCTGTCCTTGAACTCACAGTGATCCACTTGCCTCTGCCTCCCAAATGCTTGGATTAAAGGCGTGCGCCACCATGCCTGGTGAAATTGGATGTAATTTGTGTTCATAGGCCAAAGTAGATGGATACTTTGTGAACATTTAGCAAGGGATCTCACATCTGTTAAAAAGAAAAAGAAAAAAAGAGCTGCAGCAGGGCCCTCACAGCTCCCTGTTTCCTCAGGGTTGAAAATCCCAGGGTAGATTCACTGGGAATTCTCAGAGTCACTTGAGAATAGGGCTGTCACTCTAGTATAATGATGTAGTTTGTGTAGGCTGGCTTTCCTGGTGGCCTTGTAATCCCAAAGATAGGAGACAGAGGGATGGGGTACTGTTCAGATGTCATAATTTTATGGATACTCACTTCAAATCGGCAACAAGATCTGACATGAGCCTGCTGCTAACTAACCTGAATATAGACGATAAAATTGCAATACCACGTGATTCCATGGGACTGCTAAAATGAATCTCAGACATTGCTACTCCATAACTGTAATTTCGCTACTGTTATGGATCGTAATGTAAACATCTGATATACAGGTGGTCTGTAAAAAGGACAAACGGGGTTGCGACCCACACGTTGAGAGCCACTACACTAATTGTTCGGACTTGTAGGATGGGGAGGCCTATTCAGCACACTGAAATGCTAACTGAAAGCAAAACTTGCATTTGTACTGTGACCCAGACGCTTTTTTTTTTTTAAGTCGTATTCTGAAATGTTGTTTTGGTTTTTTATTTCCCTCCAGAATGTCCTCATTGTTGAGGTAAGCCGGCCTTTTCCTTTTCTGTATTTGGAAGTTCCAAGACTCTAATGGTGAGTTTTAAAATACTGGCCTCGGTTATCAAACTGGCCACATACTGAGTCCCCACTCTGTGTGACTCTTCAAATGTATTGAACAGAAGCCAACGATAGGCTCTGGCTTCAGATGACTCCGAATCAACACTTTACACTGACTAGTTGGTAGGTGGTACTGTCTTATATCAAATCTCACATACGTCTCAACCCATTCTTACATGGATTTATGAGCCAGACAGTTGTAAAGAGAGTAAACTGGCTTGTAGAACCAGTCAATACATTTACTGTTATTTATTTAACAGGT
Organism: Acomys minous; assembly: GCF_964271855.1. Taxonomy (NCBI): domain Eukaryota; kingdom Metazoa; phylum Chordata; class Mammalia; order Rodentia; family Muridae; genus Acomys; species Acomys minous. Next base: position 23,235,197 of record NC_140494.1, on the reverse strand, counting down.
GAACCAAGGCTATAACCCTCCTCACCTAATGACCTCTAATGCTTTTAATCCATTCTCAAGCCTCAAAAATCTTACATTCTGTGGTGGCGCATGCCTTTAATCCCAGCACTTGGGAAGCAGAGACAGGTAGATCGCTGTGAGTTCGAGGCCAGCCTGATCTACAAAGTGAGTTTAGGACAGCCAAGGCTACCCAGAGAAACCCTGTCTCTGGTGAAAAAAGAAATCTTAAGTTCAATCAATTGATATAGCTACCCAAGGGAAACCTATGGGGTTTGGGTAATGGTAGGTCTTTTGTTTTGTTGTTGTTCTGTTAAGAAAGAAACAGAAAGGCTGTCTTGTGACCACAGTAGACTCCCATAGTAAATGGCCATGCTCCCTCCAGAGCACACCCTACTTATCCGTCGCCAGAAATTCAAAGGGTCTTTTTGTCCTTGGGCTTTTGTTTGACATTTGCCAGTGTGGCCTTCTGTGTGTGCAGTTCTGGCTTCACACATCTCACAAGCAGACCCTCCAGCCAGATGAGTGGCTGGACCCTGTCTAGACTCCGTCCTGTGGTGTTCATCCTCAGCCCCTGACAGCTGAGTTCTGTCAGGAGGACGATAAATCACAGCAGCTAATGCGGTGTAACTGTGCATCCATGGCTCAGCAATGGAGACCCCGTGCTCACTCACCGCAGCTGAGGAGCTCGGACCTCCTGGCTGTCACCAGCTGCCTCCCAGACACATTTAGTTGCCCAGCCATAGTATCCCCTAAGGAGTAGGGAGGCCGAGGAGGTGTTTATCCTTTCAATGTATTCAGATGTACAGCCCATGTCCATGAAAATTCATGTGCCTCTTCCATTGTGAAATGTATCCTCCGGGCCAAATTTAGTCCCTGACTGCGCATGCAGAAGTCTAGGTGCACTCAATGAGGCTCTCCAGAGGCTGAACAGAATCCTTCCTCACAGCTGAAGGAGGCAGGGGCAGAAGATTTGCCAGCATAGTCTCTAGCTTCCAAAAGGAAGTGCCCATGAAAACATAACTGATTTTGCTTCCTGTGTCGACTCCTGTCATCTGGCATTTGAAATTAACGTGCATTTTATTAATAAGGAATCGCTCTGCAACTATAAAGTGCATTATGCTGTGCGCACTGCTTTGTTGACCTTGTCTGCTTTTTGCAAAGGATGTTGTTGGAACCGGGAGGACCATGAAGGCACTGCTCAGCAACATCGAGAAGTACAAGCCCAACATGGTTAAGGTAGCCAGGTGAGTCGGACACCATAGCACACACGCTGTCCTTTAACATGGGACTAAGAGGGCTCCTCTTACCGAGTGCTGCTCTGCCATTGGCCCCGTACCTGGGATGCTGCAGTTCAACCACCCTGACAAATAGCTCAGATTGCAAGCCTTAGAGAGAAGGGCTAGAGGAAGGCCTTTGGCAGAAGCCCTTCTCCGCATGCTCAGCACTCTTCCTTTTAGCCAGCACAGCGATGCCAAGCTGCAGCAGCAGAGGCGGGAGTGAGCAGGCCATGGTGATGCCCCACAGGCTTGAGAGGAGTACATAGCCCAATGGTGGTTAATTCTCTTAATCTATTGGAGTGACTGAAGTAATTTCCTTTCTTTAATGGCAGCTTGTTGGTGAAAAGAACAGCCCGAAGTGACAGTTTTCGACCTGACTGTAAGTGCTGCAGAGTTTGGGTGGTTTTCTGCCCCTGGTGTTTTATTTTGGCATTTCATGTGAGACTGATAATGCTATGAATCCTTTGTCTCCATCTCCTTGTGAAGGGCTCTTTGAAGGCCCATTTTTCTTTTCCCTCGAGACAGGGTTTCTCTGTATAGCTTTGGCTGTCCTGGACTCACTTGGTAGACCAGGCTGGCCTCAAACTCACAGAGCTCCACCTGCCTCTGCATCCCTGAGTGCTGGGATTGCCGGTGTGCACCACCGCGCCCGGCTGAGGGCCCACTTTTTTGTTTAGCATCTTTCATAACAACCCCATTCTAGATATAGGATTTTTGTTTTGTTTTGTTTTGTTGTATTTTAAGAAACCTCACTGGTACGTGATCCAGTCCAGGCTACTATACAACTCAGCTATGTAGCCCGGGCTGGCCCCAAACAGGCTTCTCCCCTCTCAGCTTTCTGAGTTCTGGGATTACAGGCATGCACCACGCCCTGGTGCACTGGACACTTCTATTGTTACATTTTATGCAGTTGATCAGTTTTGGGGTAGAGTAGACTTCCTCCCCTAGACCAATTATTTTCACCAAAGAGGTACTACAAAGCTTTAGAAGAATTCTCCCCATCCCTCCCACACCCCGCACATTTAGAGAGGCATCTCCCTGCTACCACCAACAAAAATTCAGGGACACAGAACACAAGCAAGCAGGCCCTTCTGGGTACCATGCTCATACTTGACTTCAGGCATGTGCTCTGGGGGACTTCCCTTGTCCAAGGCACTTTTCTTTCTTCCACTCTGTTGCCAGGAGGGATAAATAAGCCACTGAATTATTTATTATTCTTAACAACAGGTGATTTTTTTTATTTGCATAAGGCAGACTTCAGCTAAAATTCTCTACTTACATTTGCTCTAAAGCCCATAGAATAAGTTGGCTCTGGTTCTCATCAGCAAGCTGAAAAAACATTAGCAGAGGAGAATAGTATGAAGGGGTTATGAGCCAGGGCCTCGTCACTCTAAACCCAGGTCTCCTCTGCTAGGTCCCTAATCGCACTTCAGGGCAGAGAGAGAGAGAGAGAGAGAGAGAGAGAGAGAGAGAGAGAGAGAGAGAGAGAGAGCGCTATGGCCTGTTCCTGTCAGTTACTGGCCTTGGGATCTGGTCTGTATGTCACTGTCATTATATGAGGTTATTAAGCAGAACTTCTGTGAGGAAATTGTATTAAACGACATTGAAGACATAGGGCTGGAGAGATGGCCCAGCAGTTAAAAACATACTGCCCTTCAGAGGATCCAGGTTCTGCTTCCAACATCTACGTGAGCAGCTCACAGCCACCTCTCAGTCCATTTTCCAGGGTGTGATATGTCTGGCCTCCACAGCCACTTGCGCGCGCACGCACACACACACGCACACACACACACACACACACAGAGAGAGAGAGAGAGAGAGAGAGAGAATATGATAAACATAACATCTTAAAAAATAAAACATATCCAGTTAAGGGCAGGCCTGATGCCGTATGCCTGTAATCCCATTCAGGAGGCTACAAAAAGACGATGAGTTCAAGGCCAGCCTGGGCTACTACATACTGAGACCTCATCTCAAGAAGACATAACAAAACCAAATTCAACTAGTTATGAATCTTTTGTGTCATTTTTTTAACAACAACAACATAAAATAAGAACAGCTGGGGCTGGGGATGTGACTCAGTAGTAGAACAGTGTGTACATGCACATACACACACACACACACATGCAAGCATACACTTTTGAGATAGAAACACACACAAACACACACGCACACTTTTGGGTACTAGCAACCAACATTGTAAGTGGTTATGATGTGCCAGGCCAGGTTCCTACAGGCAAATAGGGGTTATTGAATTTAGTCTTCACAACAGCTCTCTAGAGGCAGCTGCTATTGTCACGCCCATTTAACGGATGAGGAAATGGAACCCAAGAAGCTCAAATAAACTTCTTAAAAATGCCAGGGTCACATACTCGAATGAAGAGGGTCAGTAATGAGCCCAGGCAGGCTGCTTCCGGTCACAGCATTTACAGACGCTGCAGGAGCCGCCCTCGTCAGTGCGCCAACGGCTCCTCTGTCTGATTCCTGACAGCCCCGCTGACTCCTTGCCATCTTCTCATGCCCTAGTGTCACAATATTCAGCCAATATTCTACACAGCCCTGGACTTCAGTTTTCACAGTCTGAACTACCATACCTGTTACTGGTAAAATAGCACTTCCCGGAATTTAATCCTCTTCTGTTAGCTGGCTCAGAATCCACTTCTCCTTTCTTTTCGGAGTGCGTTTGTGTCTTTGACTCCTTGTTATGTGCTCAAGAGCGAAGGTCTTTTCTTCTGCCCTTGCTTCTCCTTTTTGAACTTGTTTCTCTTTGTTTAAACAGGGTCTCTCTGTGTAGCCCAGGCTAGCACTCATCTTAAAAGTCTCCTGCCTCAGTTTCCCGAGGACTGAGACTACAGACACATGCCACTGTCCTTAGTTCCTCTTCGATTATTTTTCCAAGAAACAGCAAGTTTTAGGAATCAATCAGGCTACCTACCTAGTGACCCCATAATACAGGCCCCTAGAAAACTGATCCTTTACTTCTAGCACTTTCTATAATTTGGACCTTGGCTCCTCCATGGGAAAGCATATTGGGTCATAGAGATCAAGATGATGGGCAGGGCAGTGGTTGTGCAAGACTTTAATCCCAGCACTCCGGAGACAGAGGCAGGCAGATCTCCAAGTTCAAGGCCAGCCTGGTCTACAGAGGGAGTTCCTGGATAGCCAAGGACTATGTAGAGAAACACTATCTTGGAAACAAACAAACAAACAAACAAACAGGAAACAAACAAACAAAATGGTAGTGACCATGAAGAACATTGTCCATGCTCCTAGCCCACAGGCTGTACCAAGGACAGTTTCATATAACTAGACGTACATGTCTCTTCTATTGTATTATAGTAATTGAACTTACAAGAGTCCAGCATACTGAAGCAAGTTTGAAAACCACGGGGCCACACACATTTATTCTGCCTGAAGAGCTCTGGAAGAGAACCAGTATCTCTTTCTTAGTAAACATCTTCTTCGTCTCAGTAGCCGCCCTCTGTGAGCCAAGGACCTTGTGCTGCATTTACAGCCATCTCCTCTCATTCTACCCTCGCTGGAGATAAAGAGCTAGTTAGGATCCCCGCATCGGTGATGCAGAGGTCAGCATGGAGACAACCTTCTGCGTGCTCTCCGTCAAGCTGAGCATCATGCCCCTTCCCTTTCACCTTGTCTCCCAGCTGAGGACAGTGACGCGGCGGGAGAACTGCTTCCGGGTTATGTATGGCCGTGCCACGCCATGGTGCTTTCTGTTTGAATGCTCCCCTGTGCTTTGAAGTGTATCTCCTTAGGCATTATGACATTACGCGCTGCTCGCTTTGAACAAGGCATGGTGGCTAGTTAGCATCTACACACGTCTCATCATCCACAGGGCCTCCTGAACCCTTCCTCAGCTCTGTATGCTAGAGGTCGGTTTCCTCATGCATGCTTGCTTGTTTGCTGCTTGTTCCCAAGTCATCCTTCCGGCCCAGGCACCCTCTGTGCTTGTCTTACACACTACCCTCACTTCTGCCTCACCACTTAAAGTGCCACAGCAGCACACGGCGATAGCATGCTTGCGTGCTCTAAACATTCTTCCTTGTCTCTTTCCGCTAAGATGCTGGATTTGAAATCCCAGATGTCTTTGTGGTGGGCTACGCATTAGACTACAATGAATACTTTCGAGACCTGAATGTAAGTGTTGCATATAAAACCCTAATCCTCTTGGTATGAAAATAGTTGTACTGGCATCAATCTAACAAATGACTAAAAACAGTAGTGAAATGACTAGGTGTTCTTTGTGATGGGGGTATGGTGGACACTCTGTATCCTACAAGGTGGGTCGCAGCGTGATGGAGACGTGTGGTGCTTGCCAGCATTTTGTTCGGAGAATCAGGAAGCAGAACAATGACCTACACTCATTTTTCTCCATCGTCATTGGCGATGCCCAGCCAATACCATAAGCAGCCAATGTTCCATAAGCCGGTTCATGTCTGTATCTGATACCTAGGTGCTTGGGACTCCAGTGACACTGGAGAGTTAATTTGGGGGAGCTGTCTCAGCACACAGAAACAGACCTTCAGCATGGTACCCAATGATGTGGCCCTGATCGACCCTAAGTGATCTGGAGGAAAACATCTTACCCAAAGTGTTTAACCAATGTCTCACTATTAGATATTAGAAAACCTGGAGTGGGGGTGGGGGGTGCATGCCTGTAATCCTAGCACTCAGAAGGCAGAAGCTGGAGGATCTCTGTGAGTTTGAGGCCAATGTGGCCTACAGAGTAAGTTCCAGGACAGCCAGGGCTACATGTAGAAACCCTGTCTGAGAGAGAGAGAGAGAGAGAGAGAGAGAGAGAGAGAGAGAGAGAGAGACAGAGAGAGACAGAGAGAGAGAGAGACAGAGACAGAGACAGAGACAGAGACAGACAGAGACACAGAGAGAGACACAGAGAGAGACAGAGGGAGAGAGATTGCTTCCCTGCTCAGGTCTTTCATGGTCCGAACACATTTCTTGCTATCTAAAATCAGGTTCAGAGTAGAGATTGTATTTCCCAGTATTTTTTATTCTCCTTTCAGTGAAACAGTTGTCATCTCACTTGTGGAAAACTTTGTCCACCAGAGACAGACATTTCTACTTTTGGGAGGCCTGGGAACCAGATCCTAACCAGGACTCAAAGCTGAATCACCAGAGAACGTTTGTCAGGCATTGAATGGGACTGTAGTTTGCGTACAGCCGGATAAGCACACAAGTGTTTAAGTGAACAGTAACCAGTCACAAGTCAGGCTGCTCTTACCCCATCACGCTTTCTGTGCCTTGTGTCTTGTTGTCCAGCTGATGGTGATGGAGAGAGGGGTACCACAAAACACACTTCTTGAAAATGTCACCAAAGCACCTAATGTATTTTATGTGGATTTTTAAACTAAAAGGAGAAACCTGATACCTTTTTAACCCTCTATTGTTTCAGCACATATGTGTGATCAATGAACATGGTAAAGAAAAATATCGAATATAAGGAAGCCAGAGTCGCCAACGTCTCTTTCCCAGATAACACGGTTCTTCTGCTCTACTCAGGAAGCTGGAGTGTGAAGTCTGTCTCCATAGCCATCTTTACTCAACAGGGTATAAGAGACTAACTACTTAAGAAATGAGCTTTTGGCCGGGTGGGGTGGTGCACACCTGTAATCCCAGCATTGGGGGAGGCAGAGGCAGGTGGATCACTGTGAGTTCGAGGCCAGCCTGGTCTACAAAGCGAGTCCAGGACAGCCAGGACTACACAGAGAAACCCTGTCTCAAAACCCCGTTCCCTGCTCTGCCCCCCCCCAAAAGAAATGAGCTCTCTTTTTCCAGAGATTAGAATGTTAATTCCAAAGGGTCTTCAGGAAAAGAAGACTGTGCTTTCCCTTGACTCATTACAAATTAAACTTCTGATCCTCTCAATTCCACCTACTGTCATGCCCCTGACTACGCCTGCAGATGTAGTACAGTCTTACACTCGTGACAGGAATACACCCACCTGGTGACTCACATACTGTTCATCTAACTCTTTTAGTGCTATGTTTTTTAAGTAACAATACAGGGTAATAAGAACCGGCAGCCCCTTAGCATCCACCCTGAGCCTGTACAATAAGGATGCAGCTCGGCTCCCTTGCTAAAACAGGAGCAAAAGGACGGCTTCACGTGAGCGTCTGTTTGCCCAGTTCTGACAGGACATTATTATCTGCTTTGACAAAGCCTTTGAAAAGTGCGGGTATGATGAATCTTAATGATGTTATGAAATGAGCCTTCACCGCGTGCTCTTGTGCTTCGCTTCCTGTGTGTGATGACAGCATATCACGTGTGCATGGATGTACTCAACTGTGTATAATACTCTGCATTTTAATTAGAAAAAAAAACCACACACACACACACACACAATGGCAGCAAGGCTGCCCTCCTGAGCTGAGTTTGTTTATTCATGTGGGACATTGGTGGGCAAATGGTGGGCTGGAGAGGTGGGGTGTCAGGGAAGGGGGGGTTCGAAAATCAGTACTAAGCAAGTGTAAATTTTTCCTCCTATTTGCATGGAAGGATAAAACAGTTAGATATTGTCCTAAACATGAACAGAGGTTGAATTACTTAGCTAAGTGTCCTTATATGACTTCACACAATCCAGGGTGACATAGGAAGCACGCATAAGGAAGTTTTTGTACATAACACACATATACACTATCACCACTATGTGTGGCATTTCCTAATTTGTAGAGGTTTTAATTAAAAATAAGCTCAAGAGTCCGCAGTGCTAGTTTTCTTGCCTCCTAAAAGGAACAAGTGCAAAATAACTAAATAGCCCTACATTTGGTTCTGAACCATATGTGGCCTATTGTTACATTGTGGAATCCTTTAAACTAATAACAAAGAAGACACTATGGTTCACAACTGCTCCTTGTTTATGTACTTTTAGTCACTGAGATGTGTGTGAGCCAGTAGCCTAAATCCATGGCTGCCTGTACCTGTCCCCTGGTTAACCTGGATTGCGTCCAAAATATGCACTAAGATAAGCAAGCATCAAGCTAGGAGGTATCTGCCGTTTTCCTGTTTTCCTCCCTACACTTGCTTTGTAAGAACAAGGAATTTTACTTCTGAGTGATTTCCCTGCATATCTCACAGTCTCAGCCAGAGAAGAAAACAGACCATGGCCAGAGGCCCCAAGGGGCAGTCACACCGGGAGTCACTGCTGGCTTTGTTCCATACCCGAGTCATTGGTTAATAATTATGTGGAACCAAATTCATAAAACTCACATGTTACATACACTTTCCCATTATGCCGTATTTCTACCCAAAGGCCTAGAAAAACAGACACACACTTGGCTTTGAAAAGAAATTCTCCACAAAGTATGCAGCTTGAAAAATTTTTTTAATCTTGCATTTTAGTAAGCATCAGTATCATTTGTGAGGATTGTGTTTGTTCAGATTAGAAAGAAAATTGATCTATTTCTAATATTGTGAAGGCTTGATTACTTAAGCACCAAAAACAAAACAACAACAACAACAACAAAACAGTAAATGCACAGAAGTTTGATCATTTCTGCAATTTTTTCCTATCAGACTATTTTGACATTTTTATACAAGACTGTCATCTTGGTTTAAAAAAAAAAATTTCCTTTTCTCTTACAAAACTCTTGACTGGTTTGATACTCCCAGAGTTGAGTTTACTCACACCACTCCAAAAACATAAAATCCTTTTACCTGATTAGCAACAAATCTATGTATCTCTTTAGCATTTGTGAGGAAGTCTTAGTAACTTTTCTGTTGGTGGGGGGAGACCCTGACAAGAGCATCTTATGGGAGGAAGAATTTTAGTTCCCTGCCCCCCTCTCCCAGGCTGCAGTCCATCCTGGCAGGGGAGTGTAGCCCCAGGAACAGTATCTGTAAGCAGAAAACAGACACATGAGAGCCACGCTAGTGCTCAGCACAGTCCAAGATCCTCTGGCCACAATAAGATGGATCATTCCACACCAATTAACGTAATCAAGATAACGCCCGACAGGCATGCCCAGAGGCCGTCTCCCAGGTGATTCTGGATGATGTCACTCAGTATCACAGACATGGAGTAGGGCTGGGGATGAACCGAGTTAGTGGGACCCTTGCCCCAGCACCCCAAAAGCCAAAAAGAAGTGGGTACAGAATTGTATGTGTTACAGTAGGAAAATTGGACTGTTTAATCAACAAAATTGTTAAACTTTAGGATTTTCCTAAATGCATTAGGATGCCTAGTTATAATCTGGCTAAAATCTATTAAAGTTTCAGTTTCTTACTCAAGGGTGAAGACAGACAGGTGTTCCTATGTTCTTTGGCTAGCTCTGGTGGTTGCGGCGTTTCTGGTATTCTGAAGCCGTGAAAACGGCCTGTCAGAGCAGTCAGGCATTGCTCAGCTCCTGCGGTAGACACGTGTGTCTTCCCAGCGAGGTGGGGGTCACTCATCCCCTCCCCTCTCTCTTTGTAAGGCCACACATTCTAGAAAACCCTTAACTACAGTCTCTGCCCATCTGTCTAATTTGGAAAAATTCAACATATGAATAGTTTACTTAATTCGCTGATCATGAAATGCCTTTGGATCCCAAGATAACAGGAGAAGTGGGAGGACAGGCTGGTTCTGGGAGGGAGGGAGGAGGGAAGGAGGGAGGGAGGGAGGGAAGGAGGGAGGAGGGGATTTGTGAAGGGGTGATCCTGCCCTGATGCAGAGGTGTGTAGGGATGCTCAGGACCCATGCTTACCTGGCCCCAGTCAGACTTCAGGGTCGCACTGGACCCTGAGGTAGAGATGGCCTAGCCAAAAGGTCAGTGCTCTAGGCTATTACATGCAGGAGAGCACCGTGGGCACGACAAAGATTTGGTACAGGGAAGGGCAAAACAGCAGCTACACATAAGGATCCCGTGGGGAAAGACAGTCTACACTAGTCACCAAAAGTCATGCTCTGGAGACTTCATGCACTACAGACACGGTGCCCGGGCGGCCACCAGCAGAACTACTGATGCACATGGAGGAAGCTCAGAGCAGCTAGGACCATTGCTGGGAGCATTGCTACCTGAGCTTGCAAAGGACACTAGGCTGGTCCAACTCTAGGCTCAGCCAGCCACGATCCTTGCTAATGGCTGTTGTAGTGGCCCCAGGAAGGGGCTGCTTTTACCAAAAATGTATCCTTTTCTTAACTACTCAAATTTGTGTTGCTTGCTTTGTTTTTTTTATGTCTGCAATTTCCCAGCTAGAAATGAATGGCTTTTCCCACTGGAGCAGAGTATCCTAAGAGACAATAGGCAAACCTGAAGACATACAGACATGAAGACAGACAGACATGAAATGGGCGGAGGGGCCAAAATCCTACATCTTCAAAGGGGAGAGACAAGCCTGAACTCATGTCACCCTGGCCTCATTTTTTCTCTTTTTTTTTTTTTTTTTTTTTTTTTTGGTTTTTCGAGACAGGGTCTCTATGTGTAGCCTTGGCCGTCCTGGACTCACTTTGTAGACCAGGCTGGCCTCGAACTCACAGCGATCCGCCTACCTCTACCTCCCGAGTGCTGGGATTAAAGGCGTGCGCCACCACGCCCGGCCCACCCTGGCCTCATTTTTAAGGAGAGCCTTGTGAGCACTGGGTAGAATCCACTGTAAGTGAGGAAGATTGTGTGTGGATAGCTTACTTGAGAAGCCTGGGCTAAGGAAAAGCAGCTGTGGCTGTTTTAAAAGTTAGGGCATGGGGATGTGGACCACCATAGTGGTAACTTAACCCCAATATAGGAGAAAAATAAGAAGGAAGGCCAGGGGAGACACCTGTGCTTTTTTTGTTTGCTACAGAGAGCAACGCAATCCAGACAGGAGGAATCAGTTATTTATCGCTTTGTTTACTGTCTAGTTTATGTCTACTTGACACAAGCTAGAGTTACCTAAAGAGAGGGTATTTTAACTGGAAAAATAAAATCCATACGATCCAGCTGTAAGACATTTTCTTTTTTTTTGTTTATTTGTTTGTTTGTTTGTTTTTTGCTTGTTTGAGACAGAGTCCCTCTGTGTTAGCCTTGGCTGTCCTGGACTTGCTTTGTAGACCAAGTTGGCCTCGAACTCACAGTGAGCCACCTGCCTCTGCCTCCTGAGTGCTGGGATTAAATGCGTGCGCCACCTTGCCAGGCCCATAAGACATTTTCTTAATTAGTGGTAGATAAGATAGCGCCATCCTTGGGCTGGTGGTCCTGGGTTCTTATAAGGAAGCAGGCTGAGCAAGCCATGAGGAGCAAGCCAGGGAGCAGCACCCCTCCATGGCCTCTGCATCAGCTCCTGCCTCCAGCTTCCTGCCCTGCTTGAGTTCCTGTCTTCCTTCAATGATGAACTATGAAGTATGTGTTAGTTAGGGGTTTTATTGCTGTGAAAAGACACCGTGGAAGTATAAGCCAAATAAACCCTTTTCTCTCCAGCTGGCTTTTGGGTCATGGCTTCATCATAGGAATAGCAACCCTTAACTATGACTCTTTGTAACAAACCATCCCCAGGCTGAGGAACTTTAAACCAACAATATGGATTTGTTTGGTGTGTCTTATGTCTGGGATGAGAGAGAGAGAGGGTTATAGGGATAGCTATGGAGATGGTCCGGCTGCCTCTGATCTATGAGGTCTGATGCTTCAGACAGAAAACCCAAAGTTTGAGAGCTTCAACCAAGTGACGCTTAACTGCACAGTTGGGCAGCCATTAACTGCACAATATTAAGTGAACAAACCACACATTCCCCATTCGTGCTAGCTCCGACACTATGGCTCAGTCACCTGTGTGGCATGTGATATGCTACCATGGGCAGGGAAGACATGGCAGCATATTCCCCATCTGGGTGTGTTACTCCAGCCCATATACTGAAAATGATTTGGAAAGCTACTAGCTTTCAGTAGCACCTGGAATAGAAGGCTTTGGAACAGGTCAAGGCTGCTGTGCAGGCTGCTCTACTGCGTGGCCCAGTGGTACTTGAGGTATCCACGGAAGGCAGGGATGCTGTTTGGAACCTTTGGCAGGTCCTTGGAGGTGAATCACACAGGAGGCCATGGCAATTTTGGATCAAGACTCTCCTGTCATACCCAGGCAACTATTCTTCCTTTAAAAGGTAGCCTTAGTGGAAGCTGAACATGTGACAATGAGCCATCAGGTTACCACGCATCCTGAGCTGCCCATCATGGGCTGAGTGTTAGCTGACTCTTCAAAACATGCACTTGGATGCACATAGCAGCCATCTATCGTCAGGCGCAAGTGGCAGAAAACGATTAGGCTTATAATCTTCTACCCAGAACCAGTTACCACCAAGTCAGCTAACAGACATTATAAAGCCACAGGTGACTGAGTACAATAGAAGCTGCTTAGTGTTACCTAATCTAATATGAAGATAAGGATGCATGGGACAGGGAATGGTGTTTGTTTTAGGAAGGCTATTTGGTTCTGCCATATGAATAATATTTAACAATAACTGAGAAAATAGTTTGTACCACACGGCTTCAGGATGGCTGCGCAAGTTCTCATGTGTTCTCAGAAGTCTCTGTCACAAATGGAACACAGCAGATTGTGGAAGTCCTGCCTCAGGCCCAACATGGAGGCTCCCAAACATCTGTAACTCCAGTTCCGGAGGGTGTTCTTCTAAACTCTGTGCAAAAAAGTAGGCATGCACACAGTGCACTCAGCAGAGGCAGGTGTATCCCTGTGAGTTTGAGGCCAGCCTGGTCTACAAAGTGAGCCCAGGATTGCCAGGGATACACACAGAGAAACCCTGTTCTGAAGAGCCATGATAATAATAATAATAATAATAATAATAATAATAATAATAATAATAATAAATCTTTAAAATCTTAAGCAGTAACAGAAAGTGAACTAGACAATATAATCCCATATCTGTTTACTCAGACGCATATTGTGTGGCATGCACACTGAATGGTCATTCCTTCAAAATTGTTCCATCCCCTCTTTGCCCTCAAGTTACCTTAAACATTGGCCTTGACATGTGATAGCTTGTGTACTTGTGTACTGCCAGGTGATGGCTTCCCTGGCAGCCACGTGTTAAGTGCTAGTAAGGCTTTTTGTCAGGTTTTCAGATTTAGAAAAAGAAATATAGACCTTAGTATTTTGTCCCTACTCACATAGTATAGGTGTCCATCTTGAGACAGAAATAGCAGAAGTCTCCCACATCCATGCTAAAAAAAATCTTTGAAAATGCCTGTTGATTGAATAAGGCGGGGTGATAAAGGCGGCTTTTTCCATTGACCTAAGATCAAACTTGACTTTCTAGCATGCCATCAGTATTGCTGGCAACAACAGATTTTAAAAATACGGAGGAAGACAGGCAAGAGGGCAGAGGCAAGTGACGCCAAGTCCAGGGCCTGCCTGGCAACTTAGTAAGACCCTCTCTCACATGAGAATTATGAGGCTCTAGCTCAGCGTTGGGATAGTGGGTCAGAAGCCTTACGGCCAAATCTGAGATCCTAAGTAATAGGTAAACAAACAGAAGACAGGGAGGACAGAGCGGTGAGGGCGACTGAAAGATCGATCTGGAAAGAAAGAACAAAGGAACCCTGAGGAGACCTGGGGTGGTCGAGGTTTGGGGTTCAGTGAAAGAATGATTCTTGAGAGTCACACAGGTACCTGATCCCCACTAGAGAGATGTGCTAACCTGGATTTATTCTGGTGTAGGGCAGGCAGGCATCCACCTCCATTTTCTGTTCTGTAAGACACTAAAATATAAGGACAACTTTTAAAGATAAGGCCCATCATAGCCCGGTGTCAAGTGCTTGTCCAATATATACAAGGGCCTGGTTTCTATCCACAGCTTTAAAAAAACAAAAACAAACAAACAAACACCTTTTCTGAAAGGATCCCTGGGTGCAACATAAAAGGAAACGTGTAGAAGTGGTGGCCAGTGGGCACCTGCTCCTTTGCGAAACCAGACAACACATTCCTGAAGCTCCCTGATTCGAAACCTCCTCCTACCAGCTCACCAAAAAAACTAGTAAAAGTCTGCTGTTTGCTGGGCATGGTGGCGCACGCCTTTAATCCCAACACTTGGGAGGCAGAGGCAGATGGATCTTTGTGAGTTCAAGGCCAGCCTGGTCTACAGAGTGAGTACAGGACAGTTGAGGCTACACAGAGAAACCCTATCTTGTAAAAAAAAAAAAATACACACACACACACACACACACACACACACACACACACGCAGATATCCACTGTAGTAATTAACCTTGATGGTCCACTTGGCTAAATTTAGGACTTTCTAGGAGACTCTGGGCTTGTCTGTGAAGTGTTTCTAGATGTGTTTAACTGAGAAAGGAAGACCCACACCAAATGTGGGTTGCTTACACGAGGGCCTGAACTGACTATAAAGAAGGAAGGAAGGCAAGTAGACCATGCCTGACTCCGGGCTTCCTGGCTGTGTAAGCAAGGTGGCCGACCAGCTGCCTCATAACTGCAGTTGTCTGCCTTCCCCACCGTGGACAGAAATAAACTCTGACACCTATACACGCTTGATAAAGTATGGCTTAAGACTATCAAAAAGCTAAGTATCTTCCAGGGTGTTTTAGTTCTCTACTGGCCCTGATTGGGTGGTTTGGGGTTTTGTTTGTTTGTTTGTTTGTTTATCGCATGCTGTATACACAGTTCTTACTCACTTATGCAGCATGCTTTCGATACAACTGACTCTTATAGCGTGAAAGGGCCCTTGAGCTTCTCAAGTCGCCTGGCACAGAACCTGCTTCTCCTCATTTTATAAGTTGCTTATCACGCATAGCGCAGCGTGCTTCAGCTAAGGGAACCGCTAAGCTCTGCTCAGATGTTGTTGCTCTCTGTGAGTCATGAGCTTTTTTAAAACCTTCAACAACATCTGGTGGCTTATATAAGGGGAGAGGATGTTCTTTACAGTCAGTGATTTCTCTGGACTGCGAGTTTCTGCACCTGGCAGCCTTCCATTTCCCTCCTGAGTGGCTGCTCTCTTTGTGTAGTCAGACAGGCTTCTTCCTTCTCCCCGGGAAGATGAACACATGCAGAACTCAGTCAAATGCTGCACCATAGACTTCTGCAGTGACTGACTCCTGGATCTCTGGTATTAAAAGTTAATCCGATCTTAAGCAAAATAAAAACAGTCAGGCGTGGTGGCACATGCCTTTAATCCCAGCACTCTGGAGACAGAGGCAGGTGAATCTTTGTGAGTTCGAGGCCAGCCTGGTCTACAGAGAGTGTTCCAGGACAGCCAGGGCTGTTACACAGAGAAACTGTCTTGAAATACAAAGAAAGAAATAAAGAAAGAAAGAAAGAAAGAAAGAAAGAAAGAAAGAAAGAGGGAAGGAAGGAAGGAAGGAAAGAAAGAAGAACTAGAATTGAATTCAAAGAAGCAAATCCCTATGTTGTACATGTCAGTGAGAAATGCGGTGTGTCCTTTTTGTTTGCTTTGGTTTGCGTTATGTTCTTGGGGCAGAATCTCACTCTGTAGCCCAGGCTGGCTTCAAATGTATAGCTATTCCTCTACCTTAGCCTCCCCAAAGCTGGATTGCAGCTAATATGCCTGGTTTAGAATGCTTTTCCTTATAGAGAAACTTACATGAAGAGTCGTTGTGCTCTCTCTGATAACTACTACAAAGAAGACAAAATTTATGTTTTTCCAAAATGCATCTCTAGGTAAACTATTTTCTTCTACCCAGATGTTTTTCTCGTCCTTTCTGTTTCACAATCCCTCAGACAGGAATAAAATGTGCATAGTGCTCATGCAGCTGGCGGGTGCTAATAATGTCCCAGGGTTTCAGGGTTTCCCTGCCTTTGTGCTTGAGTCTAGTCTCTCCTTATTCTTTAGAATAGCAATGAGGAAAGCAAGTTTGCTGCTGGGAAGGGACTGCAGGCCTTTGCAAAGGCCTTTAAACCTTTCAGCCATTACTACCTCAGGCAGAAAAGAAGCAGCATTAACCGCAGCTACTGTTTCCCACGTGTCCTCATGTCCATTCTTCAGGGGGGAAGGGAGGGGTGGGAAGCCAGGAGTTGAAAAAAATCTGTAATAAAACTGGTATAACAATGAGATGATAATTGACTCAAGATATTTAAAAGGATCAAAACGACTCTGAAATCAGATGATGTTAAATTCCACTTTAGGATGGCCATAAATTAATATCGATTATAAATCATATGTTCAACAAAAACTACTTTATATTTATCTTTCCCTGGAACCAGTTTGTCTCACTAATAAATGGATAGGCCAAATTTGGTGGTTTGGAAGAATTTAGTAAATGTAATGTTTCTACAACCTTTGCAGTATTTATTTCAGAATATTTCCTTAAATACCAAACACTGCCAACAAGTCTAAAAGGAAAACAATTTTGTTTAAGGTGATTTGTTTTGTTTTTCAAGGAAATGAGCATATACAGTGACGATGCTGCCAGAACGTTCTTTGAGGTCTTGGCACAGTTTGAAGTGTTAGTGATCTGGTAAATCATCATAAGCAAAGCATCCCCTCCACTGCCCCGCCCCCTCCACCAGACCTCAGCTGTACTCACTCTTCCCTGGCCAACACCGTACCTCCGCTTAAGAAATTACTCTTTCTTAGGACATCCATATTTGTAGCAGCAAATTTTCACAATAGCTAAGAAGTGGAGACAACCTAATCACCTGTCAAGGGCATTGATGGATGAATAAACAAAATCTGGGATGTATGTACAATGGGGTATTCAACCCCCAGAGTACAACAACAAAAGATGGGGATGGTGGTCATTTGGCTGACATTTTTTGAATGCCCAATATTCCTGAGGCCCTGGAATTGATTCCCAGCACTACATAAATAGGGCGTGGTGCTGCACACCGGTAATCCTGGCGCTTGGAGTGGAGAAAGGAAGATTGAAAGTTCAAAGTGTCCTTGGCTATGTAGGGAGTTTGAGAACAGCCTGGGTTGCACAAGACTCAGAAAGAAAGGAAGAAAGAAAGAAAGAAAGAAAGAAAGAAAGAAAGAAAGAAAGAAAGAAAGAAAGAAAGAGAAAGAAAGAAAAGGAGAGAGGGAAGAATAAAGAAAGAATGAGCTCAATAAAAAATTGTAAAGAAGAAAAAATGAAGGAAAGAAAAGGAAAAGGAAACACTGCTGCAACATAAACAAACCTTGAATAAAACATACCAAATGAGGGCTGGAGAGATGGCTCAGAGGTTAAGAGCACTGCCTGCTATTCCGAAGGTCCTGAGTTCAATTCCCAGCAACCGCATAGTGGTTCACAACCATCTATAATGAGATCTTGTGCCCTCTTCTGGCTTGCAGGTGTACATTCAGACAAAATATTGTATACAAAATAAATAAAATCTTTTTTAAAAATGCCAAATGAAACAAGCTATTCAGCGAGATACAACACTACGTGATGCTCTTCCTACAAGGCATTTAAACACATACGAGATATAAGTGAAGCCATAGGCAGCACATAGAGTGGCCTTTGCCAGCAGCTGGGTGTGCTGATTGGCTATGGAGTCTCATGCCTATCCATAAAAACACTCTAAAATTTTGCGTGTGTGTACCTAATGCTACATACTGCGTACCCCGAAAACGCTTAAGATGGTAAGCTTTGGTATGTGTTTGCTATCAAGATTATAAAGAAATACTTCATCAGAAGGGATTTTAACTCTGTAAATTTATTTTGCTTTTACATTTTTCCACAGTGGTGAGAAATGAACGGAAACCTGTTGTCTCCGGACAACTAAAAAAAAAAAAAAAACCACCACATGTGGACTTCTTCCATTGCTGAATTTCATTGCTAGCAAACAATTGACACTGTCCAGATCAGAAGGAATCTTGTAAATTCCCAGATTTTGGGCAGGAGGATGCTTAGAAATGAAAGTGGGATGTAACCGAGCCTCGTGCTTCTCTAAAAAGCTATTGAAAACTGCAATTACCTCCTATCTTCCCTCATCCGGAGAAGTATGTCTTCTCAGGGTTCAGCAGCGGCATGGACACCCCACCTTCAAAGTGGAAAGAGTGGAGGAGTGTCCCGCGGGATGGAGCGTCTCTGCTTTTCTCTGCGGCACTGGGGTCCTGGTCTGTTGTGTGGGTGTTTAAGGCAGAGTCCAAGTGACTAAGATCTGTCTCAGACGCTCCCACATGCAACATTTAAGAACCTGGCATTTAGCTCAGCTCCTAATCTGCAGCTGGTGCTCACAGACTTCAGGCAGCTGAAAGAACTCCCCTTCTGTGCTGGAACCGGCACCGGCCTGCGCTGGAGATTCCCAGCGGGCCTCACATCTCTTCCCTGGGCAGTCACCTGTCCCTGCTCCTCTTCCTAGTCCTCTTTGCCACCTCCAGCCCCCTACTCCTTCCCTCATCCCCCACCCTAACCGCGCCCCACCTCCTCCTCAGCATGCCACCACACCCTCTAACCCTGAGCCTCACTCCAGGCCTTCCCATTTTTATGATGAAGGAGTTAGAACTACAGTAATTGTGTGTTCCTAGGTTCTTGAGTGTAACTAAACCTCCCAAAGTTTAAAATTAATGAAGTTTTTTTTTTTAATAGGACAGACACCTAGACTTACAAAAAATGCAGATCTTTCCTTCAGATTGTTTCCTGCTTATGCGTATTATTTAATTGCTGCTAGACACTAGTCTCTTTCCGTTGGAATAGCCCTTTAATATCTTAGGTAGAGACCCTTTAAGACTGATGAGGATCATCTTGACAACCAACTAAATACTAGCTATGTAATGAGCCAAAAGTACATAGACTTTGCCTCACTTATGAAAATGAACTAACCAACAACCGTTCAAGTATGTTATTTCCCAAAGCACATACAGACGTGTGCCTGAGAGAGTTCCCAAGGAATCCACCCCATTCTTCCCTGTGCCTGGTCAGCCGGACGCTGGTGGCCCACAGGCAGAGGTGGTTGGCACTTTGGCCCACTTTGCCTCGGCCCACAGAGACTTCTGCGTGCTTACCTGACTGACTGCTGGACACACACTTGGCCCATCTCCAGAGGTTCCATGGCTTGTTGGTAATCCCAGCTTGCTCCTGGCTTTGTGTCTGCCTCCATTACCCACCGCTACATGACCCCACGCCTAACTGTGACCATAGGGCGTACTTCAGTCATCTTATCCTTCTCCTACATGCCTTCCCGGCCCAGTGACCTCGGGGGTACTCTAACTGCATATCCACTCCCTAGATAGCAACAAACTGACCAAATCTCCCTCCAGTCCCACTAGACGCTCATCCTATATGTATTAACGCATCATCTTGCTTCTCTAGAAGTCCTGTATGTAATGAAAGAAGTAAACCAGCCCCTTTCTCCATTGCTAATAGTGTTTTCTAGAACAGGGGGTGGAGGATCAGGGCACAGGCTTCAGAAACAAGCGAGCCTGTGTCTGAGTCTAGGTTTATCACTGACTAACCAGTGGCTTAACCCACTGGGCTTCAACTAAATGGAGCTAATTCCTCCTTCTCAGTGTTGGTGTGGGGTTAAATGGGATAATAGATGTGAAGTCCTCGCTAGTAGTGTTACTCAAGGACGTTACATACAAATGTACGGTCACTTGTAAATACTTCATCTGGCATTTTCCTTTTATTAGTTCTCAGTATTCTTTTTTATCTCAGTTCGTGCATTTCACAAAATACTTTAGACAGCTAACAATTTATTTTGTGTATGTGTGGCTTTTTCAAGACAGGGTTTCTTTGTGTAGCCTTGGCTGTCCTGGATTCACTTTGTAGACCAGGCTGGCTTCGAACTCACAGCAATCCACCTGCCTCAGCCTCCCAAGTGCAGAGATCAAAGCCGTGCGCCACCATGCCTGGCACTAACAAGCATTTCTATGGAAGATGCTACAGTTTGGTTCTGCAATGTCTTCCAAAGGTTCATGGGTTGAAGGTATGTTTCTTAGATTGGCACTAACAGAAGGTTCTGGAAACATGTTATGGGAGCCTTGAGAGGCTTTGGATAATTGGATATAAGCTCCAAAAAAAAAAACCTGTGAGACTCATCTCTCTCCTCTCTCTTCTTCCCTCCCTTCCTCCCTCCCCTCCTTTTGCCCCCCCCCCTCCGTTCCCTTCTCCCTCTCTTTGTACTTCTGGGCTGCCTTGTCCACCACACACTCTGGTTCACTGGCCTGGAACTCACTTTATAGACCAGGCTGGCCTCGAACTCACAGTGATTTGCCTGCCTCTGCCTCTGCCTCCCAGAGTGCTGGGATTACAGGCATGCATCACCCCACCTGGCTCACCGCGCACTCTGACATGATGCATTGCCCAGGTACAAATGTGAAAGCAGATAGAATCCTCTGACCATGGACTGAAACATCCAAAACTGAGAGCCAGGATAAACACTTCTTCTTTATAAGCTCACCATAGGTATTTTGTTACAGTAGGGAGAAGGTGACAAACATGCTAAGTAAGATTTCCTGAACCTTGGTTTCATCATTAAAATACAGAATTTGAGCTTCTGAAGTCACTCTTATTCAAATTATGGCTAAGATAGTTATAGGGCTGTTTTTAATATGAACAGATGGCCCTTTTAAGTACAAATTGTTTTGGCAGTCATCTTTGAACTGATTATAATCTTAAACTTTCTAAAAGAAGTTTCAGTTTGTAATCAAGAAACCAGAGTGTTTCGTTACATCATTTCCACAGAGTAGAAGCCCTGGGAGAGGTCCTCTGTCCTTACTAAGCCAACACCACAATCTCAGAAACAACTCTGTTGGCAGAACTTTCAAAAAGTGTGCCAGCTGACAGGAGAGCAAAAAGAATTTTTTGAAAAGCTTTTTAGATGTATGTATTTTATTTTATGTGTGTTAGTGTTTTGCCTGAATGTGTGTATGTGCACCGCCTGTTTTCAATGCCCACAGACACCAGAGGTTGGCATCAGATCCCTAGAACTGAGGTACAGATGGTTGTGCACTGTGGATGCTGGGAGCTGCATCTCACTCTTCTGCAAAGGTAACAGCTATTCCTAACTGCTAAGCCACCTCTCTGGTACCAGGGATTTTAACCGCATCACATACAATCCTTTAAATAGTTATAACACAGCAGACACCCACCCTCCCTTACCAGGGGGAAGCAAAGAAGTGAGCCGCTAAAGCCAGGACTCTGAACTTCTACAACACTGATACCCGATCTAGGCCCTAGTGGATCCTACCTAGCTCTTACTCTGCTTTCTTGTCTTTACGTATCTGGAAACACAAATAGACAAAAGAGTCATACTGTGTAGCTTCAGAGGATAAATACTTAATAAAACATAGGCTATTGGTAATAGCCGACTTTAAGGTTCCTATAATCAATTTGGGACAAAGAAGTGAAGACCAAGAGCTAGCTTTACATGCTCACCCTCGTTGTGAGCTGCCCTTGTCACTGAGACAAAGCTGCTAAGCTGCCAACATTTGGAAATGCCCACTGCAGAATCAAAGGGCCTTCGAATTTCTATGGGGTCCAGAGAAGTATTTTTTAATGTAAGACACATTAGGCAAAGCCACATAGTGAGCTGAGGCCCTGAAGGAAGTCCTAGGGTTCAGTATGCTGTTCCTTCATTCCTAACATGATAGTGCAAATAATAGTCCCAAGAGTTGTCCACACCCTCGCTCCCAGAATTTGTGCTGCTGCTGCTGCCACCACCACCACCACTGGCAGAAAGGGGTTTTCTAGTATGATTAAAGTATGGATTCTGAGACAGGGAGAGTCTCCTGGATTATCCAGATTGGCCCAGTATACTCACAGGGGTCCTCATGATGGGAGAAGAAGAGGAAAAGAAAGAAAAAAAGATGATGGGAAAGGGGTCAGATTCATCAGCAGAGGTGTTTGAAAGCATGGCGGGGCCAGCTGTAAAGACGGAGGAAAAGCACATAAGCCAAGAGATGTAAGTAATCTAAAAAAGATGGAAAAGGCAAGATGAGGAGGCAGGTTCCACGCTGAACTTCTGAAAGGACCATAGCTCTCCTGATAGCTTGGTTTTAGCCTTATGAATTTTTGACTACCAAAACTAAAAGATTAGAAGATAGACATACAGATAGATAGATACATAATAGAGATAATAGATGATAGATAGACAGATAGATAGATGTTGATGTTGTTGATTACTATTGACACATATTGTGTTTATGAGGTGTAGAGGTATGTGTTTATATTTATACATGTCCATGTGGGCATGCAGGTGGTCAGAGAACAACCTCAAGGGTCATTCCTTAGGTGTTGCCAGCCCTCCTCCCCACCCCCCTTCAGACCCTCTCTCACCAGCCTGGAGGGTCACCAATTAGTAAAGTTGGTTGGCCAGCAAACCCCGAGGATCCTCCTGTTTCTGCCTCCCAGTCTTGAGAATACAAACAAGCACCGTCCCATCACGCCCGGCTTAACACACGGATGCTAGGGATTGAACTTAGGTCCTTGTGCTGTGAGCAAGCATTTTTTACTGCCTAAGGCATCTTCTAGCCCAAGATATTCGAGTTGTTTGAATAGGAAACTAATATACTCAGTTCCAGAGATGCACAGATGCAAGGACGTATTCATAGGCCAGGCATGGTGGTGTACATCTTAGTTAGTCCCAGCACTCAGGAGGCAGAGGCAGGCAGATCTCTGTGAGTTCAAGGCCAGCCTACTCTACAAAGTGAGTCCAAGCCAGCCAGGACAATGCAGTGAGACCTGGTCTAGAAAAGAAAAGTACCAAAGAAGGGAAGAAAGGAAGATAAAAGATGAAAAATACATTCTTCCTTCCACCATTTGTTCAACTAATATGTACTAGGTTGCCCAAAGTCACCACATAGCCTATCTGTATTAACCACTCACTGTGTTAGGCAGTGTGTTAGCGCTTTGCTTGCATTTCTACAATCTTCTAACCCATCCTATTGATATATCATGAATCCCCACTAAAAACATCACACATTTTTTTGGTTTTTTTTTAATTTTTTATTAAATGTTTTTTTAATTTTTACATATACACTTATATTACTTCACATATATACAATAAACTGCCTACAGCAAGAAGAACCATGAAACAATCAGGAATTATGTAAGTGTTACATTCTTAGTGTTTTCGCTATTTGTATTTGGCAGCCTTGGAAAGAAACATGTTTCCTATCTTGGTGCATCTAAAATTCTGAATGTAAATCAGTATCTATCATGTCTTGTTATTATCAACTTAAAACCCTTTTTTTTTTTTTTTTTTTTTTTGGCCTTTTTGCCTTTTTGAGACAGGGTTTCTCTGTCTCCAGCCTTGGCTGTCCTGAACTCACTTTGTAGACCAGGTTGGCCTCGAAATCTCAGCGATCCACCTGCCTCTGCCTCCCAAGTGCTGGGATTACAGGCGTGTGCCACCATGCCCGCCTAAACATCTTTCTAGTCCTAAAAACATGTTTACCCCTAAACAACTAAGCTTGATTGTAAAACTAAACTATCTGGCCTTTAACCCCATCAGAGACTTAAGAAGGAATACAGTTGATTACCTGAGTATACAGTGAGTGCAGGTTAGTGGCTTTCCAAGTGAAAAGGTGACTGAAGCCATTTGCTACCTGAATAGTCACCCAAAACTCTCTATAATGTTGGAGCATCATCTTCAGCATTCTGGCCCAATATAACTGACAGACATATTTGTGAGGCAGGAACAATTGACTACTTGTTTACCCTGTCTTGGCAGAGTTTGGCCATTGACTCTGCCTGTACCCAAGCTTGCCCATTTTTTTTTTTTCTTTTTCTTCTTCCTCTTCTTCTTCTTCTTCTTCTTTTTTTTTTTTTTTTTTTTTTGGTTTTTCAAGACAGTGTTTCTCTGTGTTGTCTTGGCTGTCCTGGACTTGCTTTGTAGACCAGTCTGGCCTCAAACTCATAGCAATCCGCTTGCTTCTGCCTCCCAACTGCTGGCATTAAAGGTGTGCGCAACCATGCCCAACTAGCTTGCCCATTTTTTAGGTGGAATTCTGTCTGTGGTGGAAATGGGATATTTTTCCCAGTGGCTTGTTTGCCACATTTGAAGCCATCTCCATAAAAAGGTTCTTTGATACTCATCATCCACTGTGAGGTAGGCTGGGTGTTGCCAGGAGTTAACTTGTCTGATTGTCAATGAATCTTTAAAATATTAAAAACATTTTAAAATGCCATATTCTATATGTCTCTGAGGTTTTTAAAGACTTTATCTAACTATTTTACCTTAACTTTCTATAGGATCATATCTATCTGTTGCACCTAAGATGTATATTCTTTTGATAGAAATAAACTAGTAAGTAATTGATATGACCATTATTTGACCAACTAACAATTAACTTGTATAACTTATTTATCCTAAACAGCCTGTAATAGCACTTTCAAAGTATTGGAAGTAAACTTTGTATTATAATTGAGTTATATGGGTATAATACCTTATATTAGAGTAGAAATACATATAATGTGTGTGAAGAATTATCTTACATTTGAATTCTATACCACTATATCTAAAATTAAACTTACTTTGCATCTATATACAAAATTCTATACCAGTGAATTAAAAATAATCTTGTGCACGACAATTGAGGCATTAAGTTGAAGAATAGACTCACTAATCTACCTTTTGTTCTATCCTCCGGATATATTTCTATATTCCCCATCCTTTCTTTCCAACCCCTATCTCCAAACCTAACAATGGAAGATAAAGGAAAAGAGAGACATCCCCGAGTCCAACCTTGTTTTCTCTCTAAATAAGACTAATAATAATTTATAACCAACTTACATGAAAATAACTCTCTATAGCCCAAGAAAGCAACCAAAAAACCCACCCAACCCCTCCCTTAAAGGAAATGAGGCATTGTTCTCTTAAGGTTTCTTATGGCTGATTTGTAGAGGCCCAACTAAAAATGGGGAAATGGTTAAACAAGCTAGGAATAGCATTTATGGTCTAGTTTCTAAAGGTTGAGAAATTCCAGGCTTAATTAGAATCCTGTTTGGGACAGTCTGAAATGCTGGACCAATTGGGACTGGAAGCATTCTTCGAAGCTGTCTTGGGAGCTGTCTTGTTCTGATGAGGAACAGCAACTGAAGCACTTGGTGCTGGAACATGAAGGATGCAGGATGTCAGTGTCCAGTATCCTGAGAGGAATGAATCCTGTCAGCTCTGATCCAATGTCAGGATCCAGTTCTTTTGCTCTAAAAACATATAATTTCTCACAAGCATTATACAATCCTAAAATTATAAATGTGTGTGATGCACAGAACAATTCAGGCTGGTTCTCTGTTCTTTGTATGAGCAGAAAAAGGACATCTGTAAATCTTCATTCATGCCATACGAAGAATGGCATCTAATAATAGTTCATAGGGATTCTGTAGCCAACAAGAAGCATTGTCTACGCCTAGACATTCGTGTCTCAGCCAGTCTCAGAGCTATTGCCACATAGTGGGATTAGCAATGTAAGTTACCTGCTTGTTCTGCAGTTTAAATTCTTCACATCCCAATTCACATTTTTGTTTTTAACTGTTATCTCTCTTTGATGATGACATTGATCACGCTCCTTTATTTCACAATGGAGGAAGTGAGCCGTAGAAGAGTGCAAGTACTTCTTCAGGTCACGTTCTTGTGCGTTTGTGTGCATTTGTGTGTGTGTGTGTGTGTGTGTGTGTGTGTGTGTGTGTGTGTGTGTGTGTGTGTGTGTTTCTGGATCTGTGTCTGTGTATAGGTGTGTGAATGCTTGTGTGTATCTCTATGTGTCTATCTGTGTGTGTGTCCCTGTCTGTCTCTGTATATATGTATGTGTCTGTCTCTATGTGTATCTGTATCTTTCTGTGTGGGGGTGTCTCTGTGCATGTGTCTATCTCTGTGTGTGTGTGTGTGTGTATCTATGTCTGTGTGTCTCTCTGTTTGTGTTTCTGTCTGTCTGTCTGTTTGTCTGTCTGTCTCCCCCCCCCCCCTCTCTCTGTTGAGGGGGCATGCATTCCACGGCACACTTACAGAAGTCAACTCATGAGCATCTAGGGACTCTCCTGTTTCTGCTTCTTATCTTGCATCAGCAGTGCTGGGATTACAGATGTGCTCCTCACCCGGCTTTTATGCCTATCCTGGTGACTCGGACTCAAGTCCTCATACTTGCGTAGAAAGCACATGTACCCAGTAAGTACCTGCCCAGCCCCACATCTTCCATTCTCCCTCTATTCCTCCCATGATCCTCTCAGGATCGAGAGCTCCAGACACAGAACCCGTCGTGTAGGTCCTTGAAAGAAATGTCTGGGACTATTAACTCCCAAGTTAGCCTGACCCCAAACTGTCACAGGAAGAGGGAGAGAGGCAGATGGGAAGCGTGGCTGTTCTAGCACCTCTAAACCTCACTTGACAGGATCCTGAGAGTTCCTCGGGTGCTCTCACACTGCTGAAGACACCGTGGGCCACATACATGTCCTTACCCAGGGCATCACTTGTCTTCCAACAGCATAGATAAGGTGGTATTGGAAGAAAGTAAGGCTAGCAGAAAACAAAGGGATAGCAATAAAGAAAAAAACACACGCAGACACTTCTAAATATAACAATTTCTGAATTTCAGCCATCTGATGGTAAGGAATGCTCCTTAGGAAAAGAATATCAACATTCTCCAAATATATCGTGTATATCAAGCACCCAATACATGCTTTGATACAATTGAATTGGTTTGTTTGAAGAACTGACTCTCCGGTCTGGTTTATTTTAGTCTAGATATAGCCACTGTCCCAGAAGCAGGCAGTTCGGGTCGCTCTGCCCTTCAACAAATATGGGGTAGTTATTTTATTATTAAAATGCAGACCTCTGCACCAGGCCCAATCCTGTATATAATTGCACCACTAGGGAGGCCAAGGCAGGAGGATGGCAAGTTACAGGCCACCCTGAGCTACATCTAACGTCTTCCCCTCCTGCCCTAATACAACCATTTTCCTTGGCCAAGTCCCCTTTGAACTGTTTCAGATCCTTCCTGGTGGGTCTAGAGCAGAAGAATTTGTCCTTCCTCCCAGTGGGTCCCAAGCTCCTCCACTCAGGCAGCCCTTGCCTATGACTAGCTGAGGTTGGCCTGATAATAGTCTTTCAATGTGTTAGCCAGTGATGCCCTCAATAAAAACAGTTCAGTTGGCTGGATGTGCTGGTGTGTGTGTGTACACGCGTGCATGTGTACATGTGCCTGTGTATGTGTGTGTGTGTTGTGTGTGTGTGTGTGTGTGTGTGTGTGTGTGTGTGTGTGTGTGTGTGTGTTGTGTATTTCCAATGCTAAAAAGGCTGGGGCAGAGGACCAAAATCTCAAAGTCAATCTGGGCAACATATTGAGGCCCTATCTCAACAAGTCGAAGGAGGTCCAGGAACCATAGAACACCTGTACACCTGTACACCTGTACACCTGTACACCTGTAATGGTGTTGTCCTAAATGTTCCCCAAAAGCCCATGTGCCAGAGGCTTTTTCCTCAGTCTACAGTGCTATTGGGAGGTAAGAGAACCTGTAAGGGATGGGGTCTAACTTCAAAGACTTGAAGTTAGGTCTTTGGCATCATACTCTGAATGGGGACATTGGGGCATAGCTCACTTCTCTTACTTCCTGGGCTGCCATGAAGTAAGCTACCACCATGATATATGGCAGAACCCCAGGTTTAAGGCAAGGGCCTAGTGACCAGGAGCTGACACCTCTGAAAATCTGAACCTAAATAAACCTTTCCTCTTTTTGGTTGATTTTTCCCAAGTATTCCCCCACAGCCGTGGAAAGCTGACTAACAAACCATGCCTAAAGTGAGGGTAAGGCACCAGCAAGGTTCCCCAGCTCCTAGCCTACAGAGTGAGGAGACCAATAAGTGGGTTCCTGCTTCTCACATCTGGCCTGTAACAGGGTGCAATGAGCGCAGTGACTACTTTCTCCCTTAAACATGCATGAAACATGCAAATTGATTATTTGCTGCACATAGGAAGGTTTTCAATGATGTTGAGATGTAGGTTTTCTCCTATAATTGTTGTGACAGCATATTTGCTTTAAAAAAAGAAAAAAAAGCATGCTTAGAGCATGCCAGTCATGTCCTGGAAGCCCAGCACCACGCTGTAGAGCTCTCTCGCCCTCCTGACTGGATTTACGTCTCTCATTTAACAGCCTCAGGACCACTGGTGGTGGCTAACTGTGGTCTTCTGAGAAGGCAAGCAAGGCACGTGTTTGTTTTGCCTATAACTGGCCTCATCTCTTACCTATCAAACCAGGGTAGATTCTTCAGTGTCTCAAATGGCGGACAGTCTCTACCTTCAGGTATGACAGGAATGTTGTAAAAGTTGGTTTGTCTTCATGAGGTCATCCTCATGGCTTGTTAGTACAGGGTGTGTGGCCCCTCCACACAGACCTGCTTACTGCCAGTGATCAGCCCCCCCCCCCCCCCCCCGCCTTTACCACCCCACACCTCCACCACTGCCTTGACTCCCAGGCATGAATGGCAGCTTTTCTCTTTCTCCAGACTCACAGATCTCTTCTCTGTGTGCTTCGGAGTCACCACTATCCCAGGAAAGTCTGGTTGTCTCTGTTCCTACACTTTCCCCAAACTCACAGGGGGGAAAAGGTCTTTAAGACGCCCATCAGTTCAGGCTTGTGTCTACTATGTGCCCACAGGTTTAAATGCAAGCTTGGAGCCAGAGAAACCTTATCTCTGGTTTCTTTCCCATCACATCTCTGCCAACACAGGCACTGAAAAACACTGGGACTCTCAACAATTTAGCCAAGTTCACACTTTGGTTTAAATGTGCCCCTGAGGTCCATGTGCTCTTTACATGTGACAAATGGCACTAAGTAGGCTTGCTCTTTTGAAGGATACAGCGTAGACCTCACTTTTAATCCTGTCACCATCTTGAACCCCCATGTGTGGGATAAGTCAGGACATGGTGATTCACGCTCCTCTTACGAGAGTTCCCAGCCCAGAGCACCGTTTTGTCCCCACAGTGTTCCCTCAAAGAAAGAAAGAAAGAAAGAAAGAAAGAAAGAAAGAAAGAAAGAACCACATCCCACGTATCTTTTCATGCATGTTTTTCACTCCCAATAGAAAGTGGGCTTCTAAAATCATGACCCCTGGTGGAGGGCCTCTTGGTCAGGTGGAGCTGGCCAGTAAAGCCCGCTGTTACTGCAGGAAATGAGTGCATTGTGTTGCAGGCTATTTGTTGCTCCATTGTTTCCCAGGCACGGGCCTGTGTGGGAATGTTTGTCCTCTAGCACACACTGCTGCCATTGTGTCCTCTGCAGCATCCTACATGCAGCTGTGAACACTTGTCCCCGGGCCAGTTTCTGGGCTGTGGAATTCACTCAGAAAGGAACTCTGTGAGCCACATACCAAGGCAGAGCCCTGGTTTTCTCTGGGACTGCCTTGCGCTTTCCAACATTCCTCCTTCTACTTGGCCAAGAGCAACAAGTAAATAGAAGGTCTCTTTGATGTATGCACCCCAGGATATTCAGAGGTGAGACTTCTGGGGAAGCAATTTGCAATCTGTACAAAGAATCGCCATTCACAACTTTCTGACCCAAAGCAGGGCTAGTGATGCCCACGTGGCCAGGTATAGCTTTGGCCTGTGGCAGCTGCTTCCTATACCAAGCACTCTTGGTGCCACTGTCTCTGGGGCCACATGGTGTCCCCATAGAAACAGCATCTAGGGGATGCCCCTCCTGGTCATTTGACACCATCTTAGCCAGAAGCCTAATGCTGCTGCTGCAGCATGTCTCTGAAAACTCTGTGGTCTTTTTCACATTTCTTTCAGCTAGCAAGAGTGTCATGTTTAAATCATAGGACGGGAAATATTGGTTTACCGGGCTTGAGATGTGTGTCCAGGAAAACAAGGCTGTGAGTTCACAAAACAACCAATGGCTACCGCCCGTGGGCATGAGACTGCAGCATGGATTAGCAAGGGCTGTCCCAGGGACACTGGCCGTTTTTTCTTACCCACGGCACCCACAATTGTAGCTGACCAATGGTGGTGTGAAGTGTCTTCCCAAAAGGCGCAGGAACTGAATGCATGGCTCCCAGTTAGTGGCCAACTGAGAAGTCATCGGACAATGAAGTCACTAACTTTATTCCTGAGCTATT
Source organism: Acomys minous (assembly GCF_964271855.1). NCBI lineage: Eukaryota > Metazoa > Chordata > Mammalia > Rodentia > Muridae > Acomys > Acomys minous. Next base: position 23,204,976 of record NC_140494.1, on the reverse strand, counting down.
AGGCAGGAGAAGCTGACTGAGGGCCACTGAGGTGTCCCTTTGAAGGATAGATCTTGTCTCTGGCCCCTTTCTATGCTGCTCTGACTGCTTCCTGTCCATTACCAGGTGAGCTCCTTTGCTCACTACCTGCTCCCTGGCATGTTATTCTGCCTCACCACACATGAGTCCAGAAGCCACAGAGCAAAACAGCCATGGACTGAAGTCTCTGAGGGGGAGCCAAAATAAATCCCTCAGCACTATACTGGTTAGTATTTTGTCGATTTGACATAAGGTGGCCTGGGAAGAGGGAACTTCCGTTGAGAGATGTTATTCATATTGGTCTGTGGACTCGTCTACAGGGCATTTTCCTGATTAATGAGTGACATGGGAGGGCAATGCCACCCCTCAGCAGGTGTGTGTGTGTGTGTGTGTGTGTGTGTGTGTGTGTGTGTGTGTTGTATGTGTATATATGTATGTGTATATACATATATGTGTATGTACTATGTATGCACATAAAAAAGCAAGCTGAGCCATGGAAAGTAAGCCAGTAAACATTGTTCCTCCATGGCCTTGGCTTCAGATCCTGATTCCAGTTTCCTGCCCTGCTTGAGCCTTGGCTTCTCCTGACGACAGATCATGATGCAGAAGTGTAAGATGAAATGAACCCTCTTTCCTCCCAAAGTTGCTTTGGCTTGTGGTGTTCATCCCAGCAACCAAAAGCAAAGTAGGACAAGCCCTTTTGTACTTTCCTTGGATATTTTGTCAGGGTAGCGACACTGGCCACAGGACAGTGTATGTATACCTATATATGTGTGTACATATCAAACAGTGAGTATATTCTCATCAGGATAAATATCTGAGAATCACAATTTATCAAAAATCTAGCAGTACATTTGGAGAGGGCATCACTGAGGGAAGTGTAAACAAACAGACCCAGGTTTCTAGTTTTCATTTTAAATGTGCCTGGTGTGTATTACCAGGGTGAGGGAGGCATGAACTTCACTGACTCCCACTCGACTTCTCATGGCCTGAGGCCTTTTGGGGGCACACCCTCAGCTTCCTCCCTGTGCTAAGGCTTTAAAGGTTTTGTCTAGTTCCTTCTACTGTTGGCATAACCGACCTGCTGACACTCACTGCGTCTGGAGAGATTGTTGGCTTTAGCCATGGATCCTGAAAACTCTGGTTCTCCACAGCTTCATCCAAAGTGGCTCTCCCCCTCCAGGCCTGAATGCTGGCTTTTCTGTTCACCAGCAATACAGCATGTAAGGATGGCCATGGAAAGTGCATCCCTATGAGCTACCTTCCTTACCTAGCTCCTTATTAAGCAGGATAGACTTCTCTCTTAAGAATCAAGTTTCCTGGGATGGAGAGATGGCTCAGAGGCTAAGACCACTGTCTGTTCTTCCAGAGGTCCTGAGTTCAATTCCCAGCAACCACATGGTGGCTCACAACCATCTATAATGAGATCTGGTGCCCTCTTCTGGTGCACAAACATACATGCAGACAAAAACGCTGTATATAATAAATATATAAATCTTTGGAAAAAACAAAAAAAGAAGAAGAATCGAGTTTCCCATGCTTGGAGCTTGTAGAAGCAATGAAGGAAACCAGATAGAGGGCTGACTATGTTCCTATCCCACCCATCGCCTTACTAAGGAATCCTAGGTTCTGCCACTTATTTTTAACATTAAAAAGCAGAGCAGGAGAAGAGGAGCAGTAGAGAATGAGATTGGAGTTAAGTTTAAAACAGAGGTGTGCCAGCCTGTGGTGGCGCATGCCTTTAATCCCAGCACTCGGGAGGCAGAAGCAGGCGTATCACTGTGAGTTCGAGGACAGCCTGGTCTACAAAGCGAGTCCAGGACAGCCAAGGCTACACAGAAAAACCTTGTATCAAAAAAAAAAAAAAAAAAAAAGACAAGAAACAAAAAGAAACAGAGGTGCTGAGACGGTTCCCTGCAGGACAGGCTTCTTGAGCGGCACTCTGTCTGCACTCCCAAGTGTCCCCAGAGCAGGAGACTGAACTGCATATAAAAGGAAAGAAGGTCTAAGCAGTGATGGCTCACACCTTTGATCCCAGCACAGGAGAGAGAGGCAGGAAGATCTCTGAGTTTGCAGTCAGGCTGTTCCACAGATCTGTTACAGGACAGCCAGGGCTAAACAAAGGAATTCCGCCTTGAAACACAGATAGATAGATAGATAGATAGATAGATAGATAGATACATAGATACATAGATAGATACATAGATACATAGATAGATAATTAAATAGATAGATAGATAGATAGATAGATAGATAGATAGATAGATAGATAGAGAATAAGATAGCTCAGACTGGCTTGTATATTTGAATACTTAGTCGCCAAGGAGTGGAATTCTTTGAAAGGATTAGAAGGATTAGGAGGCGTGGCCTTGTTGGAGGAGGTGTGTCACTGAGGGTGAGCTGTGTGGTTTCAAAAGCCCTTGCCAGGCCTAGGCTCTCCCTGCCTATGGGTTATGATGTAGCTCTCAGCCTCTTTTCCGGGACCATGCTCCCCACCGTGATGATAAATGGACTAAACCCCTGAAACAGTAAGCAAGCCCCCAATGAAATGGTTTCTTTTATAAGAGTTGCCTTGGTCATGGTGTTCCTTCACAGCAATAGAACATGGACTAAGACAAGAGTAGACTAAATTATTATAACTTACTGCTCATTTTGTTTTATGTTAGAGCCAGAGTCTCAATGCGTAGCCTAGACCTCAAACCTAGGTCCTCCCACCTCTACCTTTAAAATGCTTGAATTACAGGCGTGCACCACCATGCTTAACCCACTCTAACTTACTTCTTGGTTTTGTTTGTTTGTTTGTTTGTTTTTCTTTTTTTCTGTCAGGGAATTTTTTATTAAAAAATAATTACAAACACCTCATCCTATATAAAACATTGAAAAGCTTTATTCTCTCTCTCTCTCTCTCTCTCTCTCTCTCTCTCTCTCTCTCTCTCTCTCTCTATCCCCTTTCACTTTAGTGCACTTATATTGTTTTGTTTTTTGAGACAGGGTTTCTCTGTGCAGCCTTGGCTGTCCTGGACTCGCTTTGTAGACCAGGCTGGCCTCGAACTCACAGCAATCCGCCTGCCTCTACCTCCCGAGTGCTGGGATTAAAGGCATGTGCCACCACACCCAGCCTACTCAAATCTTCTTTATCCTAATGAGATTAAAAGTCCTTTATTAACCATACTGCTATAATTCCTTGCAATGAGACAGGTTCATGAACTGTATTTATGGCTGGAATTTGGAAGGAGATTTGGAAATAGATTGATGTTTTGAGGAACTGCAGCTCCCCTAGGAGGTTATTAGGGGTTTAGTTCAACATCTTGCTCATTATGACTGATGCTAGCTAGCAGCACGGGGTCAGGCACAAAGCCATTTCTACCAGGTCATGCCCAGTGAGCGAGCTTCACCATCTTCTCAGGGGACAAGAAGGAAAGGAGTGGACATAGAGATTACTGTTAGCATGGAAGGCATGGTCTCTATAAAACCTTAGGAGTCAATAGCAACACATCACTGGGCTGGAGTGTAAGAGTATGCCCTGGTGGGGGCTGGAGAGATGGCTCAGTGGTTAAGAGCACTGTCTGCTTTTCCAGGGGTTCTGAGTTCAATTCCCAGCAACCACATGGTGGTTCACAACCATCAATAATGTGACCTAATGTGCACTGTATACATAATAAATGTTTGGTTTTTTTTTTAAAGAGTATGACCTGGTGGATACAGAAAGGTTTGGCCCTGATCTCATTAGGCCACCTGGCACAGGAAGTCACCAGACACCATGAGGCTGCCCCCTCAGGAAGTTGCAAGCAGCTATAGCCACCAGACTAATGCCCACTCTGGTGGCAGGAGTGAGAGAATTGCACCCTGTAGGCATGAGCCTCATTGTCAGGCCCATCAGAAAGCTTTGGCTCCCTCAATATGGTGTTGGCACCACAGCTCTGAAATAGCAATGCTTTTAGTGCTGGCCAGTGGCTCCAACAGCAGCTGGCAATACCAGGCACAGAAGTGACCAAGAGTCTGTGCCTTTGCTTAGATGAGAGGCCTTGTTGCAAGTTCCAAGGTGGCAGTTTCTAAGGGAGCCAGAGTAGGAGAGCAAATAGCCAACACTTGAAGGACTTACAGGCAGAGCCACAAGAAACACCAACTAGGTATCTCAGAAATATGTACCATACATACCCAAGGGCCCTAGAGGTACTGCAATAGACCAGTGAGCCAGGACCAAGAATGTATGGACTCATTTATCTGTGAGATATAAACTAGGAATTTTACAGTATGGAATACTGCACATTCACATTAAGTGAATATAGTATTAGTGTAGACCACACCAGAAGCAAGTATAGAAGTAGAAGAAGAAAAAATCAGGTCATGGCAAACCCTGCATCCTAATTCTTATACAAACAAAGAGTGGGGGGAAAAAAACCACAGCTGAAAAGCAGCCTTCAGTCCCATTTGTCATCATCTTAGTTGAAGGGTACTAAGTAGCTGGTTTTAATTATAGCTTCAGAGAGCTGAATTGAACCAGCCAACCAGAGTTCAGAAAGAACAAGAAAGGAGGAGTTTATTCAGTCTCAGAGGCTGAAAACATTCTAGGCCTACACCACACTGTATCATGGCTCGAAGCTTCCAGGACTAGGCTAGGTTAGCAGGAGGAGGCAGAAAGCCTCTGAGATGACAATTACCTCAGGTGAATAAAAGTTACTTTAAGAGTAGTCTCCTCTCCTCTGAGCAAAATGGGGCTGTGGGGTTGGGGGTGGGGACAGACAAGAAGAGGATCTGTGCTCCAGAGAAGATCTACAGTACAAAACTGAAGCCCTACAAGACTGAAAATGTTTGCGGAAGAAGTTGTACCCGCTGCCATGCTGCCTTTGCTGTTTTGTTTTCCCAGGAGAGTGAAGAACCCCTTTACTGAAACTGTGCTGAGTTCCAGAAGCTTTTGGCTCTTGAAGACAAGTCACTGCGCCTTCTTAGAAGCCCCCAGAGCCCACCTCACACCAACAGATACCGCCCGGGTCAGGTGCTGGCAGTGAGGACAAGTGCCATCAAGCCCAAGGCCCTGCAGCACAAGTGTGCAAATCAAGCCATCAGACTCCCTTACAGCTCCAAACTGCAAAAGCCATCAGACCAGTGTCCATAAATTGCTTCAGTTCTGTATTATTTGGGGGTGGGAATGGGGGCTTTTGCAAAACTGTAAAAGTCTTTTCTCCTTCCTTTATATCCTCTGCACTACCCAAGACACTAGTAAATATTGTTCAGTTTAAAACAGGTGCCCTTGAATCAATGGCCAAGCAATACAAGACATCATCAGGGGTCACACTTACAACTGCCCTGAAAAAACTTTTCTTTCTGAAGTTGCTTCCACAGAGAACCCACTAGGCTATAATCTTACAGGGCCTGTGCATTCTGCTGTGGCCTGGACCGGATCCCTCTTGTTACCAGAAGCTGGAGATGTATTTGTGGACTCGTAATTGTGTGTAATTAGAAAAGAGCAGAGAAGGAATAAGACAGAAAAGGAATGGGAGTAGAAGCAGTTCAGGTTATGCCACAGCTTGCATATGCTAAATCTGCTTTATACCGGAACACAAAGAATGCTCAGGGTCTGCAGATCCTCCCAGAACATCACAGGTCCCCCTCCCCCATCCCCTTCCCCATCCTACCCTACAGATCCTCCCAGAACATCACAGGTCCCCCTCCCCCACCCCCTCCCCCTCCCACCCTACAGAACCTCCCAGAACATCACAGGTCCCCCTCCCCCCTCCCCTCCCCCATCCTACCCTACAGAACCTCCCAGAACATCACAGGTCCCCCTCCCCCATCCCCTCCCCCATCCCACCCTACAGAACCTCCCAGAACATCACAGGTCCCCCTCTCCCATCCCCTCCCCCATCCTACCCTACAGATCCTCCCAGAACATCACAGGTCTGCCCCCCCCCCCACCCCATGCGCCCTCTACTCTCTGCTATTGGGCAGGGCTGAGTGTGGCAAGTCAGCAAGAGCAGGGTCTCTCACCCAGCTCCACGTTAGCTACATCCTCCCTAGCATTTCTCATCTATTTATAGAGAAGGAACCAGATGAGAAAGAGGACTTCCTGAAGACAAGGAAGAGGAAGCTCGGGCATGCCGTGTGTTCATGTGAGGCTCTTGACCCATCCTGTGCCCACTTAGAATAGCGAGCGGAGCCTTGTTGGGCGAGCTCCAACTTCACCCCACAAACACTGACGACATATGCATCGTCAGAAAAGAGTCCTTTTATGTGCTGCTTGAAGCCTAGTTACTAAAGAGTGAGCCACCTGTCTGGTATTCCACCAATAGCCAGGAGTCCAGCTGTTCTCTCTGTTTGCCTGCAATGGGCTTATTGAAAAACCAAAGTAACATTCCCAACAATCTGTCCCCAAAGGTGACAGCGACAAGCGTGATAAACACACACATACTACTTTAAACAGGTTGAGTATGTTTTGTTTAAACGCATCCTCAGGAGCTGGTTCCTATTGTCCCCCACTTCACAGCCGGAATCAGAGACACGAGAGGTCAAGTATCTTGTACAAGGTTACATCACTAACAGGTAATGGAGACAGGACACACAGTTCCAGATTAGATTTGGAAGCGCTCTCCCCAAACAACTTAGAAGTCTATATCCTAGCTCAGCCCAGGTATGTAAATAATAAACCAAGGAGGAACAGAGACATCACTAGAGGTGACCTTGAGCCAGAAGGAAAGCCTGGAGTCCATTGATATTGTAAGAACCATTTTCTGCCAGGAGGAAGGAGTTAAGTCTATAAAGAAAAGAGAAAGTTGGGCGGTGGTGATGGTGGTGCTGGTAGTGTTGGTGGCGCACACCCTTAATCCCAGCACTTGGGAGGCAGAGGCAGGCGGAGCTCTGTGAGTTCAGGGCCCAGCCTGGTCTACAAAGTGAGTCCAGGACAGCCAAGGCTACACAGAGAGACCCTGTATCAGAGAGAGACAGAGAGAGAGAGAGAGAGAGAGAGAGAGAGAGAGAGAGAGAGAGAGAGAGAGAGAGAGAAATTGTGTGCTCCAGTTCTTTGTCTGGTTTTGGTATGTGACACACACACACCGCCAAAAAAATTCCTTAGGCAGAAATTGAAGGCCATTTGTAGCTTGTAAGACTCACTCTGAAAGCCCTATAAAAATTTGGTTACATATGATGAGTTTAATACAAGTCACATAAATCTAAAAAAAAAAGTCAGAAATAAAAAACAAAAATTTGAATAGTAAATGAAAGCTATGCTAATATCTCTTTTTAAAATGATTTATCATTTATTTTTATATTATGGACATTGGTGTTTTACCTGCATGTATGTCTCTGTGAGAGTGTTGGATGCCCTGAAACTGGAGTTAGTGATAGTTGTGAGCTGCCATGTGGGTGTGGGGAATTGAACCCCAGTCTTCTGGAAGAACAGGCCCTCTTAATCACTGGGCCACCTCCCCAGCATCAACATCGCTTCAGAAAACAATACAGAAAGGGAAAGAGGGGTGGGGAAGGGACCCTAGAAAGTCACAGCTTTTAGGATTGCAAGGGCCTTGGGTGCTGAGGCGTCAGAGGCCGCAGATACAGATGCTGCAGTGTCTAAGCCAGCACAGAAGGCGTGGTCTCCCACCCAGAGCTTCACCCACTGTGCTTCCCCTCAGCTTGCAGTCATTGTGAGTCAATGTCACAAATAAACAGACACAATAAGAAAGTGAGCCCAAAAATTTCTAGGGAGAAAAATCAGTTCACTCAAAAAGTATCAGGAATGAAAACAGCATTGGTTTGTCCACAATAACAAAATAATAACAATAATTAATATATTGCTTTTTTATCTCTAGAAAAATCCAAGGAAAGTTTTTTTTTAGATTCAGATTTCTAGATAGAGCCAATTTTATCCAAGTGTAAAGATAACAGGTCATTTTGGATACTTAAATGCTCAATATTTTACCTTTTATACATTTTTGTTTTAGAAAAAAAATGTTAAATATTGCTCTTTGAAAACTGAGGTCTATAAATGGAAGGAAATGGGGGCTCCACCGAAGCTCAGCTGTGAAGGAAGCGCGGATGGGGATTGGTCTCTAGCACAAAATGATGAGGAAAGTCTCTAGGGAGAAGAGCCTCAGATTTGAACCAACAGAGGCATCGGCAAAGCCTGATACATCTGGATGTTTGCTGGATAGAAGCACAGAACTATGAGAACAAGTCAGGGTGACAATTCACAAGCCAAAAAAACAGACACTGGCTTAATAATTCTAGGAACATCCGGGCATGGTGGCATACTCCTTTAATCCCAGCACTCGGGAGGCAGAGGCAAGTGGATCTCTGTGAGTTCGAGACCAGCCTGGTCTACAAAGTGAGTCTGAGACAGCCAAGGCTACACAGAGAAACCCTGTGTCGAAAAACAAAAATAATAATTATTATTATTGTTATTATTATTATTATAGGAACACTTTGAAAATGTGAACAAAAAAAAGAGACATAATTACATTATGCTATTTATCTCAAGTCAAAAAAACCAATAATTTACATAGACTCTGCTGATTTACCTCCAAATTACTGTGTCAGTTAGGAAGAGTAGGGAGTAGGGAGAGCAGTGCAGTGATGTGACCAAGCTACAGCCTCATAGGCGACAACAGGCCTTTAAATTTCAAAAATAGTAAGTCCAAAATGGAGGTATGAACACACGATCTTAAATTATAGAAGAAGAAAGGGTTAAAGATGCAGCTCAGAGGCACAGTGCTTGCCGCTCCAACACATCCAAGGTTTTATCTCCAGCTTTTCAAGATGAAACTAAGAGAGAAGAGTCACTCCTGGCAGAACACATCTGCAATCCCAGCAGTCCAGATGCAGAGGCAGGAGGACCATGCGTTGAAAGCCAGCCTGTGCCATGGAGGTGAGGCTTTGTCTCAAAGTAAATTGTTTTAGGTAATTTAATTATGGAGAAAATGCCACCAGGAAAGGATATTGTAATAGGTGGGTCTTGAGAAAAGAGTTAAGGGTGATGGGAGTGCACACCGTTAATCCCAGCACTTGGAAGGCAGAGGCAGGCGGATCTCTGAGTTCGAGGCCAACCTGGTCTAAAAAAAATGAGTCCAGGACACCCAAGGTTACACAAAAACAAAAACAAACAAATAAACAAGAGAACACAATTAATGCTGGAAAGAATTTTCTGCTTTCTTCTATGTAGTTAGTTAGTTAGTTAGTTAGTTAGTTAGTTAGTTAGTTAGTTAATTAGTTAACTCTTTTTTTTCAGACAGGGTTTTTCTGACAGCCCTGACTGTCCTGGAACTCTCTTTGTAGACTAGGCTGACCTTGAACTCATAGAGATGTGCCTGCCTCTGCCTCCCAGTGCTAGGATTAAAGGTGTGTGCCACCACCAGGCCCACCTCACTGTTCTTTTTCATAGGACAGCATCTCATTTTGTTGTCCATCTCACTCCTGGGTGGAGCCATCCTTCTCACTCAGCCTCCTGAATAACTGGATTACTCCTTTTCTTAAAAAGAACATTGAGTACCTGAAGAGATAGGTCTGTGGTTAAGAGAACTTGCCTCTCTTCCGTAAGACCAGTGTGGCACCCTTGTCAGGTGGCTCTTCCCTGGCCTCCACAGGTAGCCACACATGCATGCTCACAGGTAGCCGTACAAGCATGCTCCTATATGCACATGCACAGACGTACACACAAATAATAAGATAAATCTTTTACAAAAGCATCTGGGAAATACTATTAGATTTCTAAAAATACATTCATGAGTTATTTTAGGAAAAATGAAAAGTAGTTTACTTTCTCAGGCATCTGGGGCTCCCTGATGGTGTGTCTGCAACGCGTCATTATTATTCGAAATGAGAAAAAAAATAGCATCCAAGGGAGAGGAAGGTAGCCAGTAGGCTATGATTGGCTTCATTACTGCAACAGTCAAGGGGATCTGACGAGTTTATAAGTGTATACTATGCAAATAATACTATTATATCTATGTATATTTATAATGGCTATATTGCACAGGTGTACATGCTGTATATATTCCAAACGTTGGCAGAGCTCAGCACATGGCGAACGATGCTGACATTGTGAATAATCTTGGATTTCATCTCTGTGCTGTGATAGAAAAAAAAAACCATGGCTGTTAAATGAGGTCATGAATAGTGACTGTGTTTTCTGTTTGCACTCTCTCGTGCACTTCAGAATTATAACACTTAGAATTGGAAGAGACAGGGGATTCGATTAAGATGGCTAACTGGGCACAGATGCCTAAAATTGGCAGAGGAGATTATGTGTTTAGTGATAATCTTATAACATAATTGGAGAGCAGCAAGGCACAGTTTGTGAGTCAGAAAGAAAAGGTCCTTTCAGGAAGAGAAGTTAGGCAGGATTGGGTCGATAGAGGAAGCTGTTGTAAAAATATCTACGGTGTCTCAGACACTTTCCTCCATTGGTAAAGAGATCAAAACTACACAGGCTTACAGTTCTCGCCTTTAGAGAGCTTGTTCTTTTTTTTTTTTTCTTTAAGATTTATTTTATTTATTATTATGTATATAGTGCTCTGGCTGTTCGTACACCTGTAGGCCAGCAAAGGGGTATTATAGAAAGGAGAATTCAGTCTGCTCCGAGCCTCCAACTACAAGTTGGATATGGCAATAGGAGCAGGATGGGAACCCCACAAAAAATTGGGGTGCTAGTGGTTTCCAAAGTACACTAAACATTGGATGGGATAACCTCTGACCTCTACTCACCAGCAATTGTAAAAGGTTGTCCTGAGGGAGTTGGGTTGATTGTGAACTTCAGAAGACTGCTCTGTTGGTTAGTCTTTGTCCACTTTTTCTTTCTTTCTCCCCCTCCCCCCCCCCCCCCCCCCGTTTGGTCTGTTTTTTTTTTTGTTTTTGTTTTGATTTGGGTTTGGGTTTTTTGAAACACAGTTTCTCTGTGTGTAGCCCTGGCTTTCCTGGACTCACTTTGTAGAATAGGCTGGCCTTGAACTCACAGAGATCTGCCTGCCTCTGCTTCCCAAGTGCTGAGATTAAAGGCTGGTGCCACCACTCCCGGTGGGTAGATTTTCTTAATTGATGGTTTATGCGCAAAGGCCCAGCTCTCTGGGGACAATGCCACTCCTGGGCAGGTGGTCCTGGGTGACATAAGAAATAAAATTGAGCAAGCCATGAAGAGAAGTGTTCATCCATGGTCTCTAACTCAGATCCTACCTCAGGGTCCTGCCTTGAGTTCCTCCTTGGCTTCTCCTGATCATGAACTGGAACTTGTAAGCCAACAAACCTTTTCCTTCTTAAATTGCTTTTGGCCATGATGTTTGTCACAGTCATAGGAAGCAAACTAAGACCGGTGCCTTAGCCAGGGAGGTGTTGGAACATGCCTTTAATCCCAGCACTCCGCCCAGGGAGGCGGACCCAAGTGGATCTCTGAGTTAGAGGTCAGGCTGGTCTACAGAGTGAGTCCAGGACAGCCAAAGCTATACAGAGAAACCCTGTCTGGGGATGGGGGGGAGGAGACTGGTGCCTCAGAAGAATGATGTCACACTCTCTGACAAGGCAGACCCAGCCCCAGTTGAGAAGGCCGAGAAGCAAATACAGACTGCAAGGACACACCAGCTCAAGTGTGAATTCACACCTGAGACCAGTCAATCATTCAAGAAAAGCTAGCACCTGAAAGAGTGAGCTGAGGTGTTTGTTTTTATAGTCTTAGGTTAATACCCTCAGGGGGCTAAGAGGATGTTGTATCCTTGAGATTAAATGGAACTTGGTGGGTTTATTTTTAGTTTTAGTTTTAAGAGAAAACTACTAGGCCGGGCATGGTGGCATACACCTTTAATCCCAGCATTCAGGAGGCAGAGACAGGAGGATCAAGGTGAGTTCGAGGCCAGCCTGGTCTACAAAGTGAGTCCAGGACAGCCAAGGCTACACAGAGAAATCCTGTCTCAAAAAAACAAAAACAAGAACAAGAGTGCCTTTCAAGCTGGGCATGGTAGCGCACACCTTTAATCCAGCACTCACTGTGAGTTCAAGGCCAGTCTGGTCTAAAAAGTGAGTCCAAGACAGCCAAAGCTAACACAGAGAGACCCTTTCTCAAAAAAACAAAAACAAAAACAAACAAACAAACAAAAAATGCCTTTCAAACATTTGCCTTCTACTTTTTACCTTTGTGGTCTTGTCTTCAAGCTAAATAGCAGCTTGTTTACCAGCGTCTTGCCAGACAGCTTTCTGAAACTTACTCTTCTGCTAACCTTACCCCAAAACTCTTCAGATTTTCCTCATTATCTAACCCAGAGGCCATCGCAGCAGCTCTGGAGCTGCCCGTACTTCAGATGCTTTGTTTTATTTTTCACAATGATATTATTACTTCCTCTGATTATGTAGATGCTATTAATACATGTAAGTCCACATGAGCAGGGTGCCTTCCCCGAAGAACTCCAGGAAATGAGTAAGCGGGGTCTGTTCCTCTAACGTTTTATGTCGGGTTCCCGTGTTCAGTAAATATTTATTGACTGCAGAGCTATGCTCCAGAGACAGTTCTAGGTGCCGTTGGGACTCCAAAGGCACTTGAAGCTGAGTTGCTACCTACACAAGCATAGCATTTACTAGGAACATGAAGACGTATATCCAAGTAACCTCCAATTTACAGCACAGCGCAGAGGGGAGGCCAGAGCTGTGGGTCAGCAGGCACGCATAAGCTAAAAACACACACACTTCCCACTAATCAGTATTTCAGAAGGCTGGGGTCAGAATGCCAGCGCAGATCCCTTCCCTGGGTTGGATCTTGTTTTCCCAGCTTCCTGTTCCGGGTGTGTCCTCAGTGAATGCCCATTTGTTCTTATTTCTCCCCTGCACTTAGAGATCTACAGAGGAGCCTGGCTTTCAGAATCAGTTGCACTTCTTTGTATAAGCTCCCCCCAGCACACCCCAGATCGTAAGTAGGGAGTTGAATAGACATGCGTGCATCCACTTTATGAGAAAGGGTGTATTCACATAACCCAGAGGTGGAGGCACCCTGAGGAGCCACTGCTGGATGATGGACAGTGTGCTCACACACACACTGTGGTATTGTTCTGTCAAAGCTTGGGGCTTCTGACACATGCCACATTAGAAATCATTCTTCAAGATGTCATAGGAAGTGAGATGAGCTAGTCACAGAATGACAAACATTAAATGACTCCACTTACACATGATTCATGGAGATGGAAAGACGGTGACGTTTGCAATGGGGCAGGGCCCTGGGACAGTGGGGAAACTGTGTAATGGCCACCGAGTTTCACCTGGAGAAGATGCAGTTCTACAGATGGTCATGTTAGCTGTGCATCGGTGTGAATGTGTGTAGATGTCGCTATGTATTTGCAGGTACACACACCTGAGTGTGCACATGTGAGAGGCTCCTCCTTATTCCCTTGAGGCAGGGTCTCTCACAGAACTAAGGGCTTGCTGTTGTCCATCAAGGAGAGCGAGCGATAAGCTCCAGGGACCCTACTGTCTCTGCCTCCCAGCATGGTGGTTACAGGCCCATGTGACCACAGCTGGCTCTTAACATGGGTGCTGGGAGCCTGACTCAGATCTTCATACTTAGCCACTGAGCCACCTCCCTTTCTGTGTGAATGAATATATGTGTGTGTCTCTGTGTCTCTGTGTCTCTGTCTCTGTTTCCCTCTGTGTCTCTGTGTCACTGTCTCTCTGTCTCTGTCTCTGTGTCCGTCTCTGTCTCTCTGTCTCTGTCTCTGTCCCTCTGTGTCTCTGTCTGTCTCTCTGTCTCTGTCTCTGTCTCTGTCTGTGTGTGTGTGTGTGTGTGTGTGTGTGTGTGTGTGTGTGTGTGTGTGTGTATGAGAGTGCCACATATGCACAGGTGCCCTCTGGGGTCAGAAAAGGGTGTTGGATCCTGTAGTTACATGACCACCTAGTTACAGGCTGTCATGAGCCAAGTGATGTGGGTACTAGAAACTGAACTCTGGTTCTCTAGAAGAGCAGCGAGCGCTCTTAAGCACTGAATGCTCCCTCCAGCCCCTCAAGTGGCAAACATTCCACTCTGCGTACTCTACTATAATGAAGAACCATCCTAACCGTGGACTTCAGATATTCCAGGACTCTATTCTCCAACTCGTCTCCTGGCTCGTCCCATTGTGGGTTGACCAGAAGGCCCTCTTTAAGTAGAACAAGTTCACAGCTGCTATGACTGTGATGTGGTATAGGCCAAGGAAGTAGTGTGTTCAGAAGCAGAGTTTGCCTTCAGGGGCCATAACCAACACACCTATGCTGGAGTCCTCTGGGGCAAGGCTCACATTCCACTCAGGGCCTCCCCTTTCCATAACCCTTTATGGAGGAGGCCCATGAGCCAAGCAGCTTTCTTTGTCCATATCTGGACTGAATTTGAAATCGAATCTCCCCATCCCATCCCAGGCAACCCGCTGGCTTCTCTAGAAGCTCATTTGTTCCAAGAATTCCTCTAGCATTTGTCCCTCAGTCGCTAGAAAATAGTCTCACAGTCCTGGCCGCACCCTTAGCACCTGGTGCCGGGGCTCGTTGGTAAACAAGCCATTACTGGGAAGGAACGCAATATTTGTATCATAAATAACACTCTACTAATTCATACTGAAGCAGGTTGTTGAATATGATTATCTATGACGAGTTACGGTCCACTAGAGACTGTCCAGGACTCAGTGGAACTGAGTTGTGCCTGGAGCTCGCCTATTTGGTTAGCCTAGCTAGCCAGCTATCCCAGCTCTGCCACCCAAAGACTGAGATTGGAGTGGGCTGTCTTGGCCACCCAACATTTACTTGGGTGATGGAGGTCTGAATTCTGGTCCTCATGCTTGCATGAGCCATCTCCCTAGTCCCACTGGCACATCATTTTTATGTTGAGACTATTCTACAAACTGAGTGAGGTGGCTCACACCTGTAATCCCAGCATTCTGGGAGGCAGAGGCAGGCAGATCTCTGTGAGTTCAAGGCCAGCCTGGTCTACAAAGCAGAGTCCAGGACAAGTAAAGCTACACAGAGAAACCCCATCTCAAAAAAAAAACAAAAATCAGCCAGACGTGGTGGCGCATGCCTTTAATCCCAGCACTGGGGAGGCAGAGGCAGGTAGATCGCTATGAGTTCAAGGCCAGCCTGGTCTACAAAGGAAATCTAGGACACCCAAGGCTACACACACACAAAAAAAAACCCTGTTTCAAAAAAACAAACAAACAAAAAAAAGCAAAAACCCAAAACAAAACAAAACAAAACAAAACAAAACAAAAAACCCAAACAAATAAAAAAGACTGTACCACCACTGTCATAGACTCTTACACAAATGTATTTGGGGAGGCCCCTATGGCACAGCTTAGTATCACAGGCTGAATTCTCTTTCCTCTTCCTCTCGAATTCAAATATTGATGAACTGACCCCAATATTCAGAATGTGACTATATTTTCAGATAGGGATAACCAAGAAGTGATTAAGCATTATAGTCCATTGGGAAAGCTATAAGAAAATACTATGGATCTAGTAGCTTATAAACATAATTTATCTCATAGTTATAATGGGTAGAAAGTCCCAGGTTAAGGTGTGGCAGATTTGGGGCATATGTCATGGTTATTCATAGCTTCTTCTTGTGATGCTCTCTTGTCACAGAGGGGCAACGGCACTCCTTCAGTAATCTTTTGTGAGGATGTTAATATTCATGAGGGCTCGACCCTTGTGACCTAATCACTCATGCATCCATCTCTCTCTGTCTCTCTCTCTGTCTCTCTCTCTGTCTCTCTCTCTGTCTCTGTCTCTGTCTCTCTCTCTCTCTCTCTCTCTCTCTCTCTCTCTCTCTCTCTCTCTCTCTCTCATTGCTATAATGAAATTATGGGAGGGGGGTTGTATAAAGGGATAAAAGCTTTATTTAGTTTGCAGTTCTGAATATTGAAGACCATGATACCAAGGTCTAGTGTGGTTCTTCATGTCTATAATCCCAGCACTGGAAAGGCAGAGGCAAGAAGATCTCTATGAGTTCAAAGTCGGCCTGGTCTATATAGTGGGTTCCAGGCCAGCCAGAGCTGCTAAGTGAGACCTTGTCTCAAAAAAACCAAAACCTTGGGACTGAAGAGATGTCTCAGAGGTTAAGAGCACTGGTTGTTCCTCCAA
Source organism: Acomys minous (assembly GCF_964271855.1). Lineage (NCBI taxonomy): Eukaryota > Metazoa > Chordata > Mammalia > Rodentia > Muridae > Acomys > Acomys minous. Next base: position 23,188,896 of record NC_140494.1, on the reverse strand, counting down.
AGATCCTGAGTTCAATTCCCAGCAACCACATGGTGGCTTATAACCATCTGTAATGAGATCTGGTGCCCTCTTCTGGTATGCAGGCACACATGCAGGCAGAATACTGTATAAATAATAAATAAATTAAAAAAAAAAAAGAAACCAAAAACTTTTTTTAAAGGGGGTGGGGTGGGGTGCGGGAGGGACATGATCCCAATATACTGGACTCTGGGAAGGGCCTCACTGAAAACGGAAGCGCAGTGGTAAAAGTACATTTGAGAAGGGAAGACCATATTGTCAAACAAGAAGCAGAGAAGAGCTGGAGAAGAGACTTGCTGTCATGAGAGCGGAGTGTCCCACAAAATCTGCATTCATCCAATCCAAGAGCAGTGTCCTCAGTGACATAAGGACTTAGTGCTGCCCCACCCCCAGCCCATAGGGTTCCTCACTAACACAATGACACTGAGCAACATACTCAACCTTATGAGTACTTTAGAGACACAAACAAAACACAGCCAGATCCTACTGCCTCCTGAATGTCGCCCAACTCCCAAATCCATCTCACCAAGAGTTAGGTGATCTGGCGGGGGGGGGGGGGGGGGGGGCTGGAGAGATGACTCATCAATTAAGAGCACTTGCTGCTCTTCCAGAGGTCCTAAGTTCAATTCCCAACAACCACATGGCTTACAATCATCTGTAATACGATCTGGTGCCCTCTTCTGGTGTGCATGAAGACAGTGTACTCATATACATAGAATAAATAAATCTTAAAAAAAAAAAAAAAAGAATTAGGCGATTGCTTTCAGTCCTTGCCCAAAGCACTTGTCTTACAAAGAATAATCCTGCTTCCTTCTGTGGTACTTCAAGGCAGCCACCAAATCTAAGACACTGGGACTGGAGCTGTTGAACTCACACACACACACACACACACACACACACACACACACACACGGGAGGGGGAACAGAAAGAGTGGGTTGCACCATGCTGCCGCTCAGCAAGCTGCTAGCAACGGGCCTCTGGAAGAGCAGATTTGTTTTTCTCCCATTTCCTTCCCCTGCAGCAAGGCTTCCCTGAGCTGGAACTGACGCATTAACATCCAACAATTTTCTCCAGCTACACAGTCTTTGAATAAGGAAGGCCATCATCCAGATTACAATTTACATGAACACAAACACCTTCGCTCTCGTCCCAGAAGAAAAATTCACCTCTGGCAGTCAAAGACTCGATGCTTGGCTCCATAGCTCCGTGTCCCCCTGTGTCCCTTCTCCATCACTCCCAGTCACCTATCTGCATCCCTGGATCCCAACACCTTCCACTTTGGGTGTGCCTTCTTCAGGAAGAGGTACAACCTCACGGGTTGAAGGAACTCCTTGGCTCAAGCAATCATCTCATCCGGTGGTCCCTACATGCTGAGCAAATTCCTTTGCAAGATTTTGACCTGTCTTGCAAGCTGGCCTCCCAATTTCCGGCGATGGATGCCTCTGTGCCATACCCCGTCACTCCCTGCTGGCCTGTGGCTGCTCCACTTGGGTTACACTCACTTTTCTGCCCTTCCCTGGATGACATCATCCCATTCCTCTGAGTAAGGCCTGTATGCTGTTCTAGTTGAGGCTTATGAGCCTTTCCCTTATCCCCAGACTGCTTCCTGCTGACAGTACCCTTCAAGACCTATTAAACTGCCTCTCCCTACCCAGCTAAGCAAACTTTTTACAGAAACTATCCTCTTTACTGTCCAAGTCTAGTCAGCACTTACATACCCTTGTTCTCCACCTGTGGGAGGAATTTTTGTATCATGCTTGACAGCGAAACAGCAGCAGGATTTATTGAAAGTTGCTGCCCAAGAGATTTGCCCTTCTCTTGTCTTCTGTCATTATCATCTGTCCGGCAGGCCAAAGAACCCAGCCTGGTTTCACAGCCAAGTACACGAGAGATGGCACTAGCAAATATTGTTCACGTAATATAAGATTTAGCTGGCTGCTCTCAACCAAAGCGTATGTGTCTACAGTGGGGGGGGAAAGGCACGTGGGCACACATGCACACATTATAACATGCACACGAGCACATGTGTTGAGGCCAGAGGATAATCTCAGGTATCCGTCCTCCCATACTCCTCATCCCACTGGGGGGAGACAGGAACTCCCCCTGGCTTAGAGGTCATCAAGTAGAGGATGCTGGCTGCCCAGTGAACTCCAGATACGGAGTGTGTTGGATTCTCAGGTGATGGGATTACAAGTCTGTGCTTCCACACCTGGCATTTTTTTATGTGAGTTGTAAGGAATATCCCTCCATCCTCATGATCTGATTGGGTAACTAGGCTATCTCTCCAGCCTTCATGTATACTCATTAAGTTTTTTCACCTTGTTTTGTTTTGTTTTGTTTCAGAAATGAGGTCTTGCTTTATTGCCCAGGTTAGTCTCAAACTCAAGTAACCCTTCTACCTCTGACTTTTTTGTTTGTTTGTTTGTTTGTTTGCGAGGCTGGGGTGGGGTGATCAATGGAGTCAGCTAAATCATATTATTTTGCACTCCTCTAAAGCCTTTATTGGCTCTTAGACTGAACAATACCCTTGCTCAGGCCATCACACACCTGCTCCCTTCATCTAGGAGGCATCAGGCTATGAGCTGCATCTCATACAATTCTGCCATGCCTTCGTTTGCCCTCCCACTTGATTTCCAGCATTCTCGCCCCACTGTTTCTCCCTGTTCAAAGCCAGGGTATTGTGTGCGCAGAGCGGTTTCTGTCCAGGGCCATGCAGGGTGTGCTGGGAGCTGTGTGGACTTTGTAGCTCACAGAACTGCCCTTGGGAATACTAATTGCACGGCTGATAAATTGGGGCGGGTGAGCCTCAGGGACAATGCCAGACCCACCCGGCTGAGCAAGGAACGGAAAGCGCATCTGCAGAACCAGCAGCAGTCGATCAAAGAAAGCAATCCTTTTCTCTCTCCTGAATTTTCACCTCCTTTGCCTTCCATCCTCTCTTAGACCATTCCAGGATCAACTCTTTCAAGAGCCTGAACAAAGCAGAATCAGGCACCAAAAAAAAAAAAAAAAAAAAAAAAAAAAAAAAATCAAGGTCTCGGCTGTTTTATCAAGTTCAGGATTAGCTCTGCCTTTCTGGTCTTGTGTTGTCCCCTACCCTAACATGAAACTCCGTTTTCCCAAGACATTCTTCTAGTACGTCATCATTCACCAATCAGAGAGCCCAGTGGGGTAATATTTAATTCATGTATGTCAATCAGGACACAAAGAAAAGGCCTTCAGCTGGCCAGAGAGACTCCTGTGCTCACCAAACAAAGAGTCCGCGGGGATCTCTGGCCCAGCCGCCAAGCACTCTCTGGGAGCCGACTTCACACTACGAGCCCCTCATGTGGTTTCAAAATAATTGTGGCTTTGGAAGCTGCGAGGCAGATGAAAGAGATTCAGCAGAGCGTCCCGGTGACAGTCGGGATGGGATTGGGACTCTGGGGTCTGAGCCCCTCGGTCGCGGTCGCGGATCAGCATGTCCTTGGCATTAGACCTCTGTGTCCCGTCCAAATATTTGAATTTTAGAGGCAAGGCAGCAGCCTGACCTTCCCGACTTGCGGTTCTACTAGCTCCGTGATTTTTAAACACACAGAGAAGAACCAAGTTGTTAAGATAACAATCTTGATATGAGAAAAAGAAAAAAAAATTTTTTTTAACCTCACTTCCATGCCGGGCATTGATCTTGGAAAATTGGAGGGATATGCACAATAAATAAATGAAATGAAACACTTCCATTGCAGTTGTCGGCAACACAAATACAGGATTCAGAGCAGCAGAGGGACGACAAAGGAACCTGTCCTCGTGTTCAAAATTAGCTCATGAGGACTCCCCTCCCCCCTCCCCCCTCTGCCCAGACAGTCACTGGGAAGTGCAGTGAGCCTGTCCCCTCCCTTTCTCTGCCTCGCGCTGCTGCCGGGGTATCTAGGGGCTTGTGCACTTGACCCTAAGAACAGGATCAGAGCTGCTGCTGTGCAACCCTATGAGATCCAACTCCTCCGTTCTTTTTACTCGGAGAACATTCATTTCACACCTTTTTCCCCTTCAGAGTATGTTTGCCTTGCTCGCTCACTTCAGTGGCCGTAACAAATGGCCAAGTGTGTGTTGGGGGGGGCGGGGGCGTAGGATGCGGATGAATGAGGGGTGGATGTAGAGGGAAAAGTGCCAAGGCGAATGTGTGCGGCCCAGAAAAGACCAGTTTGTTTTTTTTTTTAATCTTCCGCCCTCCCCAAGGCCTGGCTCTCTGGGTCTGGCAAGAGCTTAACCGCCTTGATCTTCAATTTCCTGTCCGGTGAAGCGGTGGCGGGGCCGGGGAGGGCGGGGTGGGGGGAACACCTACTTGCAGTATTCTCATTACCATCAAGTGAGATTACATGACTGGAGTTCTTAGAAGCAGTAGTTTCGTCCATAACACAGCAGTGGGTTTAAAGTAAACCTGAATAGTCTGCCTGTAACCCAGATGCCCGCCCTCCGCCCCCTCTCCCCCAGCTCAATTTACTGTTCCAGGTAACAGGTTGCTCTGGCATTGTACTTAGGCTAACGCCCTTAGGGTTCCTGTCCTGCTGTAGCGGCAGCAGCAAGAACAACAGTCACCCTTCCAGAAGGCTCCCTCTTTCTTACTGTTGCTGTTCTTAAGAGCATCTGGGGCACGGGCACGAGCAAGGCCAAGAACAGGTTAACCCTGGGTCGTCGTTAATCTTGATTGACACCTTGACTGGATTTAGAATCACCATGGGAACAAGCCGCTGGGGCTGGGTGTGTTGGTCCATGCAGAGGGAAGCCATAAGGCACCAGTGATGGGCTGGGGTCCTCAACTGAATATGATGGAAAGGTGAACAGTACCATTGTTCATGTCTCTGCTTCTTGGCGGTGGACATCATGTGTCCAGCCACTTCACACTCACGCCAGCCATGTGCCTTCCCCTCCCTGATGGAGGATATCCTCTTGAACTATAGGCTCCAAAGAAACCTTCCTCTACTTGTCAGGAATTCATCACAATAATAATGAAGGCAACTAACAGAGCCTTTTAGATTCAGGCAGCACCTATATGCTATATATGCCTCTCCTCTTCAGGCTATAATTAAAGGTTGTTTGTTTGGTTGGTTGGTTTGTTTGTTTTGTTTTTTTGAGACAGGGTTTCTCTGTGTAGACTTGGCTGTCCTGGACTCACTTTGTGGACCAGGCTGGCCTTGAACTCACTCACAGAGATCCACTTGCCTCTGCCTCCTGAGTGCTGGGATTAAAGGCATGCACCACAACTCCTGGCTTATAATTCAAGTTTTTATTGTTGTTGTTGCTGTTGTTTTGTTTTGTTTGTTTGAGACAAGGTTTCTCTGTGTAGCCTTGACTGTCCTGGACTCACTTTGCAGACCAGGCTAGCCTCGAACTCACATCAATCCTCCTGCCTCTGTCTCCCAAGTGCTGGGTATAATTAAAGTTTTAAACAGCTGTAGTCACAACTACTTGGGAGGCTGAGGCGGTAGGATTGTTTGAGCTCAGTCTAGAGCCAGCCTGGGGGGAAAATTATTAAAAACAAAAATAATAAGTAGTATTTGGAATATATGTATGTATGTATGTATGTATGTATGTATGTATGTATGTATATGTATATACACATACATATCTGAGTTCAATCCTAAGCACTAAAAACAAAAATTTCCTTCACCTTTCAGCTGCATCTGCTTTATGAAGAAGGAAGCTATAATGGTAGTAGTAAGGTTTAAAAATGCAAGTTGGGCCAGGCATGGCGTTGATGCACACCTGAGGTGGGAAGATCAGGAGTTCCAGGCCAGTGGAGACTGCAAAGCCAGCTTCCCGACTCCTCCCCACATCGTCGTTTCCTCAGCTATAAAATGAGGTGTCTGACAATATTCCTGGGGCGGGGTTATTGTTGTTGTTCTCATTCTTTATGTAATCCCCGTTTTCTCCCCCCTCCCCCCTCCCACTGCCGAGACAGGGTTTGTCTATGTAGCCTTGGCTGTCCTGGACTCGCTTTGTAGACCAGACTGGCCTCGAACTCACAGAGATCCTCCCCAAGTGCTGGGATTAAAGGTGTGCACCACCACGTCCGGCATAATCCCCATATTCAATTACTATAAAATGCAATTACTATAAAATGGAGCGAGGCGAGCAACCTTTTTTTTTTTTTCCTCTGCTTTCTGAACCGCTGAGACGCGAACAAGCAGCTGCTACACACGCCTGCCCCCAGTGAGCCGCCCGCTGCCATGTGTTAGCTCTGCCACTTCCCCATCAAGCTGCTTCTTGCTGGATATTTGGTCATAAAGGTTCTTTTGTTTGTTTTTGTTTTTAAGTAACCAATAAAAAAAAATGGAGTGAAATGGGCTTGTTATGATACTTAACTATGATTCCCAGGTTTTCAGAGCCAGCTTGTGGAAGGAATGTGGGAGAATTGGTTTAGCCTAGAGCACTCCTGGTACCCAGCAAGCAAAGTTTGATGGGCCAAGCCGACCCTAGCCTGGGAGCTAAAGAGCGGATAGAAACATACAGTGGAGGCCAAGCTGATTAGGTTTCTGAGGGGAGCAAGGTTTCTCCTGGGAATGGGGCCAGAAGCCATTCATGCTATATTCTGGCAAAAAAAAAAACAAAACAAAAAACAAAAAAAAAAAACCATGCTCTGCCTGTTTCCTGAAAACCTGAGTAAGTCTGAATCCAGGCAATGAACGAGTTTGTTAGACCAAGGTCATGTCAAGGCAGCATAACAGTTAGGCAGAGGTGTGGGTTTTATTTACTGCCTTCACTCAGCTTACAAGTGAGAGAGAGCAGAAAGCAGAGCATGGCGTTGTGAGAAATGAACATAGGTTAGGACAGGAAAGGTTCAGGAAAAACAAGTGACTGAATTTGAGGCCAGCGTTGTCTACAGAGCAAGTTCTGGGACAGCCGGTACTAAACAGAGTATATCTGTCTAGGAAAACCAACACACACACACACACACACACACACACACACACACACACACACACTTCTGAAATACCAGAAACATGAGTGTCTACTAAGAGCTGCAGGCATGAAACAGACTAAGCAGAGAGGCCATGAGCAGCCTAGGAAACAGCTGCAAGGGTAGGGCTACCCAAAGGCTTTAGAGCCCAGATGGAGACACGGGATGTGGAGCTGCAAAGTTTGCTGTTCAGCCTGTTGGTGTCGGGCTCTTATTTTTTTCACCTATGTTTGCTGTGCTGCCGTGTCGCCCCTTGAGTAAGTACATTCACTCTGTCATTGTATATTGGAAGTACATGACTTGATTTTTAATTTATGGATGCTCATAGTTAAGATTGGCTTGAGTCGCCAGGCATGGTGGCGCACACCTTTAATCCCAGCACTCGGGAGGCAGAGGTAGGCCAATCTCTGTGAGTTCAAGGCCAGCCTGGTCTACTGGTCTACAAAGAGAATTCAGACCAACCAAGGTTACACAGAGAAACCCTGTCTCAAAAAAAAAAATTGGCTTGAGTCTTAGAAGAGATTTTAAGCTTTTGGCTATTGTTAAGACTGTTAAGAAGGGAGATTCTTCCTTGAGGATTGGGGGTGGAAGACTATAGTTTTAAAGTTTTGGGGAGGGGTTCAGAATCACCTAGGAGACACCCTTGGGATCAACCGTGAGGGCACTTCAATGGGGGATTAACTACACAGAAGGAAGTCCCACCCTGATGTGGATGGCACCAACCAGTGGAAGTCTATATGGATGTTCAACTATCTTATATAAAATAAAGTAATATTTGCATAGAAGTTAAACGCACCTTTCTGTATGTTTCAAGTCATCTTTAGGTTGCTTAGAAAACCTAATACAAAGGACTGGAAAGATGGCTCAGAGGTTAAGAGGACTGGCTGCCCTTCCAAATGCCCTGAGTTCAATTCCCAGGAACCACATGGTGGCTCACAACCATCTATAATGAGATCTGGTGCCTTCTTCTGGCCTACAGGCATACATGAAGGTGAAACATTATATACATAATAAATAAATCTTAAAAAATAAACAAACAAGCCAGGCAGGGTGGCACACACCTTTAATCCCAGCACTCTGGAGGCAGAGACAGGCAGATTGCTGTGAGTTCTAGGCCAGCCTGGTCTACAGATCGAGTCCAGGACAGCCAAGGCTACCATGGAGAAAGTCTCAGAAAAACAAACAAAAACCTAATACAGGCTTTTAATCCTATCACTTGAAAGACAGAGGCAAGTAGATCTCTGAGTTTGGGGCCAGCCTGATCTACAGGGTGGGTTCCAGGACAGAGAGAGCTACAAAGAAATTTTACCTTGAACGAACAAAATAAAACAGCAAATAAATAATATAAATAAATAAATAAGAAAAACAGAATGGACAAACAAACCTAATGCAGTAGAAATTGGGGCCTGCTAGTATCTCTTCTGCCATGCTTGGATAAAGGACCCTGGGTAAGACTCAGAACTCCAATGACCTGATCTCTGTCCTTTGCTAAGGTCTGGCCCCTGCCCTGTTCTTCAAAACTGGGAAGGTTCTTCACAGTCTAATTGCCCTCTAGTTCTGGGACCAGTCTCCTGTGCTTATAAGGCTTCAACACAAAGGAATATAAGGCTTCAACACAAAGGAAGTTGTCCGAAGCTCCTCACACCAGCCGTGATCTCAGTGGTTCTCTGGAGGTAGCACATGTTTACATTGACCACCACCACCACCACCTCCACCACCACCATCACCACCACCTCCTCCTCCACCATCACCTCCACCACCACTACCACCACCTCCACCACCATTACCGCCACCACCATCACCACCATCACCACCACCACTAACCCAGGATGCCTCTGTCCGTCCATCCGTCCATGCCCTCCTCTCAGCTGACTCACCCTGAAGCTTAAACTAACTTGAGGTCTCATCCAGTAAGACTTCGTCTATGATGCCTCCAGGCAGAGAAGCTCTTCCTACTCAGAGCTCCCAACCCAAATACCTCGGTCCCGCCTCCATCTTAGCACATATCCCGGGTGAGCTTGTGTTACTGCTCATCTGAAGAGAATGTGAGTTCTAGCTCTTTGTCTCCAGCTAGTGCTGGACCCGGAAGTACCCACTTTAAGTTTGATAAATTGATTTTCCTTTCTTTTTTGTTTGTTTTTGTTTTTTGTTCTTTTGTTTTTTAGTTTTTTGACACAGGGTATCTCTGAGTAATAGCCTTGGCTACCCTGGAACTCTCTTTGTAGACCAGGCTGGCCTCAAACTCACAGAGATCCACGTGCCTCTGCCTCTCGAGTGCTGGAATTAAAGGTGTGTGCCACCATGCCCGGCTTCTTCTTTTTTGAGACACAAGTTTCTCTGTGTAGCTTTGGCTGTCCTAGACTCTCTTTTTAGACCAGCCTGGCTGCGAACTTACAAAGATCTGCCTGCCTCTGCCTCCCTGAGTGCTGGTATTATAGGCTTCAGTCATCACGCCTGGCTAGTAAGTCCATACATTTAGCAGCTCTATACATTTAGCCTTGTCGTGCTTGTCTTCTGTACTTGAACCCAGGCCAGTGCTGTGCACGTTTAAAATTTAGGTCTGTGGCCACCAGAGACCTCAGACTAGACGAATCACACGGCTTCCTAATTGCAGATCCTGGAAAAGATCTCAGCTGTCGGCCATTCCAACCTCCTCTCCCTTGTAGTGTAGAACTGGCTTACAGATGGTCATTCGCTCTCTTCTTAAATAATTCCCAAGGCTTTGACATTCATTAGGTTCAGGAGTACGTTGTGGAAAACACTAGCATGCGGGGAGACATTACCAAGAGAACATTCTGGCACACAGCACCTGACTCACGCTGTGGAAGAGGACAGAGCAGTTCAGAACACACAGATGCTGGCGGGGAAAGGACATTCTGTTTTTGATGGAGCTTATTTTTCTTTCAGATTACAGTCTGGGCAAAAAAAGGAGACTGAGGAGCTCCTAATCTTATGGGCCCTGCTCTGTTGATGGTGTTGGCTATAATTCTGCAGGTAGCATGACCAGAGCCCTCTGCTCACTCTTCCAGGAGCCTTTGTTATCACCACTGAAAGGTTTGGACTCGAACAGTTTTTGGAGATGAGAAAGAGGAAAGGACAGTGGCTCTTTGTGTCTCTCAAAGGCAGCACTGTTTCCCCATGCTGGCACAGCCCCCCATCAACGTGCTGCCCTTCATGGGAGATTATTTGACTGCACTGGCACATGGCCTGCCCAGTGCCAGCCCTCAAAAGGGAGAAATGCTGGTGTCTCTTGCAATGCCTTTGCAGAGCAGCAAACAGAGATAGCTACCCCAAAGGGACTGTCAGCGACTCCTCGTACTTCCTGCTGCTGGCATATTTGTGGATCCTCTATCTAGTTGCCAAGAGGGGCTTTGAGCTTAGAAATGGAATTGGTAAAGACCCCTCTTATGTTTCTGTATTTGGAGTCACTGTCCCAGGCAATGAGTCAACAGCATGTTAATCTGTAAAGACAGCTGTTTGTGGGTGCTACCACAACTGCAGATCGATCCTACAGCAGTCCTTCACTGATACAGGTAACAAACACTGAGAGCGGACTTTATGCCACCTGCCCCAACCACCAGAGTGCACACTCACACACCTAGCTGAAGAGTGTCACTTGCAGGCACACTCAGATATCTAGTTTATTCCTTCTCAAGTCTCTGAGGGAGCTGGAGACCAGGTAGCTTAGTTTTACAATGAAGCTTAGTTGTTTAGGGTTTAAGATGCTTTTAGGTCTAGACAGGTGTTCTCAGTTGATAATGACAATATGTGATGGAGATTGAGTTACATTCAGAAATTTAGATGCACCAAGATAGGAAAGATGTCTTCTTCAAGGCTGTCAAATACAAATAGCCAAAACACTAAGAATGTAACATTTATATAATTCCTGACTGTGTCATGGTTCTTCTTGCTCTAGGTAATCTATTGTACATATGTGTAATAATATAAATGTACATGTAAAAAAAATTTTAAAAGAAAGAGTGTCACGCCGGGCGTGGTGGCGCACGCCTATAATCCCGGCACTCGGGAGGCAGAGGCAGGTGGATCACTGTGAGTTCGAGGCCAGCCTGGTCTACAAGGTGAGTCCAGGACAGCCAAGGCTACACAGAGAAACCCTGTCTCAAAAAACCAAAAAAAAAAAAAAAAAAAAAAAAAAAAAGAAAGAGTGTCACTTGCAGCCAGCCTACCTGTCTTTCATTTATTCTTTTTGCTTGATTGATTTTGTTTTTTGTTTTTTGAGACAGGGTTTCTCTGTGTAGCCCTGGCTATCCTGGACTCCCTTTTTAGACCAGGCTGGTCTTGAACTCACAGTGATCGCTTGCCTCTGCCTCCCGAGTGCTGGGATTAAAGGCGTGTGCCACCACTGCCCAGCCTTTTTCATTTATTCTTAAAGGGAGTGGGAATGGTGATCACCATGTTGAGAGAAACAGACCAGACTCAAGAAAACAGATGGTGCATGTTTTCTTTCATACATGGAACCTATACTATATATGATATGTGTGTTTGGGGGAGCGGCGGGGGTGGGGGGAAAAGGACCAGCAGGAGACAGGAAGGGCACAAGAGAAAAATTAGGGTACAAATGTTGTCAAGGTACAATGATATACATCTGTGAAAATGTCATAGTGAAACCGGTTATTTTGTATGCTTGCTAATAATAATGATGGTGGATGATGGTGATGAGGGTGAGGATGTGTGACTTTTCATAGAGGGAAGACTGTTACTTTTGGTGCTAGGTGAGTGGGTCCCTGTTGATTACAGAAATATCAGTGACAAAGGACAATGCTACCTCCTTGAAGCACCAAATACACTTTTGCTGTCTTAAGCCTCTGAAATCCAGGGTGGATTTGTAACTAAAACATGGACCATTCCATCCCAATTAGCGTGGAGTTCATCATCCGCTGACATTCCTGTACCCAGGTCATAGTTATTCTTTGTTTTAATTTCCGTCCTTGTTTCTATGGTGATAAATCTTGATTATTTTTCCTTTGCTTCCATACTCTTTATGGAGCTGCACTAATCCTCTCCGCTGACTTTCCAGTGGGTTTTATTTTCTGCGAAACAGTCACATCACAAAAATCTTTCTTGAATGACTATCAATAGTGGAGTAGTTGGGATACATACTTTATTCATTATATTTGGCAGAGAAAAAGTATAGTTCTTTTTAGCAGGTCCCCACCCTTCAGCTGCAGTTCATTACTGTCTACCTAAATGGCCTGACCTAGCCAGAAAGCAACTGTTTCCCATTACACATGGCATCCATCAGCTAGTCTCAGCAATAGGCTCCCTTCAAAATTGATCTAGCTTGGAAGTAACAGTTATGACTCACTACTGGATCTCTTCATGCCTTCACAGGGAAAAAGTACAGTGGATGATATGATTAACCTTGACCCATTGCATCTTTCTTAGGCATACATCAACCTTAGCAGTTATTTCTCTGGTAAGATGTTACTTTTGGCTACCAGTTCCAGAAGACCTTCCTCAACGGTTCTGATGGTCTTTCATCTGCAGGCAAGCGCTACATTTAACAGGTTCCCATATAACAGACTCGTGATTCTAGTTTTTAGAGCCGGCTATCTGATTCTGTAGTGTTGCCTGCACGGTGAATTATGTCAAACAGTGTTTGAGTAAACACTTGGGTTCATACGTCAATGCTGATTGAAATATTTGAAGTACCCAACTTCCGCATGGGTTACATTCTGAAGATGTATGCTCTGTCTTTTTTTTTTTTTTTTTTTTTTTTTTTTTTTTTTGAACTTAGGTGAAGTTTCCCACAGGTAGTAGCTCTGAAATCCATCATTTGCTCCATCTCAAAACCAACTTAATCACGAGAGCAGATGACACATGCTTCTTTGGTGTGCTAACTATTTTGGGCGAGTTATCTGTGAAATTGAATCACTGTTTTTTATTTTGTTTTGTTTTGTTTTGTTTTGTTTTTAATGTTTGCTGAAACCAGTCTTTTGATATCAAAACAATAGTACACACTGGTTTGGGGGAAATGTTTGGTTACCCAAACAATCCACGTGAAAGGAAAGCAACATGGAACCAACCAAGAACATATTCTGGTCTGTTACAAACATGTATTTCAAAGTAGCGAGTGGCCTGTGTGTGTATGTCTGATCAAGACTTAAAACACTGGAGCCTCTTTTGGGGGCTCTGGTGGGTCTCTTAAGACACTGGCTTTGGTTTGAGATAGAAAGTTAAGACCAAAAGGTCATTGTAAAACACATACTTCTAGTTTCAAAGTTAGTTTTATGCAGTGGCTTTGAGAGTTCTTGAAGTCAATCCATGTCACAGCAGCATAAGGCAAAAGTCACTGAAACACATTGGACTCTCTTACTCTGATTTCAGTTGTAAGTACCTGGGACCACCTGACTGGGATACTCACCTAATAAAAAGTCTCAACTTGATGATGCAGCTGCCCCACGCCCCACGCCCCACCCCCCACCCCACTGCCGAGAGAGCCCTCTAGAGGCCTGCCAGGGGGGAGGCATTGGAATACCTCAGGGAGTCTTGCCTCCTGGGCTTGAAGACAGACCATCTCAGTGCTAAGTCCACAAGCACTATGTTTCCAGGTACCACCTGCTCCATTTTGAAAGCTCTTAAACAAGGGGCCCATGGTCAAGACAGGAAAGTAATGAGGAAAAACCTGTGACCCTGTAGGGATATTTTATAACAATCCTGCTGTTATCCATGGTATTCAGTATGATTAACTCCAGAAAAAGAAGTGTCTTTTCCCTCCCCCATTTCTTTCATTTTTCTTTTTTTCTCTTCTTTCTTTGTCTTTTTCTTTCCTTTTCTTTCTTTCTTTCTTTTTTTTTTCTTTTTTCTTTTTTCTTTTGGTTTTTGGAGACAGGATTTCTCTGTAGCCTGGCTACCTTGGACTCACTTTGTAGACTAAGCTGGCCTTGAACTCACAGAGATCTGCCTGCCTTTGCCTCCCAAGTGCTGAGATTAAAGGCGCCCTCCCCCATTTTCAAAAGGAAATGGATGGTACTGTAAACCCAGCTAATAAGCCAGGTCTGGAGAGGGCGTAGGCCCACACTGGAGAACTTGTTACTTGGTTTGTTTGTTTGTTTGTTTTTAACTAAACTGACAGTACATCAAACTGCCTTCTAAATGTGTAAGCTTGTACCAATGGGCAAAAGTCACCACCTGCCTTAGTCAGAGAACCTCTCCTTGCAACAAATGGCAGAGAATACAGAGATTCGTAGCCGCCCAAGAAGTCGAGATTGGGTGGTAGTGGTGAGTTTATCCCTAAACAAGACATTTAAACCACCCGTCAGGGTTCAAGGACCATTTCAGGAAAGCGGGTGGGAAGTGTGTAAGAGCCAGAAGACAGGATTGAGGCTAGCTTCTAAGCTCCATACAGCATGGCAATCACTAACTCAACAACCTTGGTCACTTATATGGGACCACAAAAGACTGACCCTATCAACAGCCAGTCGTGGATGTGAGATTCAAGAGACCCTACCCTTTACCGCTGAACTACTAGCTGTTGATAGATTCTAGGACAGAAGGAATCGCTAGTGTGTGTGTGTGTGTGTGTGTGTGTGTGTGTGTGTGTGTGTGCGCGCGCGCGTGCTCACGAGCATGCACTCGCTACTGAGCCCAGAGGTCTATACTGGGTAGCAATGGGCACATAAATATCATAGTTAAACTCAGTCACAAAACAAAACACAGACATGCACTTGAGAGGAGAGAGAGGGGGCTTTGTGAAGAAGTGACATAATGGGAAAGAGTGATGGGAACTAAAAGTTCAGGGTAAGGCATACATAGGAAATTATCTTAGAACAAATTTTCTTTCTTTCTTTCTTTTTTCAGTTTTTGAGACAGGGTTTCCCTGTGTTATATTGGCTGTCCTGGACTTGTAGACCAGGCTGGTCTCAAACTTATAGAGATCTGCCTGCCTCTGCCTCCAGAGTGCTGGATTACAGGCATGTGCCACCATGCCCAACTTTCTTTCTTTCTTTCTTTCTTTCTTTCTTTCTTTTTTGGTTTTGTTTTGTTTTTTGTTTTTTGTTTTTTGTTTATTTGAGACAAGGTTTCTCTGTGTAGCCTTAGCTGTCCTAGACTCACTTTGTAGACCAGTCTGGCCTCGAACTCACTGAGATCTGACTGCCTCTGCTTCCTGAGTGCTGGGATTAAAGGGATGCACCACCACACCTGCCTCATGCCCAGCTTTCTAAGAATAAATTTAATTAATAAAAATAAACTTTTAAAAATAAATAGAAGATGCAAACTAAACAGGTATTTTGATTTTTAAAATTCTCTTAGAAATAGCTATGGCTGGGCATGGTGGTGCATACTTTAATCCCAGCACTTGGAAGGCAGAGGCAGGTGGATCTCTGTGAGTTCCACACCAGCCTGGTCTAGAAAGTGAGTCCAGGAGAGTCAAGACTACACAGAGAAATCCTCTCTCAAAAAACAAACAAACAAAAAGAAACAGCTATGAATCAGAAATGTAATTTAATTATTTAACAGCAGAAGTTTTGTTTTTCTTTCTCTCCTTCCTTCCCTCCCATCTTTACAATTTTAACAAGGTCTCATTATATAGCCCAGGCTGGCCTTGAACTTAAAATCTTTCTGCCTCAGCTTTCTAAGAACTAAAATATCAGGCAGGTACCACCACACTCAGATTTCCTATACTTATTAAAGAAAATAGAGTCAATCAGAAGGTTTTAAAAACCTGGAGAATATTAATTTGGTATTGTAAAACTGCAATAGAAAAACAAACCAACTGGGCATGGTGGCACACACCTTTAATCCCAGCACTCCGGGAGGCAGAGGCAGGCAGATCTCTGTGAGTTCGAGGCCAGCCTGGTCTACAAAGTGAGTCCAGGACAGCCAAGGCTAAACAGAGAAAGCCTGTCTTGAAAGCTAGGAAAAAAAAAGAAGAAGAAGAAGGAAGAAAGAAAACAAACCACATTTCCCTTTTCTCCCTGCACTGGGGATTGAACCTAGGGTCTTGCACATGTGAGGAGCAATGGCCTATGGCTGAGCTTCAGTTCTAGGCCTGTCATTTCCCATAAGTTACCAATACTGATTCATATGTTTTTTTCCTAAATTGGATCAACAATGCAGGGCAACTTGAAAAATATAGGAAAAGAAAAAGATCAGGGGAAGAAAGGAGGGATGAAGCGAGAAAAGAAGGAAGGAAGGAAAGAAGGGCGGGCAGGAGGGAGAGAGGGAGGGAAGGAGAAAGGGAGGGTGGGAGGGAGGGAGGGAGGGAGGGAGGGAGAAGAGAGGGAGGAAGAGCTTCAGACAAGTATAACGTGACCTGGATCCTGAACCAGGAAGTCTTGGTTCTATCTTCTCTCTATTTTCCTGGTGATTTAATGACAGAGATTTAGTTTCTCCTTACACAGCCATATGATATTGATTTGTTGCTCTTCCTAATTTAACGTGACCACACTCAGCAATCTGTCACTGGTCTTGAGTACAGATGTGGGTGTGTCTAGATCCTAAGGGACATACATTTGTATAGTTATGACAATTTTTAAAAATCCCAGCACTTGGGAGGCAGAGGCAGGGGGATTGCTGTGAGTTCAAGGCCACCCTGGTCTACAAAAGCGAGTCTAAGACGGCCAAGGCTACACAGAGAAACCCTGTCTCAGAGGGTGGGGGGGGAGGGAGAAAAAGAAAAAGAAAGAGAAACAATATTAGCAACTGGCTCAGCTACCGGTCATTGAAAACTTAGTGTGGGCAAGATTCTATGTCAAGTTCTTTATATTATGCACTTTCTAACTCCGTACCCAAAATATCTTAGAGGGCTGGGGATGTAGTGCCAGGATACAGTGCTTACTGGACACATGCAACTTCCTGAGTTCAACACCCAGGAATGAAATCAGAAAAGCAAGACAAAACAAAATGTCATTTTACGCATAAGATGGTAAGGGCTGATCATCAACTTGAAATCTTTAAAGTTCTCCTCTCCTCAATGCCACAGCCTTGTGTTAAGGTCCATTCCACTTACACTGGCAACAGTGGCTGCATCCCACTAAGTGTAGAAGATCAAGAATTTTCCCTCTGAGGCAGTTAAAGAAAGTTGTATCTCCCAAGGTTCTCTGGGGCTGAAGGAACACAGTTCAGTTTCCAGAACCTGGGTTGGGTAGATCATAACTGCCTGGAACTCCAGGGCCAAAGGATCTGCAACCCTCTTCTAACCTCCGGCTACACTCATGTGTGTACACCTACATGCATATGTACATGCATAGACATAATTACAAATAAACCTGAAAAAAAAAAGAAGCTTCTCTGTCTTGCTGGCCCAAATGTAATGATGTCCTTTTCAGCAGTTTTTAGGGCCACAGTGAAACATTGCTCTCTTTGGCTTTAACCAATCAAGGCAATGCCAGGATCCACCTCACTGTAATTACTATGATTCCATCCCTCCAAATCTCAGCAAACTTAAAGCAAAAGGCAGGGAGGATGGATTCTAGTGAGGTTCCTAAAACTATAGATTCTGCCCTCCATTATTTTTTTTTTAAACAAAGTCTCATAAAGTACTGGTTTTTAATATTTCAATTTTTATTTTAAACTCTCATTTTTAAAAACACATTTGGAGCCGGGTGGTGGTGACACACACCTTTAATCCCAGCACTCAGGGAGGCAGAGGCAGACAGATCTCTGTGAGTTTGAAGCCAGCCTGGTCTACAAAAGGAGTCCAGCACAGCCAAGCCTATCACGGAGAAACCTTGTTTTGAAAACCAGAAAAACAAAACCACATTTGGATCTCTGTGAGTTTGAGACCAGCCTGGTCTACAGAGTGAGTCCAGGACAAGCAAGGCTACACAAAGAAACTGTCTCAAAAAACCAAAACAAGAAAACAAACACACTGCAAATGAAAAAAATAAAAAGCACACACTGAAAATAACCAGACCCAAAGACTGTACAACTCGATGAAGTGAGTTCTTCCTTCTTCTTCTTCTTCCTCCTCCTCCTCCTCCTCCTCCTTCTCTCTCCTTCCCCTCTTCCTTCTTCTGTTGTTGTTTGCTTTTTGGCTTTTCAAGACAGGAGTTCTCTCTGTAGTCTGGATGTCCTAAAACTCACTATGTAGACCAGACTGGCCTCAAACTTACAGAGATTCACTTACCTCTGCCTCCCGAGTGCTGGGATTAAAGGTGTGCAACACCACTTGGTAAACCTCTATACAGTTATTAGCCATTCCAGAGAGACTCTGTGGAGCTTCACATAGGGTTTTAGGCTTTGACTATGAAATATGTGCGTGTGAGGTGGTGTTGGTTTTGTTTTTCAAGACACGGTTTCTCTGTGTAACAGTTCTAGCTGTCCTGGAACTTGCTCTGTAGACGAGGCTGGCCTCAGTCTCAGAGATCCGCCTGCTTCTCCCTCTCAAGTGCTGGGATTAAAGACAAGCACCACCACCGTGTAGTTATCTACCAGCAAACCCAAGAACCCGTGACAGAGTTAGAACTAGAAAAACAATTAGCTTTCTACCTTCTTTAATGACTAATGATCATTGCCTGCATTTGGTCTTCCCTCACAACGTAATATTTAGCCTCTCTTGTTCTTTCTTCTACATGTTATACTGCACCCACATGTACACTTGTTTACATATATAGATATACATTCCACATGAAAGAGAACGTGAATTTCTTTTAAGATTCTGTGACCTCGATTAATATGCATCTAAGTCCACCCATTTTCCTGAAACTTTTCTAATTTGTTTTCTTTAGAGCTGAGTAGTATTCATATACATAAGTATAAGTAATATATCTATATATTTTTCATTGTCTATCTATCTGGTGATAGACAAGTAGGAGGGATCTATATCCTCGCTATAGTGAATAAAGCAGCAATAATTATGGAGTCCCAAAAATACTTAACTGTGCATGGTGGGATATGGAATTCTTGGCACGTGTACGAACACGAACACACACACACACACACACACACACACACACACACACACACACACAGGAGTGGGAGAGTCGGGTCATATAATAGTTCCAGCTTTAATTTTTTTGGGAAATTTCTCAACTGATTCCACAATGACAGCGCTAATTTGTACCCCAACTCACAGCTAATAAGGATTTCCTTTCTTTGTGTATCTTTTCCAACATGTGTTGTCAGATTTGTTGATGACCATCTGACTAGAGTGAGATAGAATCCCAAAGCAGTTTTAATTTGATTTCCCTTATGGGGAGGGATACTGAAATTAAAAAAAAAAAGTTATTGGTCACGTGTGTTTCTTTTATTGAAAACTGCTTATTCAGTTCATTACCAGCTGACTGCAGTTTTATTTCCTTGGTGTTTACTTTCTGCAGTCCTTTGTAAATCCTGGATGTTAACCCATTGTCTGAAGTGTGTCTGGTAAAGATTTTCTCACATTCTGTAGACTGTTGGCCTGTTCTGCTGAGTGCCTCCTGTACAGAAACGTTTTCTTTTCTTTTCTTTTTCTTTTAAATATTTTATTTAATTTATGTGTGCTGGTATGAGGGTGTCAGATCTTGGAGTCAAAGACAGTTGTGAGCTGCCATGCAGGTGCTGGGAATTGAACCCCGGCCCTTTGGAAGAGCAAGCAGTACTCTTAACCACTGAGGCATCTCTCCAGCCCCCAGAAATGTTTTATTTTCATGTCCTCCTACCCATTGATGCTTGGGGTCAGTTTTTGTGCCATCAGTGTCCTATTCAAAATATTCTCACCTACCCCAATATCTTAAAGGGTATATCATGTTTTGTTTTAAGTTCCAGGTTTTAAAGCCTTTGATCCACTTTTCATAGGTTTTTTGTACAAGGTGAAGGATACGGATATCATTTCATTCTCCTGCAGGAAGAAATGCAGTCTTGCCAACACCTTTTGTTGAACAGGCTTTTTTTCCAACGTATGTTTTTGCCTTTATGAGAAATTAAGTGGGCATATCTTTGTCATTTGATTTCTGGGTCCTCTATCTGATTCCACTGATCTTCTTGTTTATGACAGTCCCAGGCTGTGTTTATGACTATTTTCCCATAATCTGAGGTCAGGTACTGCAATCCTCCAGCAGATATATTAAAAGGCCATCCTGGCTGTGAGAGAGCTCTGGCACTAGTGGAGCCTGAACTAAGTCTCTCTACTTCAGACAGCATACTTCCCATGGCCGCCCAAAGGCACTCCAAAATCAGCTGCTACATTGCAACTTGGTAAGCATCCATAACATACTTCTAATGTTACATATATTTTTTGAAAAGATATGTGTCTTGGGGTAAACATCATAGGTTCATTATGATTGAATTTTTAAAGTTAGTAAATTAGAAATACCAAGGGAGAAAAGGTAGGTGTGATGTTCCACTCTTGCTGAGTGCAACAACTGGAAGTTCCCAGCTACGCCTCTGTATACATTTGGATAACTCAGGGTACTGTCACTGGTTACAGGCATTTGAGTGCATGTCTCCCTCTGGCATGCAAGTTAACATGGCAGCTACTTCATGACTCAAGGCCTCTGGGTCTACGTTTTCCTTTTCTAAAGTGCTCTGACTGACAGTCTAGAAGATGCTCCTTAGGGTGAAAAAAAAAAAGTTCTACTCAGTTTCACTTAGAAGGGAAAGAAAAGGCATCAGTAGTCAGCAGATCTATTTGTTTCCAGTCGTGGCCCTCAGATTTTAATAATCCTGGAGTCTGTTTGTTCCTTTATATTGCTAAAAGTTAAGTAAGTTTATACTATGAGAAACGGCCCAACCTGGTTCTGCCTCAACTGTAAACATAAAAAAGAAGGATCCATACGGGTCTGTTTATAATTTAGAACAGAAAAATAAAATAAATAAAATTGGAAAAGTCATGGAAAAGTCCAGAATGTATGAGCCAGCTCCAAGTCATCTGGCCTCTGTGTTGCTAAGGTTTATTTTTTTCCATTCCCTTCTGAAACCATCGTTGCTACAAAATCCCAGAAACAGAGCTGCAGTGAAGGGACAGAGCTACTTTATTCCATCAAAACCCAGTCACCAAACTGTGATTAAATGGGTGTGAAGAGCAAAGCAGCCCAAGATTCCTGAAAATGTCACATAGTTGCAATTTGCCCAAAATGGAACCAAGCCTGGAGAGGCCTGTCTCATTCCTTTTTGGCAGAGGACAGGGACCATCCATGGAAATACTCTTAAATTTGTCCCTGTTTTCTTCTGAAAAGTGGTATCGATTTATAAAATAAATCTGAGCCCCAATGAAAGGTATCAGCAGGTCCAGCCAGGGGCTCTCAAAGAACCTATCCAGCCCAAACCTTAGTGTGAGCATCAGGCTTGGAGCGAGAGCCAATGGCCGGCCAAGCACACATGTCCTAACGTGCCCTCCCCTTTATTCACTGTGTTATAAAGAGCTTCCTCTCTTTCAAAGTGGTTGCCTCCTGGTAGCAGGCAGAGGAGATGGTTCAATCTCTAGGTCTTCCAGAATAATCATCTTCAGTCTTCTCTGAACTAAACAGACCAGCTCCTTTTTAGCTAAGGAAAAACATTTTAATGATCCTGTGTTACAGTTGGGTTAGCTCTTTCTTTGCAGGGACTGCCCATTAGTGAAATCAGTAGACCCAATAGTCTATGCCCCGAGCCAGCAATAGATTCTACAGTAGAGCAGTTATGGTCTTGTTTGTACCTCTGTTTATCTGTCTACAAGTTTTCGAAGTTGATAATAGCAGTTCATTTTAGCTCCTGATCGATGGAGGTGGCCACACCTATCAGCCTAACCTTGTCAGGCCGCCCTCTCCTTTGTGAAGGGTTGAAAATGTACATCAACAAGACAGAGCTCTCTGAGCCTTTGCTGTTCTCCTCACTTGCAGACTGTGCCTTTCAAGGAGAGGATCTGACAACCTTGAGGTTCTGGGTCTGCTGCTCTGGCCTTATCATGGCTCAGAGTTACAGTCTAGACATTCATGGAGGGGAAGGCATGGCAGAGTTCTTGGTGCTGAGATCATGTAACAGGTGACTGTTCACATCTTGGTGGGTAAGGGAACTTGAGGTAATCATATAAGTGTCCTCTTCATGGCCTGCTCCTAAAGAGTCGCTATTGGCAGCATCGCAAAGGTTCCATGACCTCCCAAAAATAGAAGTACAACC
The DNA here is from genome assembly GCF_964271855.1 of Acomys minous. Lineage (NCBI taxonomy): Eukaryota > Metazoa > Chordata > Mammalia > Rodentia > Muridae > Acomys > Acomys minous. The sequence goes on along the minus strand of NC_140494.1, from coordinate 23,166,901 downwards.
TGGGGACCAAGTGTTCAAGCATGCAAGATTGTGGGAGACACTTTATACTCAAGACCTGGCAGTAGTGCACTCATTAAATGTTATTCATCTTATCTTGCATATGGCATTGAGAAAATAATGGTAAATTATTTATTTGACAAAGTAAGTGAACTCACGTGTATTTAATCACAGTCAAAGCTGAAGAAATAGGAAACCATATTTCATTTACTTTTCAAATGTTAAGCAATATATACAGTTTACAGAATAAACTGTTATTTAGCATTATATTGTAATTTATAATCTGTTCTGGGAGGCTCCCAGGTTGAAAATGCACAAAAAAACAAACAGCAAGAAGACCTTGTACATGCATCATAGAAGGAAACAGAAATAGTAGAAGAGCCAAACCTTGTCTCGGAAAAACAAACAAACAAACAAACAGCAAAATTTAAAAAAAAAAGGAAAAGAAAAAAGAAAGAGGACTGGAGAGATGGCTCAGAGGTTAAGAGCATTGGTTGCTCTTCCAAAGGTCCTGAGTTCATTTCCCAGCAACCATGTGGTGGCTCACAACCATCTATAATGAGATCTGGTGCCCTCTTCTGTTATGCAGGCACATATATCGGCAGAATATGGATGGTATAAATAATAAAGAAATAAGTCTTTTTTTTAAAAAAAGAAAAGGAAAACGAAAGAAAGAATGAGAGAAAGTAACACATCAAAGCTGTTACAGATGTGCTTCAAGGGCTCCAGGGTCCATGCCACATTGACGGTCAAATGTTGGGGACAATAAGCCATATGGCCAATGTTCAGCCATCTTGTCCAAGTCTGCACCTTTAAGTCTCTGTCTTTCCCAAAGCTTGCCTCTCACCAGAAACTAGCTGACCCTGTTGTGAGTCAGCAGTTAGACTAAAGACAGATAGAGAGGGAGTGACCCTGTTGTGAGTCAGCAGTTCGACTAAAGCTAGATGAAGCAAGATACCCTGTGTGGCAGGACATTATGACCCTGCCTGGAATTCCCTGTTTTGAGAAAAGCCTGCAGTTGGGTTGCTATAGCGATATGCTTCCCTGCCTTCTGACTTATAAAAGCTGCTGCCTGACTAATAAAGTTTGAGAGTTTGATCAATCAGACTTGCTCCCCTTCTTTGTGTCTTGCATTCTCAACAGGTGTCCTCCCTCCCAAGTTTTAGTCGAACCCTGCAGATTGAGTCAGTCTAACTTAGCAGTGCTGACCACATGATTCTGGCTTTATACTCATGAGTAAAGGGGTTGCAGAATCCCTCTCATCCCTGCAGAGAGGCCATCACATAAAGCTGTGGAGATAAAGCCTGGATTGTATTGGAGAACCCAAGATGTTGGAGACTTCCAGACAAGTGGGGCTGCATACAGAAGGTAGAACCAGCCCTAGAGACACACATGCGTTCCCTCAGCAAAGCTGGAAGGAATGAGCCATCTTATTCCCAGGACATTGGATGCAGAGCAACAGAATTTGGAGTCTTCTCTGCTCGTTTTTGATCTTGCTTTCATTCAGCGTTTCCCCACCATGGCCTCAGCCCTCCATCTTAGAAAGGCAATGTACATCCTATGGCACTGTGCATTGGAAGTATGTGATGTGTCTTTTGATTTCACAGGGGTGACAGTTAGGAGATTGCTATGAGTCTCCGAAGAGACTCTGGACTTTTAAACAGGGTTGAGACCCAACTACAGGGGCTTTTGAAGTTGGACTGAATGCATTTTGCTTTATAATATGCCACAAGCCTGTGGGGGCAGGGAGTGGGGTGGGAATGGCCACAGTCTCGTGTGTCTGAATATTCGATCCCCATTGGTGGAACAGTCAAGGAAGAATTTGTTAGTGGAGGGTGCATCAATGCAGGTGGCTTTGAGGTTTCAAAAGAGTCATGGGGTTCCCAGCGTTCTTTCTCTCTGTGCCTCCTACTTGTGGATTAACGTGGGAGCTCCCCCTTGCATGCCTTTGCTCTCCCATCGTGGACCCTAACCCTCTGAAACCATGAGCCCAGCTGAACATTTTCTTTTCTAAATTTGTCCTGCTGTTTTGTCACAGACACAGAAAAGTAACTAAGACAGATGATAATTGGCATTTTCTGTATCTTCTTTATGAACTCTATCAAATAGTCTATAAATAAGTATGCATTTAATATTTTTTAAAAGCTGGCTTCGAGCCACGCAGGGTGGCACACTCGTTTAATCCCAGCACTTAGGGATGCAGAGGCAGAGGGAATCTCTGTGAGTTTGGGGCCAGCTTGGTCTACAGAGAGAGTTCCAGGATAATCAGGTTATTACACAGAGAAACCCTGTCTCGAAAAACCAAAGGGGGGAAAAGCTGGCTTCAGAATTTCATTCTATATGCCATTATACATGTTGTTCATCCAGAATTAATATGTAGATGTTTATATTATCTTTCTTTTTTCTTTTCTTTTCTTTCTTAGTTTTCATGTCAGCGTTTCTCTGTGTAGTAGACTCATTTTGTAGGCCAACTCATAGCAATCCCACTGCCTCTGCCTCCCAAGGGCTGGCATTACAAGCATGCACCACCACCACCCAGCTTGGAGGTGTTTATAGAAAGTGGTGGTTTTGGCTGGGCGGTGGTGACATATGCCTTTAATCCTAGCCCTTGCGAGGCAGAGGCAGGGGAACTGCTGTGAGTTCAAGGCCAGCCTGGTCTACAGAGCGAGTTCCAGTCTTGAAAGTCTTGAAAACCTTGAGTCTTGAAAAACCAACAACAACAACAAAAAAGTGGTGTTTTCCTAAGCTATTTCTTCACCTTTGAGCTAAAAGTTGAGAGAAAACTCAAAGCGAATGCTGCTACAGTATTGGATAAGATCAATGGATTCCAGACCGCAGTGAAATGTCACAACAGGAGAGACCAGTAAGGACAGGGGAAACAAGAGTGCCTTAATAACAACTAACCCCCCCAGGGGGGGATCCCTACAAGTAATGGGTGTGAGGAGCCAGCCTGCTAAGATCCCGGTGGAGGAACACAGCTCACTGCCAGCCCTGCGGTGACCTTGGGTCCTGTTCTCATGCCATGCATACCTCTCATTCCATGAGACACAAATATGCCTTTCATATCAGAAAGAAGACTATTCCCTATATGCTCAGCCTTCCTGGCCCTCCTCAGACGCAGGGACAGACAGCTGGACAGAGGCTATTTATGTTCCCAGGCCCTTCATTTCTTCCCAGATCAGTTAATTTTTTCTTCGAAACAGTTTCACTGGACTCACTAGATGCTGTCTGTCTTTGAGAACAAAATATACCAGTCTATTTAATATATATGTATGCATATATATGCATATATATAGTAACAAATATATATGTGAAAAATAAAACGTGTTGGTATAAGTATTTGTTATTGCAAGCTGCAGCAGTGGGGACTTCATGAGGGCTATGGCTGTTTTATAGGGTTTGCTTGTGTTAGAGCTGCTTGCTGTTTCCTTTGCAGTGTAAACTCAAACACATATGGGCCAGAAAGCATCATGTTTAGCTTCTTCTCCATGTCTTTGCCACAGAGCATTTAGCATTTCTGGACTTTAACAATTTACTATATTAAAATGAATTGACTTTCCTTTCAGCCTCCCCTCTGCATTCTCGGGGCTTCCAGAGCATCTGCGGCACAGATAGCTCTCTTCCTCTCTTCCTGCTATCTTCTTCACCTTCCTTTCCCTTCTTGGTCTTCTTGGAAGGTGGATATATGTTTCTTTCATGCATGCATCTCCTCACTCCTAACTTCCTTCCACTTTCCTGAGAAAGTCTATCTATTGCTAAATAGATAAATTGTTGGTCCGAGTCCTGTTTTCTCTACAATTTCCTCCCAAAGAAAAAGCAACAAATAAAATAGAGCAAGCGGGGGGCTGTGTCAACACCGCAAAGCACCTGCGGAACAACTTGCAGCTGACAAAGACTTATGCAACCCTTCAGTGCTTGTCCCCCAGTCAGCTTTTCCCAACAGTAACTCTCTCTCCGCCAAGGAGTCATGACCTTTGAACCTGGTGGAAAAGTTCAGTATAATACCGTACTATTGCTTCGTGGAGTAACAGGGCAAAATACATGATTGAAGTTGGTCACAGACAGAAGCTATGTGTCAACTAATACAGGCTAGAAAATGATAAAAATGATAGCACTCAAAACAACCCAAAATAGAATAGGATTTACTATCTGCAAGCCAATTTTGCATACAGTGTATCAGCCCTCCTTACCACCACTTCTATTTGTAAAACAAGCCTCAGAGTGGATGCCTCTCTCCTTATGCTATCCATGAGGAAAGGGGCTGTGGCTAATGGTGGGTATTTACTCAGGGTAATGGAATCATATTCCTCTTTGACATTTCTGTCTCTCAGGCACTAGTCACATAACAGCACTGTAAAATGTATCCTGTGGCCAGATTTTATTCTAGCCATCATGCAACTTTGATACAAAGTTGTTGAAAGCTCCAAAGTAACTTCCCTTTACAGATGTATAGTTTCCCTATTGTGCACAGAAATAACCGTAAAACTATAGCAGGGGAGGAAGAAAAGTCATCACACACAAAGTTGGAATCCCAGTACTTGGGAGGCAGAGACAGGCGGATCGCTGTGAGTTCGAGGCCAGCCTGGTCTACAAGACGTGTTCAGGATAGTCAAGGCCTCACAGAGAAACCCTGTCTCAAAAAAAAAAAAAAAATAGAAAAAGAAAAAAGGATCGAAAGAAAAAGATTGTAAGAAGAGGGTTGGAGGTTGGTCTGATGTATTTTGATGCTGATTTGATCCTTGCTGTCTCCAAAGTTGCTATGTAACCTTGCCTAAGGAACTTTCTGTTTGAATAAGAAAGGGTCAACACACCTGGGCAGTACCAGCAAATAGGATAGGTGTGGCTAAGGTTCCAGGGCTTGAAGAGCGTTAGTAAGTATTGGGAATTATGGGTGGGAGGTAGCTCAATAGAAATCATTAGAAGCAGATGGCGTGGGAAGTAGTTTAGGGGATTAATATCTGCCCTGGCCCAGGTTAACTAAGGCTATTTTAAAATATAACAGATGTCTGTGTCTTGATTGATTGCTAGAGGGTTAGAAAATACCACCGTGATAATAATTACAGGCTTGATAATAAACATTATTAGGCGTACTAATAAATTAAATGCAACAAAACAGCATGAGACAAAGGGGTGGAGGCAAATTGGAAAGCAAAGTAGATAAGGAAATGGAAAGAAGAGGAAGGGTGGGGGTGAGGGAGGTGGGGGACAAGCCAGGTAGTGGCAGCTCATGCCTTTAGTCCCAGCCCTCGGGAGGCAGAGGCAGGCCTATCTCTGAGCCAGGACTACATGGAAAAACCCTGTCTCCAAAACAAAAACAAAAAACACACAAAAAAGCAAAACAACAGAGACGAAGCTTTTTGTGTATGAAAACAACACAATGACTTTCTTGAATGTGCAAGAACCAAGAAAATAAAATGTTTGCCTTCTCAAGATGTTGGTGGTCTGTAATCCCAGCACTGCCTAGGCAGAGGAGAAGATCCTGAGTTCAAGGACAGCCTGGACCACCCAGCAAGACCCTGTCTCAAAAACAAACAAACAAACAAACAAACAAATGAACATACATACTCCGAAAGTCACCCCGAATAGAAACCACATATAACGTGCAGTGTTTCTTCTGCCCCTCATCATTGCTTCTATTCTAGATTACTCAGGACCTTTTAGCCATGAAATAAGTCAAGAAAAGGGACTGATCCATAAATCAGAAAGAAGAAACAAGCTATGGGGGCTAGAGGAGTCAATGTTCTTTATTGAACAAATATCTCAAATTAGTAATTTCCCTGCATATAAAGAAATAGTTTGATAATACACAGACCAAATATTCCAATTGCAAATCACTCTCAGTTATAACACCCCTAAGAATAAACTTAAGAAAGGCAAGGGGCAGGTGAGAGGGCTCAGTGCGCAAAAGTGCTTGCTGCCAAAACAAACGATCTGAGTTTGATCCCTGGGACTCATATGGTTAAAGGAGAGAAGCAACTCCTGAAAGTTGTCCTAGACATCCATGTGTGTTATAATACACACACAAATAAATAGAGTGTAAGAGGAAGGAAGGAAGGAAGGAAGGAGGGACAGAAGGAAGGAAGGAAGGGAGGAAGGGAGAAAGGAAGGACAGAAGAAAGGAAGGAAGGACAGAAGAAAGGAAGGGAGGAAGGACAGAAGGAAGGAAGAGAGGAAGGAAAGAAGGAAGGAAGAAAGGAGGAAGGAAGGGAAGGAATTGGCATGGATGTGTACACCGTAACACCAGTGCTCAAAAGACTGGAAGCAAGAGGATCGCTGTAAACTCAAGGCCAGCCTGAGATACACAGCATGAAAACAAAGCAAAAAAGGAATATGTAAAACTGACACTAAAAATTGTACAATTGAGCCAAGCGCGGTGGCACACGCCTTTAATCCCAGTACTCAGGAGGCAGAGGCATGAAGATCTCTGTGAGTTCGATACCAGCCTGGTCTACAAAAGTGAGTCCACGATAGCTAAGGCTACACAGAGAAACCCTGTCTTGAAAAACAAACCAAACCAAACAAACACACAAAAACTGTAAACCTGGGCGTGTAGAGACGGCTCAGCCTTTAAGAGCACTTGTTTGTTACTCTCGTAGACTACTTCCATTCAATTCCTAGCACCCACATGGCAGCTCACAGTTGTCTATCATCCCAGTTCCAGAGGATCTGATGCCCTCTTCTGACCTCTCTTTAGGCACCTGACACACAGGTGGTACAACAGATACACGTGCAATCAAAAAACTCACATATGAAATAAGTCTGAAAAACAAACCATTTTGAAAATTGGAAAACTTTACCCCAATTGACAAATTAAGACAAACTGCTGAAAAAAACATCTGTGCTCATGGGTAGGGAAACACAAAGCACCACATCATATCCTAAAAGCAGATGCTTTCTGAGTCTGTGCAATACCATTTCAATTTAAATGCGGTAGATTTTTTTTCCCCCTTAATGACCACTCAAAGAATAAAAGCCAAGAATCAAATTAGAAAAATATTATTGGAAGTGGAAGCTTGCTTCAACAGTGAAGGGTACATGTTAGCAAAAGAAAACCCACATGTACACATCCACGTTTACTTCTGATCCGGTCTAGCCATCCAGACCCAATTTGCAAATTAGCTGGTGGATCTAGAACTTCAAGATGAACGCAGCTGGCTCAGCGCCTCTCCACACCGCTTTGTAAGTTATGGGGTCCTGAGTCAGATGGATTCCAACCGCAGGTACGTCTCTTCCACTTCCGTCCCTGAACCCTAAGCAGAGCTGTTGCCCTGGCTGCTGCAGGTCTCTGGGACCCTGGGCACTGTGGCCCCAGGCCTGGATTCCTCTTCCTCCTCCTCCCTGTACTCCTCCACCTCCTCCTCTCCCTCCTCCCCTTCCTCCCCTTCCCCCTTTTCTCCTCCCCTGCTTCTCTGTGACAAGTCTCCATGGACAGTCTTTTGTTGTGGCATTCCTTCAATCACATGCTTCAGAACATTTAACACCTAACCGTCTACTAAATATAGTCTATCCTCTTTCGTTCGGTATTTGTAAAAGGTCCTGCGCTTTCTAACACCCGCTTCTGTTCTCGGCTTTACCTCTCGGTAACTCCCTTCTTGGCAATTAGAAAAACTTATAGTCTCCTTAGCAGAAGGCATTTTTAACGGAACTTGTAGAGGAATGAAAGAAAGTAACAACGGAGAGTGAAGCGCCAGCAGTCTATTTGTTAGAAACCTTTAACACCACAGGAGGTCTGGCAGTTTGAGATGAGCGGTGGGTGAAACCCGGTCTCAAAAAGAGAAGGACTAGAGGTGTAGATCAGAGCCTAGGACATAAAAAGCTATGGGTTCCACCCCTAACACAAGACAACAAGCAAAACAAAACCAGATGGGAGGTGGGGAAAGGAGCGGGGGGGGGGGGGGATGGCTGGAGAGATGGCTCAGAGATTAAGGGCACTGACTGCTTTCCCAAAGGTCGAGTTCATTTCCCAGCAACCATAGGGTGGCTCACAACCATCTATAGTGAGATCTGGTGCCCTCTCCTGGCCTGCCGGTGTGCATGCAGGCAGAGAACTGTATACATAATAATAAATAAATAAATCTTAAAAACAAAAAACAAAAAACCAGCCGGGCGTGGTGACACATGCCTTTAATCCCAGCACTCACTCGGAAGGCAGAGGCTCAGCAGTTGAGAGCACCGTCTGCTCTTCCAAAAGTCCTGAGTTCAATTCCCAGCAACCACATGGTGATTTACAACCATCTAAACTGGGATCTGATGGCCTCTTCTGGTATGCAGGTATACAGCACTCATATGCATAAAATAAATAAATAAATCTTTAAAAACAAAAAACAGAAAAGCACCCTGGTGTGAAAGGACGGTGAAAAATTGACTACTACTCTAGAATAATCGATGGACAGAGTTTTGCTTTTGCATTTTGCTGCGGAATGGAACGTGTGGGAGACACTTATTTCATGTATTGGTTAGCCATTGCTTTGTAACAAACTACCCCAAATCTCACTGACCTAATATTCAATGACCATTTATATTAGGCATTTACTTAGTTCCGAGTCTACAGGCGGCTGCTGGTTTTGCTGATCCAAACCATGATTAGCAGCTCTTGGCTGGGCAGCTGGCAGGAAGGCAGCAGACTGTCTGACCTAAGCTGCCTTCAGCTGGTGTAGCCGATCTTATTTCACGGAGTCTCTCATCTGGCCTCAGGCAAGCTTGGACTTGTTCAAAGGCACAGGGAAAGTTTTAAGGAAGCGCCTAGAAGCGGCAGGGTGTCCAGTTGGAAGCATCCCAAGGTGGGTATTGGAACTGAACTCAGGTCCTTTGCAGGGACAGTACAGAGGTAAACCACTGGGCTACCGCTCCAGTACCCACATGGGACTTCTTACAGCTTAAGCTCAGAGTCGGTGGACTGTCACTTCCTTGGGCAGAACAGGCAACAACAAGCAGTCTAAACGCAATGAGTGAAATCATCGAAACTACCTCCTAGCTGGGAAACGTCAAGGCGCACCAGAAAGGACAGAAGTAGAAAGAAGAGGGAGGACTGGAGGCTGTTTTTGTAAGCAATACTTTCTGCAGCTCATACTATAGTAAGCCAAGAGGCAAGGGACTGGACCCACAGCAGTTTTTGATTGACAGATGGTTGGGCCAATTGGGTTGTTTATGGTATGTGTGATCAGCAAGGATCTCCTTTGGTCTGCTAATCTTAATTGGTCATCACAAGAGTTTTGGTTGTTAATGTTGTTGTTGTTGTTCTGAAACAGGGTTTCTCTGCGTAGCTTTAGCTGCCCTGGACTCACTTTGTCGATCAGGCTGGCCTCAAACTCATAGTGATCCACCTGCCTCTACCTCTGCCTCCCAAGTGCTGGGATTAAAGGCGTGACCCACCACGCCTGGCACACGCCCTGCCTTTTAAAAGGTATAGGTGATCCTTCTGCCTCAGCCTCCTTCAGCAAATCCTACTGGCATGTGTCACCACAACAGGCTTAAGTTTCTTTTAATGATGAATTAAAATTTAATTTTTAAAATGTTCAAATTGTTCAAATAACATAGAATGCAAAGTCTCAGCCCTACCACCTGATGTCTAGTCCAATTCTTCAGTTTATGCTTTTCTGACAATAAATGTCTATCCATAAGGACATATAAATTATACACAGATACATGTGATCAATATTTATTGTGTAATTTCATGGCTTGTGAACCAAATCCATAAATATCTATCCAATTCATTTTAACAACCACATAATGTTTTTACCAATCCCTTTTGAATGACTACTTAAGCTAAATGACCATTCCTTATTGGGATAGCTTTGCATATGTAACCAAACTAGGCTTAGAATTCTCCAATCTATTTGTTGCATAATGTGTAATTTGCTGTCATCTTTTTATGGGTTGCTCAAAGGCGGTGGTTCTCAGCCTTCCAAATGCTGCGACCTCTTAGTACAGTTGCTCACGTTATGATGGCCACCAACCATACCTTATTTTTGTTGCTACTTCATAACTGTAATTTTGCTACTGGTATAAATTGTAATGTAAAGGCCGGGCAGTGGTGGCACACACATTTAATCCCAGCACTTGGAAGGCAGAGGCAGGTGGATCTCTGTGACAGTCAAGTCTACACAGAGAAACCCTGTCTCGGAAAAAAAAAAAAGTAAAATAAATTGTAATATAAATATTTGATATGCAGATGGTCTTGGCCGACCCTTGTGAAACGGTCATTCTCGTCCTCAAGGGGTCTCGACCCACAGGTTGAGAACCCCTGCTCTAACTTGATTCTTGCGTTACTCATCATTTCATTATCCTTGCCTCATCACCAGCAAAATAACCTTCTCTATTCTTATGATTTTAAGGGGCATGATTTAAAAATATATAAAATTGGGGCTGGCAGGGCACACACAAATAAGTAAGTAAATAAATGAACACAAGTAAATGTTATACATTTTTAAATTAAAATACACAACTTGTATATACTCAAAATATTAATTCACTTTGGGAGGCAGAGACAGGCAGATCGATCGCTGTGAGTTCAACACCAGCCTGGTCTACAAAGCAAGTCCAGGACAGCCAAAGCTACACAGAGAAACCCTGTCTTGGAAAAAAAAATATTAATTTACTACAAACCTTAAAAGACCCTTAAATATGAATAAGCTATATTTATATCTTCGGTTTTGAAAAGGTAATCAAAGCTTTCTTCTTGCTCCTTATGCCATGGCAAGCTCCTTTTATCATTTCAAGGAGTGAAAAGAAAGGCCTTGCATGTGTTTAAAAAGTCGAGGACTCACAATCAAATCCCCGAAGGGGATTATGGGCAGAATTATGGGCAGTTTCAGATGGAAGTTTACCAAGCATTTGTCAGGAATGAAGAGAACCTTCCTTAGTCATGAACAACAAAGAATTACACAGTCTCATAAGGTGTAACACTAACTACATTCAGGGTAGAACGCAAGATAACTGGACATCAAAATTATCTTCTGTAGTTTAGTTTTAAATACCCCTATTAGCCGGGCGGTGGTGGCGCATGCCTTTAGTCCCAGCACTCGGGAGGCAGAGGCAGGTGGATCGCTGTGAGTTCGAGGCCAGCCTGGTCTACAAAGTGAGTCCAGAACAGCCAAGGTTAACACAGAGAAACCCTGTCTCGAAAAACAAACAAACAAACAAATAAATAAATAAATAAATACCCCTATTGATGCATACTTTAAAGGTCCAAGAAACTATGAAATGCATGCATTTCACATAATAATCTAAACTTAACATTGTTTAAAGTACGTTGCATGCAGCCGGGCGGTGGTGATGTACGTCTTTAATCCCAGCACTCAAGAGGCAGAGGCAGGTGAATCACTGTGAGTTCGAGGCCAGCCTGGTCTACAAAACAAGTCCAGGACAGCCAAGGCTGCACAGAGAAGTCTCGGGAAAAAAGAAAAGAAAAAGAAAAAGAAAAAAAGTATGTTGCATGGATTAGCTCATTACACCTGCAAAACAAAAGTTGGGATGGCACATGCCAGTAATCCCAGCATTTGGGAGTTTGGAGGGGGGAGCAGAACAGGAAAGTCCAGGGTGTCCTCCATCAGCTGCATGGGGAGTTTGGGGGCCTGGTCTACCCAAGATTCTGTCTCAAAGGAAGTTTTGTTTTTTCAAAACACAATAGGTGTTATGTCCATTGCTAATACTGGAAAAACTAAGGGAAAAAAGGCTGCCTGCAGAATCTGACGTGGTTATGGCAGCATGTGGGCTACACAGGAAGAACCTCATGGAAGCACCGCTCTGACTGACTCATCCTGAGAGCTAGTACAGTAAGTGTCCTTTCCTTCTGCTACTTGTAGATAAAACATAAAGCCACAGACATCACATATAGTCTATAAAATATAGTGATAAAATGCACATTTCATAAATAATGTGTACATGTATATATGAGCATGCAAGCAAGGGTTCTGCTCCAACCGCTATGAGGAAGTGCAAATTGGAACCACAGTGAGGCAGCACATAGGAGACTCGGAAGCCTCCACTAGGAAACTCTTGAGAGTTGCCAGGTGCTTTCAGCAGAGCTGGGGGTGCAGGGTGCTAGTGTGAGAGGACCAGTAACCTTCCTATACACCAGTGACTAACATTTGAGAAAGAAGTCAGGATTCAAAACATTTTTATATATTCATTCATCAATGGACGCTTTCCATGTTTGGGCTGTCCTGAGTGCAATGCTGATATGAACGTGGGGCCTTAGGTATTGAGTTAAAGTCTCTGCTTTCAATTCTTTGGGGGGTACAGACCCTGGAGGAAGACTGCCAGTCATATGAAAATTCTAGTTTTACATTTTTGAGAGCCCACCATGCTGTTTCCCCTGGCAGCTGCACCCACAACTTTGCCAATGCTTACCCATCCCCCCACCCAATTCCTTTTCTTTCCTGCCTTCCCAGTAGTTGTCATCATGGATGGGAAGACTAAGTGTATAGTACTTATTTCTGTACATTGAAATGATCGAGAATAATATTTATATAAAGCATAGTGATAAACATCCCCAAGAATTAGTAACCGCCTCCATGCTTCATCCAGAGCAACACAACTGTCTCAAGATAGCCAACAAAACTGCAGACACGGGCTTTAGGAGAAATTACCCTGTGTGGGGCTGCCTTGTCAGTGGTGGCGACAGTGCGGAAGTACCACAACTAGCCAGTGATGGAGATCCTATTACAGGGGCCATAGGAACGCACTACCTAGTGGTGCCTACTTGGTCCCTTGACAGTCAGGTCCTGACTCTTTTATTTTTATATTTTTTTCAGTTTTAGTATTGCTTTGGTACTCACTTCAAATGCCCACCCACTGGATTTATAGTTCTTGTCCATGAAAATAAGAAACCAAGTGTTATATTTTACTTAAAGCTTTCAAAGAGTCAGATATTTTTTTATTGCTTAGGGTAAAAGTCACAATTCAGCATGCCTGGTTGGCTCCCATCTGTAATCCCAGCATTCAGCATCAGTGGCGGAGGAATCAATGCAAGTTCAAGACCTGCCTGGTCTGCGGCACGTCAGTTCCCCTCGTTCCATGCTTTCCCACAGTCTTCCCACAAGCCAGTTCCTCAGCTAAGCATTGCCCAGTCAGGTTTCTCACAGTAACAGCCAGACGCCTCTGGACCAGCTTCAGGAATTAGTCAGCTTTCTTGTTGGGATAAGCTATCTGGCAGAAGGAACTCGGGAAGGAAGCCTCATCTTGGCTCCCAGGTCAGGGTACAAGCCATCCTGGTGCAGGACTCTAGGTGGCAGGAGCTTAAGAAGATGCTCACGTTGTTGCCACAGTCAGGGAACAGCAAGATCAATGGTGCTCAGCTCCCCTGAGCATCAGCCCATGGGACAATGCCACCCATATTTAGGGTAGGTCTTCAATTAAAGCCTAGAAGCGCCCTCATCGACATGTGCAGAGACAGGTTTCCTATTCCCCGTTTTCTTTACCTTCTCTTCTTCCTTTTTGAAGCCCATGTGTATCTGCCCATGATTTTTGTATTTTAGTGAATGTGTGTGAATTCATACATACTATGGACATACATAGATATATGCTTTGTGTGTGTTAAAATCAGCTCACTGGCAATTTGCTTTCACATTCACGATCGATATTAATATATATATAGTTATTTGTTCACTTTGACTGTTAAGTAGAGTTTTATTGCCTAAATAAAGTTGATTTTGTTCGTATTTCCTCCAGAAGAATTTATCTAGAAGGAGATATTTATTTATTTTCAAGATAGAGTTTCTCTGTATGTATCCTTGCCTATCCTGAACTCGCTTTGTAGACCAGGCTGGCCTTGAACCCACATCGATCTGCCTGCCTCTGCCTCCCAAGTGCTGGGATTAAAGGCATGTGCCGCCACCGCCCACCTAGAAGGGGATATTTTATATACAGCTGCTTATAGAGAGAGGAGATACTTTTTTCTGGACGGATATGTAGAAGTATAACTTTTTTATAATAAGATTTGAGAATTCTTGCCATTATGCTAAAAAAAACCTCTCTCTTCTCTGAAATGGCTGTTCAGCCAGTTTTCAACACATGGTTTATTGAGTGTCTTGTAGAAACCAGTATCTGTTGTGTGCATGGAGGAGATAGCAATCCATAAAAGAGACTTGCTTTAATTGCTGCTGAGGCTCACAGTCTAAGAAGAAAAACAAACAAACAAACAAATACACAGCACCGGGTGACAGCGAATGCTTTGAGAAATTGAAACATAAGGGGCGGTGTTATAGTTTGGATCTTAGATGCTGTCCAAAGGTCCATATGCTGTAGGTGGTACCGTCTGGAAGTGAGACCTACAGAAGGAACCTAGATCACTGAGGGAGGGATCTTGACGGGGGACACTGACACATGGGCCTCTTATCCTTCTTGCCCACTGTAGCATGAAGAGCTTCCACCACATTCTTCGCTCTGACGCACTGTATAGCAACAGACCTGACAAACCACGGACCACGAAACCTCCAGGGAACCTTAGAGTAGGCTCAAGACACCCCAAGATCAAGTTCTCAGCACGAAGGGGAGGAAATAAGAGACAAAGAGAGGGGCTGGAGAGATGGCTCAGTGGTTAAGAGCATTGTCTGCTCTTCCAAATGGACCCAGGTTCAATTCTCAGCACCTACATGACAGCTTACAACTCCAGTTCCAAGGGATCTAACACACTCACACCAATGCACGTAAACTAAACAGATTACTTTTTTAAAAAGAGAGAGAGAAAGCCAGGCATGGTGGCGCACACCTTTAATCCCAGCACTCAAGAGGCAGAGGCAGGCGGATCTCTGTGAGTTCAAGGCCAGCCTGGTCTACAAAGTGAGTCCAGGACAGCCAGGGCTACATAGAGAGACCTTGTCTCAAAAAAACCAGAGAGGGATGGGGGCGGGGGTGGGGGGGTGGAGGAGATAGAGGACAAAATGGGGAAATGAACAAGAGAGAGGAAGAACGGGTATTTGTTCCTGGGATGGGGACAAAGGACTGCCTCTGGATGGAGAGGAGACAGACAGGGCCCATAGGCAAATGGAAGTTTATAAAGGGAAAGGGAGCCAGGCCCTGGTGGTGCACATCTTTAATCTCAGCACTTGGGAGGCAGAGGCAGGCAGATCTCTGTGAGTTCAAGGCCAGTCTGGTCTACAAAGCAAGCGCAGGACAGGCAAGGCTATACAGAGAAACCCTGTCTCGAAAACCAAAAAATAAATAACAAATAAATAAAGGTAAAGGGAAGCCCTGAGGTAGGATGAGGCGTTTACATTTAATTGGCCATGTTAATTAGGTAAGCCAAAGGGGGCTTTTGATTGCTGGGGCTTCAATATTTTGAAAGAGGGAGCGTGGTAGTCAGCCTCAGGAAGAGAAAGTGTCCAAATAAGGGACTGGACCTTGGTGGCTAGCTTCAGGAATGTTATCTAGTGGTTTTTTAGCAAGGCAGAGGGAACGGGGTTGAAGGGAAATTGCTGCCAGAGCCATGTTTGCCATGCTCGGGGCTGCCTCGAAACCCTTCAAAGCTCTGAGTCCAAATACTCCATTTCCTCATTTTGAGTTGCTCATCTAATGGACCGGAAATCTAAGGCAGTGGAGAGAGAACTACAGCGCTGAGGTGGGACCTGTGGCGGTAGAGAGGTGCCCTTTTAAGTGCGGTGGTCAGTGAAGACCTCTTTAAAAAGGAGCTTTCAGTAAAAGGCTTCCGTGAAATGAGGAGGAGGCCCTGGGCTGTGTGAGGTAAGGCTGGAGGAAAGGCAGGTGAGGACCAGTAGGTGAGCTGCAGGTGTGGTGGGAGCAAGCTCACGAAGTTTGAGGACTAACAGCAAGCAAATGGGTGTGTCCTGCAGGTAGACCAAGACGCCCTACCCGCCCCCCCCTCCCCCCCCCCCCCCCCCCCCCGTGTAAGCTGTTTGTGTAAGGATTTGGGCTTTTTGTCTTAACAAAAAACATGAGAAGTCATTGGAGAATTTTAAGCAAAGAGGTGCCATGATGTGATTTAGGTTGTCAAGGGTTTTCCCTGACTCCTAAGCTGAGGGTAGATGCTGGTAAAGATAAGGGCAGAAAACTAATTAAAGGCCATCTTCGTCGTTTCAGTCCAGGTGGTGGGCGACTTGGCTTGGGTTATAGTGACAACTCTGGAGGTGACAGATACGAGCTATAATTCGAAATGAGAGCTGACTGATGTGGTTGTGGGATGAAAGAGAAAAAGGGGTTCGGGGAACCTCGCAAGTTGTAGGTTTAAAGCAACTGGATGGACAGAATTATCACCTATGTGGGAAAAGCAGGTTCAGGGGGTTCACACCCAATAGGGGGCTTGAGCAACCAGCAATGCCCTTGATGGCTTTAAATTGCCACCTGCCTGCAGTTTCCTCACCAAGTGAAGGGTTTTAGAAGGCCTCTTTTTTTGATTTGTGTTTTCCTGATGACAGTGGCCTGGAGCACCTTTCTTTCGGCACAGAGTCAGAGATATTTTTTTCTCTTTTGTGAACTATTGTTCTTTTCTATTTTATCTGTTGGCCTCTGAGAGCTGTTTCCGCATCTGAATATAAACTCTTCTGTGAGTCTTGTGAGTCTGTGGTTTGCCTTTTCATTGTATGTCTAAGTATTTAGTCATTAGGATTTAAAACGGCTTAAGTAACTGAATGGTATTTCCACAGTTCCTTGTAGCCAAGGAGGAAATTTGTATCATTAACATTTCCCCACCTTTCCTCTCCTATCTCTCAAATACCCTTGTTTTTGTTTTGTCATGGTATACTATTGTATTATTATTATTATTATTATTATTATTATTATTACTACTACTTTTTTATCAAGAATGGTTTCCTCTTAACATTTATAGTATCTGCATGCTGTATTAGTGTAGTGATGACCACAGGTGTGTCCTTGTCATCACCACTCCTCATTTATGTAAAGGAATCTCTTAGTAAGTCATACTGCCATGGGGAAAGTGATATATTTCCTGAATTATATATTTAAAATTTCTTTCTACTGCTTATAAATATGAACAGCTACATTTATTGTTGTTTTCCGAGACAGGGTTTCTCTGTGAGTCCTGGACTCACTTTGTAGACCAGGCTGGCCTTGAACTCACAGTGATCTGCCTGCCTCTTATTCCAGCTACAAGTTTTTGATCTCTTGAGTATTTTTTTCCTAAAACTCTTTCCATATTAATTAATCCTGAGAATCCTATTGCCAGGCACCATTCTTCTTCCAGCTTCACAGCAGCATTTAAAATTTTTCTTTTCTGGAAAGAGCTAGACAGAAAATATGTTAGGCTCTGTGATTCATAAGGCCTGATACACCTATTGCTTACTGCCATAGCACTGCCATGATTATCAACGCTGCAAATGAATGGGTCTTCCTTCCTGTAAACTTACCAGGCAAAACAAATGGAAGTTCTGTTGTTTGCAAAGCCTTATTTTATTTGTTATGCTTGTGTGTGTGTGTGTGTGTGTGTGAGAGAGAGAGAGAGAGAGAGAGAGAGACAGAGACAGAGACAGAGACAGAGACAGAGACAGAGACAGAGACAGAGACAGAGACAGAGACAGAGACTCTGTTAGTATATGAAGGTCAGAGCACAACTTTTCCTCCAGCAGGGGCTCCAGGGATTTGAACTCAGGTCACTAAGTCTGCCCTTCACAAGCATTTAATTACAGTCCTCAGTATCTATAAGAGACAAAATATTCAGGAGGCAGAGGCAGGTGGATTGCTATGAGTTCGAGGCCAGCCTGGTTTACAACTCAAGTCCAGGACAGCCAAGCCAAGGATACACAGAGAAACCCTGTCTCACAAAAACAAACAAAAATAGAGACAAAATATTGAACACCTAGTTCAATGTAAACTTCTGATAGAGAACAAATAAATTTGTACTATCCCAGCTATTAAATCAGGTTTATACTAGAAAATTATTTTTTGAGATCTATACTATATTTTTATTTGCTCTTCATTTGAAAATAAAGTGGAGAGCTGGGTGTGGTGGCACATGCCTTTAATCTCAGCACTCTGGAGACAGAGGCAGGCTGATTGCTGTGAGTTTGAGGCCAGCCTGGTCTACCAAATTGAGCCTAGGACAGCCAAGGCTACACAGAGAAACCCTGTCTCAAACAAAACAAAACAAACAAACAAACAAAAAGACCTTGTTAAGATCAAAGATGATATTGAGCCTGATCCTCCTGCCTCTACCTTTCAAGTTCTGGGATTACCGGCACGTGCCACCATGACCAGTTGTATCTAGCACTGGATATAGACCCCAGGGCGGTGTGTACAACAGGCAAGAACTCTACCCACTTGAGTTGAAGCTCTAACCCCTGCCTCTTATTTTTATCTTATTTATTTTTTGGTTTTTCGAGACAGGGTCTCTCTGTGTAGCCTTGCCTGTCCTGGACTCGCTTTATAGACCTGGCTTACGGAAGTCCCTGAAACAGATCAGATTCATTCAACCTCTCCCTGCCAGAGTAAGTAACTGAGAGTCCCTCTTGGAAGAGTGAAGGAAGAGATGACTTTCAGACAAGCCAAACTACCAAGACTAAGACCAGACTAGGTACCTGGAAGGAATTTAGACCTGCTGAGTCACCAGGAAGGGATGCTTTCCAACCTGCTGATCTGCCTGCAGGCTGTGCGGTGTGCTCTAGGCTCCCAGCTTCTGTGAGCTGTCGCCAACGCTGGGGTGGGCCTTGGTGATGCAGCTGTCTGAGTCATTTCTGCTCCTGTAAGTGACCCCTCACCCATACTCCTGCAAGAAATGCCAGCAACACTCATTGGACTTTGGTGGTATGTGTACTTTGGTCTGTTGTGGCTCCACTATCTGGAGTGAGTGGATGTGTATGTTGTTTCTCCCTAGGTAAAGTTTTGTCACACAACATCTCCCTTCCCCCACTCTTCCAGCTCACCTCCCCTTCTCTGGGACTTGCAGTGCAGTTCAGACTGGTTCTGACTGAACTCATGGTCTCTTTGTCTGATCCTCGGGTATGATTTTCCTCTCTAGCCTATTCTCTTTGCCTTTGGATTTTATACGGAAAACAGCACCAGCCAGACCAACTGTCCCAAGCACCAAAGCCTCTCACTCAACGACGCTGCATTCTGCTGGTCACTTCTTGCTCTCTCTTAGTGCAAACTCAGCTTTTACTTCCATGATGTACAGCACTTCCCTCTCAATAGCTTCTCAGCTCTCCTAGTGCCTTTTATATTTTCTTCATTCACATTTAATATGTCATTTCCACTAAGGTATAAAATACTTGTCTATTTTTCTTCAGTTGTTACTGGAGTTAATCTTCTTCCAGAAGTAATATATTCTTTTCTCTCTCATTTTAGAAGAATATAGTCCATTTCTGAAGTTTTTATAGTTTGTTAATCCTTTTTTTAAAAAAACACTTTTTCAAGAGAGGGTCTCTCTGTGTAGCCTTGGCTGTCCTGGACTCACTTTGTAGGCCAGGTTGGCCTCGAACTCACAGGGATCCACCTGCCTCTGCCTCCCGAGTGCTGGGATTAAAGGCATGCGCCACCACGACCGGCACTGGTTTGTTAGGGTTTTGGTAAATCTGCTCCACCGCCACAGATGTAACCATCGCAGAATTCCTGTTCCTGCTTTTTGCCCCGATGTAGTCCTGACTTCGTGCATTCTGCTCTTGCATCCCATACGCTCATGAGCTGAGATCCACTTTGTCCCATTCAAGGCGGTCTTGCAAGGCTGTTTGGGCTGTTTTTTGTTTTGTTTTGTTTTTTCCCACAATCCAAGGAGTCATTAATACCGATGTCACTTGGGTTCTGACCTAGTATAAAGATGACATTGGCTATAGTCTTGTACATTTTAGATAGTTTCCCCCTAATTTTTGTCTTAGGAACCATTACCTTCCTAGAGTGAAAGACACCAGTGACCATTTGTTTCCTTTGAAGAGACTGATCATCAACCTTTTAGTTCAGATTCTGTTGATGATGATAGATACTCAGGCTGCCAGAAAAGGGAAACGGTGTGCTTCTCTATTCCACCTTTGTTCCCCACAATGACAGTGTAAAATGTTTTCATCAATTAAAAAAAAAAAAAGTAGCCGCAGTAGGCTTGGGAACAGTAAGTAGCCCTCCAGACTGGCCTTGAACTTGTTTTACTCAGTCTTATTCTTAGACAGACTGTCTTAGTGTCCTTTAGCACTGAGATTACAGGCCAGCATGTCTGCCTCTCCATTCACTTTTGACAAGGACCCGCACACTGCCTTTTCCACTTGTACATAAACAGACCTCAGAGTGGATGAAGTATCTTTGAGCATCTCAGGAGTCCTGTTGGATTCACCCAATGAGGAACTTTGGGAAGAAGACAAGACAATGGATTTGTAAAGTACAATATGAAGTCAGCTCTGCATAGTTTCAAGTGTGTGTGTGTGTGTGTGTGTATGTGTTGTGAATCTTTTAGAATTTAAAATATAATTGAATGGAGTATGTTGGTGCACACCTTTAATCCCAGCACTTGGGAGGCAGGGGCAGGTCTCTGTGAGTTAAAGGCCACTCTGGTCTATATAGTAAGGTCCAGGACAGCCAGGGCTATCTAAGAGAGATATTTTGCTCAACCCCACCCACATATGTGTGTGTATGTTTTTGATTATATATATATGATTATACTATAACCATATATATAATTGGGTTTGTGAAAAGGAAGCAAAACCAATTATATATTTATACATAATTACATATAATTGAAATAATCTTTTTATTTATTTATTTTTAAAGATTTTTCAAAACAGAGTTTCTCTGTGTAACAGTCCTTGGCTATCCTGGATTCCCTTTTGTAGACCAAGCTGGTCTTGAACTCACAGCAATCCCCTTACCTCTGTCTCCTGAGTGCTGGGATTAAAGGTGTGCGCCACCATGCCTGGCACTTGAAACAATCTTTTAAGGAAAAAGTTTTGTTTTGTTTTGTTTTGTTTTGTTTTGTTTTGTTTTGTTCTGTTTGGAGACAGGGTTTCTCTGTGTAGCCTTTGCTGTCCTGGACTTGCTTTGTAGACCAGGCTGGCCTTGAACTCATAGCGATCAATGTGCCTCTGTCTCCTGAGTGCTGGGATTAAAAGCATGTGCCACCTGGCTTTAATGGAAAAGTTATGCAAGCCTCAATTTATCCTTCTTTAACCCACATCCGATAATGTGTGCCACATATTATCCTGTAGTGTTTTCTTATCTGAAGAAAGAATCTTTAGTTAGTTGACTTTTGGATTAGTAAAGGATGCAGGCAATTTTAGGAATAAAGGAACCCAATCTATGGAGCTAAGGAGTCCCAGGGCCTTTTATTTATTTATTTTTTAAATACCGATGAACCGCTTGGGTTCCTCTGGCTTGGGCCTACCCTATGGCAGCTTCCCAGTTAGAACAGAATAGCTGGAGTGTAGCCCTCTCCTCCAAGATGACAGAACACTTCACTTCCCCTACTGTAACGTGGGTTTCCACCCAGACTGCAGTATTTGCACAGCATGTTCCAGCTCAGATTTAGGTGAGTGGGTGGAAATATTTTAAAACTGGTCTCATATTTTTTTTTAAAATAGAGTATTTCTAAATGAAAGTCACGATTCCTAAAACCAAATAAAAGTTCATAAATATATTTAGTCTTATTATACTTAAAATACAGGAAAAAAAACCCTCTGTTGTTTATTTATTTATTTATTTATTGGTTTTTTGAGACAGAGTTTCTCTGTAGCCCTGGATGTCTTGAACTTGCTTTGTAGACCAGCCTGGCCTCGAACTCACAGTGATCTGCCTGCCTCTGCCTCCCAAGTGCTGGGATTAAAGGCGTGTGCCACCACGCCCGGCTCAGAAATAAACTCTTAATGGTGCTAATTCATTGTAGCACTACATTGGAATAACACAAATTTGACTCCTGAAAAAAATCATTTGAATGCAGAAGAAAATGTTGGCTATATGATTTGGGATAAAACTGTGAGCTGAGATTGTATACCACCCAAATTTACTACTACCCAAATACAGGTGATACTAGTTTTCTGGGTGGTGTTGTGAGTCATCAGAGATGAATCTGGAAAAGAACTAAAGCCTAGCATGTGTGCAGCTCGAAGCACATGTGGACTATTGTCTTTATGGTTACGTCTTTGAATGTATACCCTGTAGCCATATGCACTGTGATCTGGACAGTTACTTAGTGGTCAGCTAAGAATATCTTGAGATATGATTTATCAATAATACGTGATATGGACTCAGTGGTAGAACACTTACCTAGTGTATGTGAGGCCTCTGAATCTTATAACTACAAATAATAAAAATCATAACGCCACCTTGCTTATTTATTTGTTGAGTCACTGAGTACTGATTTCTGTGGGCCACAGATGTGGCAGGTATTATGGGAATCTGAGTTACAGCTTCAAAATAAGTGGTAGTATTCTACTACAGAACTGGGGGGGCAAATGAGCTGAGAGCAAAGAAATATTCAAAATTACTGTGGAACACTTTGCTGGTCACTGTGTATAAGACACTAAAGACTGTTACCTTCAGTTCAGAAATTAGTGGGAAAAACTAGATCCCCTTAACATAACTAAGAATTCATATATTTAGTAAATACAGAATGTTAAATGTAACTAATTTATAGTATTTGTTTGCAAGGGTTATGATAAAGAGTCCTGGAATTCCTTACGTCAGAATCACTGTTTCCTGATTACAATAGTGAAATGCCTTGTGAGTGAGGAGAGATTTCTGTAGCTATTCAATGTAACATGACAGTGTTTTTCAAAGAAATGTTAGTAGGCAGCATGTCCTCTTTGAAGTGCTATGAGGAAGATAAAGCACACAGCATTTCCCTCATTCAAAAAAGAAAGTTGCTCCTCTGATGGCGTTAGGCCTCAAATATCTCAGACACAGAATTTTGCAAATGCTTCCTACCGAATTACAGATCGCACTTGTGGAATTCTCTGGCAAACACTTGTGCCTCTTCGACTTGCCAGCTTCTATATTCAGAGTAGAAATCATCCATAGATTGTCACAGAATGACCTCAGACCAGACCAGGCCGGGACACTGTGCTTCTATTTCTGGCTTTGACATTTTTCCCTGATAATGGTTTGCCAAGCAGTATTATTATGCCATCCACCAAGCCAAAATTTATATTTTGAGGATATCATATTTGCCATTTTTAAAAATGCCTTGCTTTAAAAAAAAAATGCCTTGCTTACCCTGCAAGCTTATGAGTTGGCCTTGTAGTTGTTACTGTGCTGTTTTGTTTATTTCTAGTTAGATGACAGGAAGTCACACAGTAGACGTGCTCTGGGGAGGAAAAGATCAGCCTTTCAGGTAAACAAAGCTAGAGTTACTGTTGGTTGTCACTTATCCAAGAGACCTGGGCTAAGCAAGTGTCCAGGTATCAATCCTGAGATCCATGACACAGAGTTCATTCCGGTGTCCTCTCAGTCACTTACAATGAGCCCTGAAGAGTGCTTCACCTAATCTCTCAGGAGAGCTTTTAACAAGTAGCCACATGACAGAAGTTTGGCTCCTTTTCCTTTCCCTTGCCCTCCCTCTGGTGGAGGTGTTAATGAGTGAAACCCCAAGATGGGCAGCTGAGAAGCCCTTCCTCCATTAGCCTGCGTGGTGGTGAGTGACTGGCTGTTCACTGTCACTTCCCAGATGACCCAATGGTGGCCCGTGCCCTTTGGTCTACACAGAAGGAATCTAAATGGGAGATGAATCACTTATTCAGAAACTCCAGTTGTTCATATATTCAGACAGGCACAGACCCAACGTCTAACTGGCTAATGTGTTCCTAGTAAGTGTCAGGGAAGGAGTAAACTTCTGGTGAGAAAACAAGCCAGAGCCTTGCTTCACACTAACCTAAGAGTTTAATAGTTAACACATGACAATCGGATACTTAATAGTTTAATAGACAACATGAAATCTTTATAGTTTCCAAGTCCCTTATAGCTATGATTTCAACTTGATGTTCTCACCCCAATATGAAAAGTACCGATACACTCACAGATTCTAGTAGAGAGACCAGAAGTGTGTCTTCTCCATTCCCGGAGCTTAATACACATAAGACACGCATGATGTAACTCACAAAATTACGAAAAGCATTTCCAAGTTTTTGGGACACCATGATCATACCTATTCTAGGAATAGGATTAAATTGGTACTTATAGACCACAAGGATTAGCTGTGTAGGATATTAACTGTTATGATAAAAAATGAGATGGCATGCAATGGATATGAACATCGAGAGATTTACTGTAGAAGTGTGAGAGAGAAGGAAGTGGGGGAGGGGTGCCTCACGGGGAGGGAGAGAGAGAGAGAGAGAGAGAGAGAGAGAGAGAGAGAG
Organism: Acomys minous; assembly: GCF_964271855.1. Taxonomy (NCBI): domain Eukaryota; kingdom Metazoa; phylum Chordata; class Mammalia; order Rodentia; family Muridae; genus Acomys; species Acomys minous. The sequence continues at coordinate 23,142,668 of NC_140494.1, read as the reverse complement.
AGAGAGAGAAGAGAGGAGAGTCATGAGTCATTTGTCCTTTTATATCCTGGGGCCCTGGCACATACCTGGTGGCAGGCTGTGATGATGTCAGAGGTTGCTAAGCAACCTAGAGCAGGTATGCTAACAGTAAGTTAAATGTTAGCTAATATAGTTATTACTGAAAATGATGTTTGAGGTACTATAGAGCTGTATATAAAAGAATGGATTCTAGACCCTGACCCACTGGGTTTGAGTCCTGCCTTCACCACATAGCATGCCATTAAGATGTACATAAAACTCTTCGAGTAGTACTTACCAGGAGACAGAGCTAAAGACACGAGGACCTGCTACTGTTCCTCATTAGTGCTAGTACTTACACACCAATAAGAATTTGTCCCTGTTACATGGAAAATGAGGAAGGAAGATGGTCTATAATGTTTTTAAAAGGCTTTATTTAATTATGTCTGTGTGAGGACTGTATTGCAGTAAGCAGAAATGCTCAGAGACCAGAGGTGCTGGGCACGCCTGGAGCTGGAGTTACAGGTGGTTGTGAGCCGGCTGTTGGGGGCCCTAGGAACCAAACCGTCTTAACTGCTGAGCCATCCATCTCTCCAGGCCCTGGATATAATCTTGGTTCTCACATATTATCTCCTTGGACTGAAATGTTTCATCTGTAGGTTGTGGGACTTTCCCACAATTCCATAATACGTTTTATTTCCTCTCACGGGCAACGTTTTATTCTCTAGTACTTTGCCCCAAACCAGCATTTGTGAAAGATCATCTACCACAAACAAAACCTTCCAGATACCCTGTGCTGTAAGGCGCTCAGTTATGCCACGCATGCACATCTGTATGTTAGCCGCAGATGTGAACTTTTGCCTGTCTCCTCTTGCTCTCTAAGTCCACTAGTGATAAACCGGTGGAATGTTAAATTTTTATTCAACTTTTGTTGAGTTAGCCAGCAGCAGGTTATATAAGTATGTTGCTACGCAGTAAATCACTAAGCAGTAGGCTCTATTTTAATTAATTAATCACTCTTCACTATTGGTTATCTAGTTTATTCAGGGTTAGTCAGACCTTACACATTTCATGGCTACTGAAAAAAAAAATGGTCTAGCTAATTTCCCTCCTCTAAGTGCGAGGATTTGGTTGTAAATTCTGTCTGGCGTCTTTCACCGTAAGGCAGTATGAACCAAGGTTTACGGTCTTCTTTACCAGCTCCAGAGCGCTCTTTTGAAAACCTCCACAAGAAACAGGACCCTAGGCGGTGGGTGTGGAACAGGGAGGAGTCATAATTGTCGCAAAGAAGAATAAGGCAACACTTTCCACATTGTCTTGTTTTTGTTCTGTTCTCCCAGGATGGTGGTGACAGTTGATCAGACACAAAAGCTGGCAGTACCCTGCCGAAGTAAGGATCAAGATGACCCTCAACAGCAGCAGCAGGGGGACAGAGACCAGGAGGAGGGATGTGCATAAAAGGAGGAGAGGACGAGGGTGATGAGGTGCTAAGCGCCACCGCCACAGTTAGATTCTCCTCTAAGGTTCGGAGCTGGTGAGCCACCTCCCGAGATCGGGTGGAGGTAGGAAGGGGAGGCTGAGGGGTGGCGCAGAAGGCTGGAACCGGTAGGCCCTGATTGGTTCTTGCACTCTCGCAGCGTCACCGGATTGGGCAGTTTGCAGCGGGAGATGTTATGAGGTGCAAGAGGGCGGAGCTAGCCGTTTGGGTAGGAGCGTTGGCCTGGGAGTGGGGTGTGGAGCAGCGGCTGCGGGGCAGGCGGCTGAGCCTCGGGGACCCGAGTGTGGGGAAAGCACAGCCACCGCCGCTGGGTTCCGCTAGCCGCGCCTGTTCGCTCATCGCTCTGCAGGTTAAAAAACAAACCAGCAACAACAACAACAAAAAAAAAAACCCAACAACAAAAAATCTGAACGACACGTAGTCGCCACCACCTGGTCCCTGCTAACCGCAGGAAACTACCTTGCAGTGCCGCGGGCGGGGACACTCCCTTATCTGGAAGCCCCACGTCCCTAGCTCCTTGCCCCACCCGCTGCAGAAAAGGGGCCATCGTTCCCCCAAGACCTGTCCCCGCTGCCCCGCAGACAGCCGCAGGGCTGTGCCCACTCCCGGAGCGGCGCTCGGGAAGCGGCTTGGAGTTGTGTGCTCCGCGTCGCGGTTGCGGGGACGAGAAGGCTAGCGGGTGTCCAGGTTTCGGGGGACCTGGCGACCACCACCCATGTCCCGGCCCGTCTTCCTCCTCTAGCTTGGCTCCCCGGGCCGGGTGACTGCAGACCGAAAAACTCCTCGCCCCCGAGCGTCCCCCGGGAGGGGAGGGGAAGGAGGTGGGGTGGGAGGAGGTGGATCCAGAAGGAAGGCGCGAGCAGTCCGCCCCCGGGAAGCAGCTCGCGCGCCCGTCAGCCCGGCCAGTCTCGCGCTCGGCGATCGCGGGCGCGGGAGCGGGGGGCCCCGGCCGGCCCGGCCAGGCGACGGGAGAGTCCGGCGGCCGCCGCCCCGCCCCACGCCCTCCCGCGGCGGCGCCGAGAGCCCGGGGCCGGCCGGGGCAGATCGCGGCGCTGCCTTGGAACGGACCCTAGGGGTCTCCGTTGCGTGATCGCTTCTCTCACTGCCCTGGGCTGAGGCGCGGGCCCGCGGAGGCCGCGCCCGCGTGTGCGCAGCGAGCCAGGCCGGGGCACAAAGGCGGGCGGCGGGCGCCGGGGTCCGGCGGGCTGCGGAGGAGGGGCGGCGCCTCATGAATATTAACCGAGCCGCGGCCTAGCGCGCCCCGCTGCGGGCCGAGCCGCCGAGCCGAGCTCTTGCTTCCCCGCACGCGCCCGGGCCGCGCTTCCCGGGAGCCCGCGCCGGCGACCCGCCTCAGGAAGGGGCGGAGGAAATAGTGGTAGGTGGGTGGTTTGCTTTGCGCTTTTCCTTTTGCTTCAGGTGGCCACCGGGGAGGGCGAGCCGGGGTCGGGGGAGGGGGGTGGCCGGCAGTCGCCAGCTAAGAGTTGCCGGGGCCGCGGCTCGCCCCAAGCATGCCCGGGAGCTGGAGCGGGAGCGGCGCCGCGTCCCACCCGCGGCCGCACGCCTCCCCACCCATCCCCGCCGCGGGCCAAGGAAAACAGCCGCCTCCTCGGGGGCGCGGGCCGGGGCGCAGGGCAGACTGCCACGGGCGGCCGGAGTCACCCGCGGCCCCGGCGGCCACCGCAGACGCCGCTGAGCCCACGCCCGCCCCGGTCGGAGCTGGCTTTTTTGTTTGTTTGTTGGGGAGTTGGAGGGCGTCTGCGAGTCTAACCGGGTGCGGAGAAAACTTCGCCTAAGAGTAGGTATCCGGGTGCTGCAGAATGCGCATACCGCCTCGGCACTGCCCAGGAAATGCAGCAATTAAAATGCACTTGAACCGGGATTCTTTTTTTTTTTTTTTTCCTTGAAGGCTTCATAGCAGCCGGGCGTGTTTGACACAGCCACCGGAGCAGTTCTGAGCTCTCATTCTCTCTTTCTCTTCTCAATGTTCAGGCTTTCCCCCCTCCCGCCCCCTTTAAAAATTTGTTGCGGGAGGGGATTGTTTCTTTCCTTTGCGTGGTTCACCTTCGTGGACTGAATAATCCTTTGGATTGTAGGAGAGGGGGAGCTTGGTCTGGACTTGTGGCAAGGCTAAAGATCGGCGCCCGGGGAAAGTTCGCGTCCTTCATTAACTTCTCCCTGTTCTAGGAAGAATCTCCGAAAGCTGACGCCGGAGCAACCCCCTAGGATTTTCCCTGGCCTCGGAGCAGCCCCGCCTGAAGTGGACCTCTTCTTTCTGCACTTGGCCTCTATCCTCCCTGCCGAGGAAACCTGTCGCCCCTGAACTTTGAAGTCTGGAGAAAATGAAGAGGGAGAAGTGTGTTGAAGTGGGCGTTTGAAGGGGGGCGTCCTGCAACTTTTTTTTTTTTAAATCGTTGTTTGAGCAGTCCTTACCTTGCACCGCCTCAGAACCTGCTGTGGAATTGGTCCCCCCCCTTTTTTTTTTGGTGTGTGGGTGGCACCTCTCCAATGTGGACTCCCAAAGGATTTGTCCCTTTACAGTTTGAAATGAAATGATGGCTACACATTGGACTGGTCTGCCTGAGGGAGATGGTGACAAACTCAAGGCCTGTGGGGCCGCCTCTGCCTGTGAGGTAAGCCAGCCAGCTAGCTTTGGGCGGTGGCTTAATGTCTGTGAGCGCGCTAAGAGTGTGGGGTCGTCTGCCACTGGGCCTCGGGAGGGGCTTCAGCTGCTTGCTGGCAGCGCCCCAGTTGCCCAGGAGGGAGGTGAAGCCTGGCCTACTTTTGTTTCTAGGGACTTTGGTGATTAATTAGCACGGGCAAGCCTCGATCTTAAATGCCTCAATCTTGGTTACCGGTGGGGCAGGGGCGTTCGTCTCTCTCTCTCTCTCATGGCCAAGAAGCCTGACAACAGTACAGCTCAGCATCCATTTTTCCTTCTGTGTTTTGGAGATTGATCTACTTGGGGGCGGCTTTATGTAACTCTCCTGTGCGTTACATCCCAGGGGCGAGGCAGCTGGTATTGCTTTGGTGCACCTGGAATCCAATGTTTTCGACTCTGGTGGGAGGGGATCCTGGCTGCTAGTGGTGCCTATAGCAGCGTTGGGTGGCGATTGAAGTCTTTTTCGTGGACAGTTTAGGCTCAGTCTTGGAAGCCGCCGGTAGTGTTGAAAGCCCAGCCTCCTGGAAATCTCCTGGCTTTGCTGTTGTTTTATTTATGCTCTGTGGGCCCTTACAGTGCCCCATAGTTCTGTGGGCCCTTACAGTGCCCCACAGTTCTTTGGGCTACTCTAGGTGGCAGGTCGCTTACATTGAAGTGCAGAGAAGGGTTTGCTGGGAAGAATTTACTTAGATTTTCTTTTCTTTTTTTCCCCCTGCCTCCCCCCAACAGAATTCGTAGAAAATTCTATTCATTTATGGCATCCACATGATGCTGTCCCGTCGTTTATTCTCCTTGTGTTTGAGTTGCTGCATGTGGCGTTTTATGTTGATGATGGATCTATTGTGTTGACTTTGTTTCCGTATACTTCCTGTGATTTGCTTGTTCAAGGTGCTGAATATTGTTATTCTTTAAATGTCATTTTTGAGGCGCCTGTGTCTTTTATTGAGATGTCAGTGGTGACAATAGCAGCATCTCCGGCGAGCCCTCGCTAGCTCAGTTTCTTTTGCCTCTGTTGTGAATTCTCTCTTCCTGGTCTTTGGTTGTAAAGCATGTGAATTTGGACGTTTAGTCAGTTAAATTTTGGTCTCTAAAGCGCGCAGAGAACGTGCTTCACAGTTTACTTCGGGAATAGAAAGTTGGTGTGTGGATGGGGGCATTCTGTGTGTTACCGCACAGTTTATTGGACAGAGCCTCAGCTTTACACCTAGAATCGGCATTCTGCTTTTTGATATGAGTAAACACCTACTTGCAGGTGAAGCATAATTAAGCTTGACACCACAGTCCTCTGATCACAGTAAACCATAATGAAGCCTTTTGGAAGACCTACCTACAACCTGGTGATTGCTTAATGGGTGTTGTAGTTACATAATGATATATGCTGTAGTCCTGAAGCCTTATTTGTCATTGTCCTGTGAACACTTTAATTAACATTTGGCTTGCATTGTGGCTGCTAGAACTAACGTTTATTTGACAATATATGTATATGAGTGTGTGTTGTTATTGTTTAAGGATTGCTCCCAAACCAAGAATTTAGATACATGTTGGACTTGTCCAGAAATCAGTTCGTACTTCCAGTTAGTCCTATACTGGTTTTATTGACAGTGGCAGTGCATATTTTAAAGGCTGGGAGATTTGTTTCCATTTGGGCATTTTTGCTTGTGTGGTTATATTGTTTCTAGCTAAGAATGAAGAAACAATATTGTCTATATTTTGCTCATTTAAAGAGTACTTGATTTTTGGTATTAATCTATTTGGCTTTCTAAAGTATAGTTTTAGATTCTTTGTGCTTCAGAAAACATTTTCCAACTGGCAGGTGGGAAGTGAGGGGGAATTGCCTGATTATTGATTGCTTGCCTCTCATTAGCTTTGATACGAGTTTCTCTGGTGCCGGCTACAACTTGTGAATATTTCTGAATACTAGAAAGGGAGGGGCCATAGTTTGATCAATATTTGTTATTGAACACTTAGTATTTGCTTCCCCCCCCCCCCACAGGGTTTCTCTGTGTAGCCCTGGCTGTCCTGGAACTCACAGAAATCCGCCTGCCTCTGTCTCCCAAGTGCTGTGATTAAAGGCGTGTGCCATCAACACCTGGCTGCTTTTAGTTTTATTGAGAATACTGTATTCTGTAATATTGTCATTCTTTACTTAAAGGAAAAAGAAGAAACAGTAGCTATATTCCTAGATGTGAAATATACATTAATGTATGTTTCTAAGTAACCAGGAAACAAATGCATATGGCTTGGTTTTAATGGTGTTTGTTAATTGACCAGAATGATTAACTTTGTGAGACAGAAGAAACTAGTTTAGTAATTTAATTGGCATTTCTTTCATGCTTTATCTCAGTAGCTCATTCCATGTTCTATGGATAAGGTCAGTTGCTTTGCATGTTCCTATTAAATGCTATAATGCACTTGTGTTGTGTTGATAAGTATGTTAACTTGGGCACCCTTCCTCAAGACTATATAGGAAAACCAAGAAGCACATAGCTCATAATGTAGAGGACTGTGATAGTTGAGAAAGTATCTTGGCGTTCCACAGCTGGACAGGGCCAGTTGTGTCACCAACACTTTGTGCGTCTAAAACGTCATCCCCCTTCCTATAGCCATGCTTGTGTCACAGCGGTCATCCTATGTCAGCCTCCCAAGTGGTGGGGTTATAGGCAGGCACCACCAGGCTGTGAAGATGTGCTTTTCAATAATGGTTTCAGTCACCCTGAGCTGTGGAGCCATGGTGTGTGTGTGTGTGTGTGTGTGTGTGTGTGTGTGTGTGTGTGTGCGCGCGCGCGTGTGTGTGCGCGCGCTCACATGTGTACCTGCCTGGCTGTTTTGTGTTTTGTTTTTTTTTTAACCAGAAAACTGATATGCTGCAATAGTTTCCTTCCCCCCATTTTAAACACAGGTTGCACCTTTTAGTCTACAACCCTCAGTATTCTATAGTAATGAAAAATGTAGCAACTTCATTATTAAAAGCTTAACTGTTATTGTTAATTTCATTAGTTCACTCTTGTCTTGCTTTTATTTTATTTTTTTTTTACTTAGGCTAAGATTATCCTGTATTTGTGGCTGATGAAAATTAATTGCTTGTTGATAATGGAATAGTATAAACACTAAGAATGTTTCCAGAGAAGGAAGTTGTATGAAGTCTTGCTGTTGTTGTTGTTGTTGTTGTTGTTATTGTTGTTGAGACAGGGTTTCTCTGTGTACCCTTGGCTGTCCTAGACTGGCTTTGTAGACCAGGCTGGCTTGGAACTCACAGCGATCCTCCTGCCTCTGCCTCTGAGTGCTGTAGTTAAAGGCATGTGCCACCATGCCCGGCTTATGATGTCTTTTATAGTAGTGCTCATTTTGTTTTTGTCCCAGACTCCCTTGTTCCATCTCAAGCTCTTTCTGCTTTTTTCTTTTCTTTTCTTTTTTTTTTTTAAATGTGTTCCTTTACTGTTTGCCCATTTCATATTGGATTGAGCCAGAGCCAATCTCTCTTCCTTTATCCTTTCCTCTGCGTTCATTCCTAGGTTTTATTTTATGTTTCACAGTATAGTTGACACCCAGTTTATAACCCTACCCCAGATTTTATGGTTGCCTTCTCCACCCACATGGGGACTTTGTTAAGTTCTGAGCATTGTTTCAGACTGTCCCACAGGCATGCAGACTTCACCGAGTCTGCCCTGCCACCACCCTGTCTGTGTGTGCTGCTTGCTCTCTTGCTGACAGTGCCACTGCCTACTTGTCCCGGTCAAAGCCAGGTGGTTATTGTTGATCTAAAGTTCTGTCCAGTCTCCATTCCAGACGGCAGCGGTGACTGCTACCTGTGTCCAGGTCGCTGTCCCACTGACAGAAGCCACACAAGCAGGTCTCTCCAGGAGCTTCCCAGTAGCTCGGCTTGCCTCTCTCTCCTTCCAGAGCTCAGTCTGACATGACTTCAGTAGTCAGGATCACCCTGCTCCTTTCTTACCTCCTCTTTCTCTAGTTCTTAGAGTTGAGCTTGCAGGGTTGTGGAGCAGGCAAAGCCTTTTCACCTTCACCCCACTACAGGTGTCTCTTTGACCTTGCGGCTCCTCTTCCTCTCCTGTTCTGTGCCCCCACTGCCTTCTTTATCTGATTTTTCCCTTAGCCCTCGAGGCTCTCTCCTACCTAGGTCCTAGGGAAGTCTGCCCTGCCTCTCCAAGACTGATTACTTGTCCCTAGTGCATTAGTCCGAAACACACTGTGCTTTATTGGGAACAGTGCTTACGGCTCTGGCCAGCTCTGTCTTCTTTGGACTGCAGCCTCCATAAGAGCACAGGCCATGTTTACTTCCACAGTGTCTGACACATAATAAATGCTCAGTGTTTGTTGAATAGATGAATGAACACACTCGAAGGGCTTTACATTTCAGTGACTGTTCGCTGAGATTCTGGTACACTGATTATTATTTTCATTCTTCATTATTCTGCCTCATCATTCCTGCCTTCACCGGCTTTGGAATTTCTTCAACTCCCCCTCCCCCTCCCCCCCCCCCCCCACCCCCCAGATAGGGTTTCTCTGTGTAGCCTTGGTTGTCCTGGACTCGCTTTGTAGACCAGGCTGGCTTCGAACTTGCAGCAATCCGCCTGCCTCTGCCTCCTGAGTGCCACCACCGCCTAGCTTTCTTCAGCTTTTTTTTAATCTACATATCTTGGGACTCAGTTTGACCTTCTTTTCCTCCTGAGTTTCATGGTTTTGACCCAGGGTTGCCTCAAACTGGATGTGTAGCTGAGGCTGACCTTGAACTTGTGATCTTCCCGATTCCACCTCCTAACTTGTGGTATCACAGGCACATGCCAGGAAGTCTGCTTTCCTCTATTAGTGTTGTTTTTGAGACAAGATCTCACGCACGGTAGAGCCAGGGTGGTCTTGACTGTTTCAAGGCTCCCCAGGGCCAGAGTGACAGGTACTTGCTACCTGGTATGCATCCTTTTATCTCTTGGTTCAGGTGGCCACATCCTCCTGACCCGAGCACTCAGGATCCCTATGCACTTGGAATCAAGCAGGCGGCTCCAGAGCCAAACTGCTGATTCTCCGCTTCCTGCTGCTCACCTTCCCAATTTGCTCCTTCCGGGCATGTTCCTCAGGAGCGCTAGCAGCCCTGCTCTGCAGGCTCTGGAAGGATTGGTGTCTCTTTTTTAGCACACATATGACCCGCATATTTGCTTGCCTGATTTCTCAGCTTGCTGTGCTGCTGTCTTCTTCGTGTTGTAAGCGGAGCAGAGCATTTATAAATCAAATCATGGCATTCCTTCACTCAAATTCCTTTAATGGCCTTTCATTTCCCTAAAAATTAAAAGGGCAGAGTTCTTTCAGTGACCTTCAGGGCTTTGCTCTCTCACCTTCCTGCCCTCACTTCCTGTTGCTCTTCCCCGGGTTTTGTACTGACTCTCCATCCTAGAGTTTCGCTTGGAGACCAGGCCTGGCGGCCTCCAGGCTCCCACTCACTGATCCCTCCTCCTTTTGCACTGTTCTTCCCCCGCCTCCTTCCTCATGGCTCGCTCTGGGGTCCGGCTTGTGTTTACAGGCCACCTTCTGCGTGAAGCATTGCCACTCCCCTGCTTAGTGAACACCACTCCCCTGCTTGGTACCCAGTGCCCCTTCCCTGCGTTATCTTTGCATCCCCCATTTCCTGTGGGGCCTGCTTGGCGAGATGATTTTACTCTCTTTCCCCCCAGGTTGGTGATGCATGTAGAATATACACATTCAGAGTACAGAGCTCGGCCGTTCGCTCATGTGCTCTTTGTCTCCTAATGTAGTTTTCAGGTGAATGAAGACAAGAAATTCCACGGTACCATGGCGTTTGTTCCTTAGGCGTGTAATATGCAAACACTGTGTGTTGCCCGTGGAGTAGGAAGTGCCTGGTCTTCAGGAGGGCTCCTCACACCTTAAATTCCCTTCCATTTCCGTCAGGGCTGCTGCGGTGATGTCTGAGTCACTTATTTTCCTTTGTATCTTTCTTACCTTTGGGAAGTTGGTTACCAAGTTACAGTAACCAGGACGATATGTAGTACAAATGAAGGAGATAATTTGTACCGCTGGGTTTGATGTTAGACTTAGTGGGAGGAGAGTCAGAGTGGTGGATGCCGAAAACATGTGGAAAGGCAGTATGCCCAGGGCTCGAGGGCTTCACCTGGCGTTCATGTGCTTCTGGGCTTGAGTTCTAGCACTTAAACACACACACTCATACACACACATACACACACACACACACACACACCAAAGTTTATATTAATAATGTGTCTGTAGTGAAATAAATGGTTGTCTAGCATGTGAATGATAGATACTTAATTTTATATTTTTAATATAATAACTAGACAAATTTAATTTTGATGAGAATACAGAGATGATAATTTTTTCATCCTTTTAAATCCCAAACTGCTGTTTACTGATTTTTAAAATAAGTTATGTGCTACCAGTCTTGTGAAATTCTGGTTTCTAGCAAATCTATACTCAAAGCAATAGGCGAGCAGCCTTTCAGAGGCATGTGCTGTGTCCCCGGGATGTCCTGGGCTTGACCCTAGCTAGTTAGAGCATACCATAACGCCATTACTTAATGGTAAGTGTTCTGCCATAGCCATGGATCCAAAGCCAGAATACACTCTGCCAAACTCTGTCTGTGGAACATTAGGGCTGAGGGCAAAGCCTGCCAGGATTGAGAGTAAATAGTTCAGTAGCAGAAGTGTGTGTCACTCGGGGCACGGGGTGAGTCTGGATTTGAATGCATTGAGTAAGATCTGCCACTCGATAAGAGCCACTAACAAAGAAAATCCCTCTGTAAGTTATTAGTGTTCCTTAGCATTCACTTTTGCTTACCATATTTTGAAGTCTGTTGTGCTTGATTTCATGGTTTCAATTTGAGCTGCTACAGGTCAGGTAGTCTACAACAAAGGCACTTCCCTCTCTCTTTTGTTCTTTGCACTAGGAAGAGCCTGTTATCTTCATGTACTAGCAGTATGCTTGCTGATTTAAGAATGGGCAGTGCTAGTGTTGGTAGATGCACAGATGCTGTTATTGAATGCAGCTATTTTCTGTTGCAGAAGGACCATATGGTAGGCACTTGTTTTTCTTTCTGGTTGATGTGATTAGATTACAAAAATGAAAGGTTACTGTATTTAAAGACCGTCCTAGTATTTATCCACTTTTACTCGGACCTTTAGGAATTAACTGTGTGAAGCCATGTAAATAGGCTTCCATATACTCTTAGGAGTAGAAGGACTTTGTAAGTAACTTTATAGTTTCTGTGAGAAACACGTGGCATGAGGTATCCTTGGGAAGGGCCAGGTTTATTTTGGCTTAGGGTTTACCAGGATCTAGTCTGTGGAGGCCGCGAAGATATTGTGCAGAGAGCAGACAGTGCTGGTCACGTAGCGCCCGCGGTCAGGAGCTGGGGGTGACAACTGCTGGTGCGCAGCTTGCCTCTCAGCTTTATTCTCTAGGATGCCGGCTTCCAGAGTGGTAATACACACACCCAGTCCTTCCTCAATCAAAGTTTCCTGGGAACGTCGTCATAAACATACCCAGCGTGTGTGTCCGTGGGGACGCTAAAGCTAGTCTAGTTGGCCATGGAGATGAACCCTTATGGACATCTTCACGCAAAAGCTCGGGTTTGGATTATTTTCATGAAAATGATCTCGGAGTTTGAAGTGCTGTCCTCTCACCAAACTGAGTAGTGGACAAAATAGCTTGTTTCCACATGGAGTAATAGAAGACAGCATTTTACAGTTTTAAAGTGGCCAGAGCGATGGCTCTAGGGTAAAGGCACTTGCCGTAACCCTGTAACCCACGGTGGAGGGAAGGAGAACTAATTCTCCAGAGGTGTTCTCTTACCTCCGCACATGCACCGTCATGTGTGCACCCACATGTACACACACATCACTCTCATCTCCACATGTGCACCACACATACACGTCACACATATGCATGTGCACACAGATTGTAAGTTTTAAATCTGAGAGACAAATGGATATACTGTGCTATAGCTTCAAAAACTTGACACGATAGACTATTTTGTTTTCTAGTTAATGTAAAAAAAAAATTCTATTCTCTCAAGTTGGAAGTTTAGAATTTAAATTTGGTATTTCTGAATATTTATCTGTTTTTGGGACCATAGACAGAACAGAGCAAACTGTTGTTCATTACTATAAAAAGGCTAAGTTGAGGATTTTTATGCACTTTCCCCCAGTGGCTGGCTGCTCAACGGCCTTCGTTTGATATTGGGTATGTTTGGATTCTGGCTTGGTTTCTTACTGCCTTTTGCCCTGTTGCTTATCTCAGCTATGGGTGGACATCTGGCAGAGCTGTGGGTAGTGCCAGGCATGCTCTGTCCTCATAACCTGATGAACACACCATCTCTTGATTTCCTGGCCCCCTCCCTCCACTGCATTCATCATTAACATAACATATTAGAAGTTAAATTCCTGACTGTCCTGGACTTGCTTCGTAGACCAGGCTGGCCTCGAACTCACAGAGATCCGTCTGCCTGTGCCATCCCAAGTGCTGAGGACTTACATTCTGAAATAACATTGATTATTAGGTAACAGATGGAGTTAGTACATTTGGAAGTTTCTTCTGGATACAGTTTAACTAGTGTAATCGTGGACTTGTTCTGTATTGAAGATCATCTGTGTGAACTTGATCAGTGAGGGCTACCTTCTTTTCTGGGCTGTGAATATTGGTGTCTAAAAATAATAGGGATAGGCATGTGAGATGAGGGAAGGAAATGCTTGGGGCACCCATTTTAAAATCAGATCTTTATTAAAAGCTTTTATGAAATTGCTTTTTCCTTCATTCCTTCATTATTTATTCATTTATTCATTCACGTTTCTCAACAGGTTCGAACAAAGAGAAAAATAGAGACAGGAAAATTAAAAGCTTAGAATTGTCCCCCGGTGTATACTTGAAAATTCTGCTAAGGTTATATAGGCTGGGTTCATGTCCCAGAAGTCTTCCTTGACTTTCCAGTTCGTTCTTTAATTTTTGAAGTGACAAAAGCCCAGTAAAGAAACAGAGACAGAAACCAAACCCCAAGGCAGTGGGGAACTCTGTGAGACCCATCATCTCCCAGGAAGTTCTCCATCTCAGAGCTTGTGGTCCCAGAGAGGACTGTTTCCAGTGTGGTGCATGGGCCAGAACACTGATTTAGTGAAATGTAGGAGATTATGATTAGGAAAATTTTTCTGGTTTTTTTTTTTTTCTTCCTGAAATAGAGTTTCTCTGCGTAGGCTTAGCTGTCCTGGACTCCCTTTGTAGACCAGGCTGGCCTCAAACTCACAGTGATGCACCTTTCTTCCCAAGTACTGGGATTAAAGGCTTGTGCCAGGAATTTATTTACTTATTTATTTATTTTGCTGTTTTATTTTATTTTTAAAGTCTTTGTATTTTTTGAAAATTCATTTCATAATCTCATAGGCATGCATCTTTGTAGGTGTTGTGGACGGATCCTACCCATATTGTATAAGAATTTCAGAGTCTAAAAAAATAAAAAAAGAATTTCAGAGTCCATAATGTAGAACTAAACGTTAGATTCTTTTTCTGTGTCTGTGAAGGTAGAGCGAGGTGATCTCAGGTAGATGGGCCTATTTTAGTTAGAAGTTAACTGAAATTAAATTTGTTTTCTTGGTAGAGGTAGAAGGACCTAGAAGAGGTGTTCTAAGCTACCCCTGCCTGGGTAGGACTTTCACTCAGGCAAGTTGGGGTGATCAGTCGAGTAACTTTTTAGATTATAGATTTCTAGTCCAATCATTAACACAATGAATGAATGAATGAATGAATGAGAATCCCCAGAAGTCACCCCAGACCTTTGTGGGGTTTGTGGTATCCCAGTGATCATCCAAGTTTGAGAACAGCAGAACTCTAGACCATATTCACAGAGCCTTCCAAGAAGTGCTAAGTGGGCACAACTTAGTTAATACTCAAGACTGAAGCCATCGCCGGCTTCTGTTGGAGCCAAGCATTATGTTCGTGTTGCTGCTCTCCTGAAGTGGTGTCTTTTCAAGGGCAGGGAACTCTGTGTCAGGAGAGCCAGGTATGGCGGTGCACATCATATCTCCAGCTGAGAAGCCCAGGCACCGGCATAAGTCGAACCCAGAGGTTCAACGCAGCAAAACGAAATACTTTAAAATTCAAGAGGTGTGAGTGGTAGCTGAGTGTACTTTTGAAAAGTATCTGCTGAACCTTAATCAATCATTTTAAAGTGATAGAATTCTGCATTTTGGCTTAGTGCAGCTACAACTGTTACTTTTTAGCTTTATTATAGAAGTAATTTTTTTTTTGTTTCATTTGTAGAAGGCTGTATTTAAGGTATTGCTGGAATAACTTGTAATTAGTTGTATTTACTAATTTTTAGCAAGAACAGAAAAAGTCACAGCAAAAGAATACACACACACACACACACACACACACACACACCTCTGTACCTAAGTGCACATTGTGAATGAGTGACAGAAATCATTTCAACATAAATCTTCAATAATGAAGTGTTCATTAGTGAGATAATTTCCCCTATAAATCCATCCCCATTTGCTGCCATCAGCTCTTCGGATTTTGCCCTTTGAATTGGTCTGGTCGTTCAGTCTGATTCATAGTGGCTGGCATTGAGTAATACGATGCAGACACAATGCAAACTAATTGCAGTGTCCAGTCGCAGTTCTGAAAAAGAAGTGGGGTTTCTTGAAAACAGTGAATGTGAAGGAGAAGTTGCCCAGCCACTGACAAAGAGGATCTGGCAGAGTGAGACCCCTTCACAAATGAAGAAAATGTAATCAGGGTTGATAGGCATCTCAAAGGAGAGCAGTGTTTAAGGATTAAGAGCTTTTGAGAAATTGATGTCTTCGACTGTGATTGCATCTAGGAGGATGCGGTTCTTCTCGGAGGCAAAGTTTAGCTTAGACTCAGTCTTTCAGCAGCTCTGTTTGCCAAGAGACAATAAAAAGCAGGTATGAATATATTGATGGATGGATGGAAGTAGTGAACAAATTCTTCTTACTGCTGAGAATTAATAGAGAACCCTAGCTTTTCTGGTTGACTTTTAAATGAAGCTGTTTTTAAAAAAGACCTCAGGATAGCTTCTGAAAAGATTAGTTCTTAGATGCCCACAGAGTTCGGAAGTGTGAATATTTTAGCTGCCATCATTTGTGACTGTCACGGGTCTTTGCTGCCTAGAGTACCAGTGATAACTTAGCCAGGTGTTCAGTGAGCAAAACCAAGACTGTCAGGGACAGCTAAGTTGTAAGTTCAGTGAGTCTTCTTTGGGATATATCATCAAACTGTCTCCAGGTGACAGTATCAACAGAGCCATAGTTTGTGGCCACAGTATGCTCTAGGCATGTAGGAATACGTCTCTCTCAGGAGATGTCAGGAGATCAGGAGAGCCTAAGAGTCATTTGAGTCTTTGGTCTTTGATTGTGGCTGCCACTCTTGATAGCCTTTGATCCCTGTAGTCATTATTTTTAACTTTGGCTTTTAAGCAGATCATTCAAACGGCATGTTTGGATTAACCGATGTTTCTAGAGGCAGGTAGACAGTTATTTAAAGGCCTAAAATACGTGTGTCCATTCGGAGAGCACAAGGATTCCTCGGAACATAGCGATTAGAAAGTGCATGTTCCACATTGTGTTGAAGTATTAGACAATTTTGACAGGAAAATGGTACATCTTTTCCAGCTGGCTCTTAATTGACTGTAGACTAAATAGAAGTCTTAGTCTCTTAATAGGATTTAAGCCTTAGAAATAATTTTGTGTATTAACTAAGTGGGAAGATGAATGCCAATATTATGTATAAAATAGGGGTCATTGTTTGGAACCTAGACAGATTGTAAAAAAGGGAATATCATGAATTAATTCATACCAGTGAACTTGGCAAATGAAATTGTCAAGGATCTTAAGAGGGACAACTTACTGAAATGGATTCTAAGAGATTTAAAGAATCTTAACATTATCATGTGGAATTATAAACCTCTTTAAATAGGTTCTAAATCTATTTGGTACATTGGTAGGTATATTTAAGACATGTGTGTGTGTGTGTGTATGTCTTATATATTAAATATGCCACATATTTAAGAAGAGATTCTATAAATGAATCTTACAGAAACTCAATAAAATAGAGGCAGAGAAAACTTTCTGATCTCCGTTTTGTGAGGCCAATGTAAGCCTGTCCATATAAGAGCATAAGAAAAAAATTGTATTAACAGCTGTCTTTAAAGACATGCTTAAAAATATTAACAAGTCAGATCTCGCAATAAGTGAAAAAGGTAATATGCCACAAGTAAGGTGGGAGTTATTCTAGAAATGAGAAGTTTATTTAAGAAAAATAAATTAGTAACAAAACGAGAGTTCATATGATCATCTCAGTAGATGCAAAGTATATGATGCAATGTAAGTCAGAAAACTGGGATTATAATGAAATTTGACGAAAAGCATCTGTAACAGCTGTCAGTACTTAGCTCCAGGGCCACTCTGCAATATGTAAGTCCGCAGAAGAACTGGCAGCAAGAAAGAGGAGTGAGACACTTCTCAGAGAGAATGCACATGCGCATTGAAAACCTAAGGAATGGACCGGCCAACTCCCGCCAGCACTAACTGGTAGACGTTTCAACTTCAGGATGTGAAGTGGCTACGTAGTAGCTTTATTTCTGTGGCTATCAGCAGCTGGACAGTGAGACTTGAAAGTAAACATTGTTTTAATGTTTGAAGGAGACTAAACAGAGCCAGCCACGGAATGCTCTGTTAAGTCAGTTTAGTTCCAGTTAAAATTCTAGCAGGCTTTTTGTTGTTCCTGTTTGTTTGTTTGTTTTTTGAGACAGGGTTTCTCTACATAGCCCTGTCTGTCCTAGAACCCACTATGTAGACCAGGCTGGGATGGAACTCACAGAGATCCACCTGTCTCTGCTTCCTGAGTGCTGGGATTAAAGGTGTGTGCTACCACTGCCTGGCAAGGATAGTGTTTTCAACAAGTGGAAATACATATAGAAAAAAAAATGCATCCCTTTTTATGTCTCACTGGACAGAAAAGCTAATCTAACATTGATCATTGATGTAAATATAAAAGCTGATTATAGCTGGGTGGTGGTGGCACATGCCTTTAATGCCAGCACTCGGGAGGCAGAGGCAGGTGAACCTCTGTGAGTTCGAGGCCAGCCTGGTCTACAAAGTGGGTCCAGGACAGCCAAGGCTGCACAGAGAAACCCTGTCTCAACAACAACAACAACAACAACAAAAAAAAAAAAAAAAAAAAAGGCAAGCTGATTATAAAGCTTTAATAAAGCTGTAAAATTGGCAAAAGATTTCTGGGAAATGACAAAAAACATTAACTAGAAGAGTCACTATTTCTACTTTATTAAAACAAAAAACTCCCATTCTTGTAAATTGCCTTTTAAAAAATGGTATTATTTTCCTAATCAGAGCTGGATTGGGTGATGGGATTGCTTCCAGAGTCTTCATTAAAAACTCTCAGGTTTGAGTGATAAAACAGCCTAGCTTTAAAACTAGGCAAAAACTGAACTCCAGACAAGACAACGGAAAAACATATGCAGACATGTTCATCATTATTAGTAATTAGGGGAAAAACATTAGCTTGTAGTGTTAGATATTCTTTGTTACAATAATATTTGCTGCTGTGATTTCTTTTTTCTATTGGAGACGAGGTTTCTCTGTGTAGCCTTGGTTGTCCTGGACTCACTTTGTAGACCAGGCTGGCCTCGAACTCACAGCGCTCTTCCTGCCTCTGCCTCCCTGAGTGCTGGGATTGCAGGTATGTGCCACCATGCCCAGCTGCTGCTGTGATTTTTAATTATACTCAGTTGATTGATAGAAAAGTTTGTGAGAGCTTCTCAATTTAGGTCTGCTTTGAAGCATTAAAATAACAGTGCTGTTATTTTTAAATTTCATTTTCCAGTTACTTATTACTACCCTGTCAAGATGAAAGATTTTGTCTGGCAACTTTGCATCCTCAAAATGTAAAAATTTCACTTGTTGGGTACCACCGTTTACCCATTAGAGAACGGCCAGAATAAAAGTCAGAATACCAAGTATTGGTGGGTAAGGAAGGAGCGAATGAACACTCACAGATTGTAGCTGACATTACACAGCCATGGAGGAAAACATTTTGGCAACAATCAGAAAGTTGTTATTTTGAGACAAAGTCTAGCTGTGTAGTAGCCCTGGCTAGCCTACTTCTTGTTGTATAGCCCAGGGTAGCCTTGAACTTAAGACAGTCCTTCTGCCTCAACCTCTCAGGTTCTTAGTTTCCAGGCTTGCAGCGCTCTCTCTCTCTCTCTCTCTCTCTCTCTCTCTCTCTCTCTCTCCCCCCCTCCCTTCCTCTTTCTCTTTCTTTCTCTCTCTCTCTCCCTCTCCCTCTCTCTCTCCCCCTCATACTCACTTATGTTTGTAACAGCTAACATTTTCAAATTCAGTCTACCAACAGATGAAACAGAAAGCAAATTTTATTTTATTTTTTGTTTTTTGAGACAGATATATATATCATGCAGTTCCACTGTAGGAAGTCCTAGAACTGGAGAAAAATAATCTCTAGTGATTATTGGTGGTCACAAGGGGGAATGCTGATCGTAGAGGCCTGAAGGTCAGGTGTGGCAGCGGCGGCTATGTGTATACATTTATTTGCCAAGATGAATTGTTCATGTAGTTGATACGTTTAGTTCTGTGAATTACACCTCAGTAAAATATATTTGAAAAGAAAAAAAGTTTGGTAACACAAAATTCTGACAAGGCCATGTAGTACCAAGCTCAGATACAGCACTGACCTCCCTTTATTATTTATTTATTTGTATTTTGGTTTTGAGACAGGGTCTCTCTGTGTTAGCCTTGGCTATCCTGGACTCACTTTGTAGACCAGGCTGGCCTCGAACTCACAGAGATCTGCCTGCCTCTGCCTCCTGAGTGCTAGGATTAAAGGCGTGCGCCACCACGCCTGGTTTACCTCCCTTTAAATAGCACCCTCAGACCAAAACCTTTGTGTTTCTCATAATTCATCGGCTATCCACTGAATGATCCAGAACTTCCATTCTTAGATAATGCCCCCAGGGAAAGAAATCAGATGCCCACAGGTGGGTCCGTAAGTGCGTGCTCATGCCACACTGTCCGTCAGTGGGAAAATAGATAAAGCATTGTGGTGTGGTTACACAGCAGCCGAAGATGGATAGATATGAAAATACTCTGTGTAGAAGAAGCAGACAGACAGACCGAAGGGCCTGGCACTGTGATTGCAGAACTGTTACCTGGTGATAGAAAATAGAGCTGAGTTTGCTTTTGTAGGGGAAGGCCAGGGCATCACCAGGAGGAGCACAAGACACTGTGTGCCTAGTGGGAATGCTGCCCGTCTTCACATGTGTGTGAAGGGCTTAGGTGCGTGGACTTGGAAAATCAAATGAATTATGGGCTCAAGAACTACATGTAACTGTGTGTACTCGATTGAAACAGTAAATATTCAGGTGGGAGATGACTCGGTGGGTAGAGCTCTTGCCATGCAGGAATGAGGACAGGGTTTTGGACCCCTCTACACACATGTGTATATGCTGAGTGGGCATGGTGGCCTGCACTGGCATTCACAGTCCTCGGGAGGCTGCTGGGAGCAGGCTGGGTAGCTGAACCAGCCCAGCCGGGGAGCTCTGGGATCGAGGAGGAGTTCCTGCCTCTATATCTGAAGTGTCTTCCTTGATCCCTGTCCATCTGAGGTCAACCTCTGGCCTCCACGTGCATACACACAGGGCACTAGCCTCTCCTCCCTTGTGCTCACGTAGATTCCAGTTCCTCTGTTGGAGTTTCTGCACCCTCAGGAGACTGAACTTAGTTGGCATTTACTTTTATCTCCTGTATACCAATCAGCTTCTCATATCCTAATAGCTTGGCAAAATTTATAAAGTTTTGGCTTCCTTTAGAAAAAAAATTAGAATTCATTTTATTTCCTTAATTGTAGCCATATTAAAAAAATCATAGTGAAATTGTATAATAACTGAAGATTACATATGCTATAGGCGGTTCAGTTGTAACTGAAGTATATATTGAGTACATATAGCTATATTTATCAGTTTTTTCTATAATTATATCTAATATAATATATATATGTATATATGTATATATATATGTGTATATATATATATATATATATATATATATATATATATATATATATGAGAGAGACTGGAGTTTCATTGCCAGGCAACTTAATTTTGTATGACTTTTTATTGTTTTGGAGGTGGAAATAAGTAAATAAACTCAGAATAAGTTTGTAAAAATGGAAATAATCTGTTAGCTATTCTGCTTAAGTGCTATATATAGTGTTAGATTCTTTATAGGAAAAAGTCTATTTTATAATGTTTTCTTTTTGAGGCCAACCTGGTCTACAAAGTGAGTCTAGGACAGCAAAGGCTACACAGAGAAACTCTGTCTTGAAAAACAAAACAAAACAAAAAACAACCCCCTCCCCCCCCAAAAATGTTTTCTTTGGTTATGTACAATAGCTATGTACCTTTTAGTGGTTCAACAGCTTAGGATTTAAGATGTAACTTTTATTTTTAAAAATAATTAATATTCATAGATGCATATATTGTGTTTGCTGAGGTGCATTCTTCATTCCTCTTCTCCAGTTCATCTGATCCCTCCCCACCCCCACCTCCTTTCCCTTCCCGCTTTCAGTGTGGCTGGGGGCGGGCTCATGAAGTCCCACCCTTGTCTGGACAGCTTTTGGCAATTGATGACTGTTGGGAAGGGAAGAGTCAGTTTTCTTCAGAGTTGCTGCCCCTGAGAGGCTACTTATGTGCCAGTACATTGTCTTACACACATACATATACAGGCGGCACTAACTGGACACAGTGATACTCAGTTTAAAAAGGAGATCACACTTTAACTTGGTGCACAACTTGGTACATTAAACATATCCATAATTTTGTGTAATTATCACTATTTATTTCCAGGACTTTTCCTTCACAGCAAACTGAAACTCTGCCTACAGGTAGCACCCTGTTCTCCCCAGCCCCTGGTTGCCTCTGTTCTGATAGTGTTACCAATGTGCCTATCCTAGGTACATCCATGCAGCCATACAGCATTTGTCTCTTTCTCTCTGGCTTACCTCACTTAGCACTGCGCTTTCATCCTTCACCCACGCTGTGTGATGTATCATAGCTCCATTTCCTTCTATGGTGAGCAGCATCCTGCTGTAGGAACATAGCATACTTTTTATGCATTCATTTGTTTATGGTTTCTTAGACTGTGAATAATGCCATTGTGAACATAAGGACACAAGTAGGGTAGAACTGGTGACAGAGTTGCAGGCAGAGAGGACAACATGACAGAAGCAAGTGTGAGACAGTTACTAATGTCCAGAAGAAACAAGACATTTATGAAAGAGAATGCCTGTTAAACACTCGGTAATGCATAAATTAATTTGCAAATGAGGTCTTCACTGTCACGTCTCCCAGTGCTGATGCAGGGAGCAGGCTTCAGTGTTTGGACAAGTCTTTGCTGCATTCCGTTCCAGCTCAGACCTGTTTTTGGCTCATGAGGGCATCATGCAAGGAATCTCTGCTATAGTCTGTATCTAGTATCCGACTTATACAAAACACCTAGGGTCTAGTTAGCAGTAAGCAGGTGGGTTTTTTGGTCAAACTGTATCGTCTGCTAGTTCTCACAGGTGCAGTGTGAGGACTGAGGACTGAGACACTGTAAGATTGGTGATAGTATGTTTCAAAGTTTTTCCTTTTTAATGAGTTAAATCAGGAATGTCTCCATTTTAATAAATTCTGGTCTTGTTCTCTTATTTTATTTAACCTTGTTTCCGCCCATCTCTTTTTACTGCTAGTTTATGGCCTGTAATCTGCTGGGGACTTCCTGGTGGCTGTCTTGCTTTTCTCTAGATGGAACAGGCATGGTTGTAAAGATAACATTCATTTCTGCCTGACTAGTTGTGCACAATCTTAGAAGTTCACCTGTCAAGCTACTTAAACTCTTTGCAGGGAATAACACTAGTTAGATTGATTTGTTTTCTTGTAACAATATAGACTATGTGAAATTCCAATTACATTAAAAACTTTTTTAAAAAAAAGTGTATGTGCCAGGCATGGTGGTGCATGCCTTTAATCCAGCACTCGGGAGGCAGAGGCAGGTGTATCATCGTGAGTTCGAAGCCAGGCTGGTCTACAAAGCGAGTCCAGGACAGCCAAGGCTAACACAGAGAAACTCTCTGTCTCAGAAAAAAAAAAGTGTGTGTGCTTGGCACTATGAGTGTATGCCACTAGTGTGCAGGTATTGAGGAGGCCAGAAGAGGGCGTTGCATCTTCTGCAGCTGGAGTTACAGGCAGTTGTGAGCCGTCCACCACAGGAGCATAAACTGGAAGCATTCTTAACCAATACGCTGTCTTTCCAGCCTGTAGAAAATTAAGTCTTAACAAAGGGTGATATGGGCTGTTAAATGGCCATATAGGTAAAGACTTTTTTTTAACCTATAAATGTAACACCAGAAAGTAGTTGTTGGTCTGCTTCCTAGCATGCAGTTATAATTGGATCTGTTTTTAAGTTTTGAGAATCTTATAACCTTTTACTATCTCATTCCTACTGTACTGTAGGCATTTATGTTGTTGACGTTGTTAGCTGTAATGCTTGTTTAGTCTCAGAGTACTGGTTAGTTCTTTGTAAGCTATGGACTGTAATACCTGTTTCCTAGAAACACGCTTAAGACAAAGAACATTTTAGATAATTTTATAGTGCCGAAGAAAGAGTGTCAGCACTCACCATTTCCACACACACAGCATTGAGTCCTTACATCATTCCAGGAAGGCATGCACGACTGTATGCATTTTCAAAATGTAGAGACTGGGATTCGTCCAGCTTAATTAACTTGGCTGAGGTCATGCACATCTATAGTCTTATTCCTGTTCCTTTCTTCAGAGTGGTAAATTGATAATGATGTTTTCCTGAAGAAAGCCTCCCTTGTGTTTGAACCTGACCTAGACTAACCTCCTGTGGTGGGATTAAAGGTCCTTTGAGCTCCCTACTTTGTCTGTGGTTCCTTGAACTCATGACACATCCAAAATCCATCGTGTCTGTTCACGTTCACTGTGCTGTACCTTTCTCGTGTCTTGTCGTGTACATATGTAAACTCCACACTTTCTTCAAGCCTGCCTGGGATTCCCCTGCCTGAGAAGCTGTTTCTGACCTCATTAACCCAGGCAGACAGTATTTTCCCAGTCCGAGGGTGGATAGTCTCGGTTTTGGTGGCTTCTCTTCCTTTTACTTTTATGTTTTCTCTCCCTCTTGTCTCCTGCTGTCATTTACCTTATTTTTAGTATTGTTCGGACAGGTCTGTAACTCCTTATGTAGTAGATCCTTAGTTGTTTCAGTTTCTTAGAAGTGTTAGGTGCTGCAGACTCTTGCCTGTCCTGTATTTGCACTCCTGGAATAAACACAGAGGGCCTCTGGTCATCTTGGGTCAGGTTTTACTATCAGTGTGTTAGAAATGTTTTCACTTTCAGAGCCATTTGGAATTTAGGATAGTCAATATGTAATTATAGATACAGATCGACTGTTTTAGAAAACCTGTCTAGTAGTCACATGATAATTTATGACTTCTTTTTTGCCTTTTTTTCCCCTTAAGTATTAATTACCTTAGAGATAATGTGATTTTGTGGGTGTCACCTGCCAGTTGGTCTGTTATTAACAGATAGGTGTAAGCACATCCTGTCTTTCAAAGCTTATTGTACTTTTGATTTTGGTCAGTGGTGACCTTTTTAGTTTTCTGCTAAATCTTTTAGACACAAACTCTATTATCGTTGATGCCTCTCTTATTTTCTGGTATGATTTTCTAGTTCAATTTTATGTGGTATTACAGCTCAGGATCTGGAATCAAGTGGTTTCAGGATATCTTGGTATCTTTTAGTGGATACAGCATTTGAAGACTTTTGTTAGAGAGTCCATTGGTAGTGAGTTGACTTTGAGGCTTTTCACACACAGAGAGAAGCTGCAGATTTGTACAGAGTGGTCCCTCATATCCTTTACCCAAGTATTCATAAACGTCCTATAACCATCTGTAATTATCTAAGCCAGGACAGTGGTAATAATATTGCTATAGTATTGTTATGAAATTATAGGTCTATTTGCTGTATTTGTTTTAAAGATAATGAGAGTGTATGAGTCATACTATTTCCTTTGGAATTGTTTGGAGGGTGATAGTGCTATTTTCTGAGTTGGGTCTTACTATGTAGCCCTGGCTGTCTTGGAACTCAGTATGTAGACCAGGCTGGTCTCGAACTCACAGAGATCCTTCTGGCTCTGCCTCTTGAGTCCTGGAATTAAAGGCATGTAGCAGCAAACCTGGCAGGGTTAGGAGTTCTTGTTTAACTTCTTTGGTATTACATTTCATTCCTCTTTATTCTCAGGGTACTCATTTAATTTCATCCCAAACAACATACACAACAGTCTAGGGAAAAAAAATAGTAGTACCTGATGACTGTATTTACTGAGAAGTTACGAATGTTTCCTGTTCTTTGTCTGCCACCCCTCCTATTGTTTTAGTTGTAATATATCTACTTTGTCAAACAGTCAGGAGTCACAGGTCCACTTTCTTCCGTTAATCATTTGTTGTAGATTCTAAAATAACTAAGTGTTAAATATTCATCTCTGCTTCTTTCTTCCTTTGTTTCTTTGTTTCTTTCTTTCTCTTGTAGATTCTAAAATAACTAAGTGTTAAATATTCATCTCTGCTTCTTTCTTCCTTTGTTTCTTTGTTTCTTTCTTTCTCTTTCTGGTTTTTCAAGACAAGGTTTCTCTGTGTAGCCTTGGCTGTCCTGGACTCGCTGCCTTGTAGACCAGACTGTCCTGGAACTCACAGCGATCCACCTGCCTCTGCCTCCCCAGTGCTGGGATTACAGGCGTGCGCCATCACGCCCAGTGTCATCTCTGTTTCTTATGCCCTTGCTTCTTTACTGTTTTGTTTTGACACGGGGTTCTTTTTTATAGTCAGTACTGGCCTGTGATTTCCTCTGTAGCCTAGGCTGGTCTGGCGGTCACCACACTTGCCTGCTTTAGTCATTTTGATTGTCTACACTGTGTTTTCTAATAGGTTCTGTCTTAGGACACAAAATTCCTTGAGTTCTGACAAGTTTGTCTGTGGATATTACAACAGAAAGTTTGAGTGTGGGCAAGTTGTCCTGAACCTCTCTTTCTGGACTCTCTTAAGTCTGATTCTGCAGATTATTTGCTTTTTGGCATATAGATTTGTTGTGGAAAAGTCAGATGGCCATTTAATTTTATTTCCATAAGTTTTTGCTCTTTCTGCCTCAGTTACTAAAGGTGGCTCTGTTGGTTACTTTTCATTGCTGTGATAAAACACCATGGCCAGAGGTGACTTATGGAAGAAAGAGTTTATTTCGGTTTATAGTTCGTGGCAGGGAGTCCATGATGGTGGCAGTAATGTGGCAGCAGACAGCCAGAGCCAGATGCCAGATGCCAGAGATATCTTGTCTTTCATTTAAAACACCAGGCAGAAAGCAAACTGGAAGTGGGGCAAGGATTATACATTCGTAAAGCCTGCCTCCAGGGATGCATTCTTCTAGCAAGAAGCCTGTTCTCACAGGCTTCCAACCTCTCCAAACAATGCCACAGTGGACCAGGTGCTCACACACAAGAGCCCATGGTGGACACAGCTCATCCAAGTCACCACAGTGGACCAGGTGCTCACACACAAGAGCCCATGGTGGACACTGCTCATCCGAGTCACCACAGTGGACCAGGCTCACACACAAGAGCCCGTGATGGACACAGCTCATCCAAGTCACCACAATGGACCAGGTGCTCACACACAAGAGCCCGTGATGGACACAGCTCATCCAAGTCACCACAGTGGACCAGGTGCTCAC
This sequence comes from Acomys minous, assembly GCF_964271855.1. Classification (NCBI taxonomy): domain Eukaryota; kingdom Metazoa; phylum Chordata; class Mammalia; order Rodentia; family Muridae; genus Acomys; species Acomys minous. The sequence continues at coordinate 23,116,649 of NC_140494.1, read as the reverse complement.
ACACAAGAGCCCATGGTGGACACTGCTCATCCGAGTCACCACAGTTTACCAGGCTCACACACAAGAGCCCATGGTGGACACTGCTCATCCGAGTCACCACAGTGGATCAGGTGCTCACACACAAGAGCCCATGGTGGACACTGCTCATCCGAGTCACCACAGTGGACCAGGCTCACACACAAGAGCCCATGGTGGACACTGCTCATCTGAGTCACCACAGTGGACCAGGCTCACACACAAGAGCTCATCCGAGTCACCACATTGACTTCAAGTTTATCATCTCAGTTATGGCTGTTCTGAGGGAATTTCCTTTCAATTTCAAATGTTTTTATTTCAGGAAAGCATAGTTAGCTAACTCCTTGTACATAACTTTTCTGCTTCTCTGGGTTTCTTAAAGGACTGTGCTGTATGTACTTGAACATATGTCCCTCCTATTTTCAGTGTTTGCCACATTCTCTTGTGTTTCCTCTACCCTAGGGTTTATCTCCGGTTTTGTTTCTTTTTCTTCTTTTGAATTTTATTATCTCATTTCTGAGTTTGTATAGTTTGGAGGGAAGCTTATTTGACCAATTGGTGATTGTTTTAGCCCAATTCTAATTCACGTTCTGTGTCCTATAGAACAAGTGGGAAAATACTTTGAGAAATGGCGCCCTATTCTGACAGAAAGCAATGGTGGAACTGATGTAGCCTGTGTAGTCCTGTGATTAACTTTGGTTTAAAATATTCTCTTGTTAATCCTGTGGAGCAAGATTTCAGAGAGGAGTGACAGAATGGTAGAGGAGACCAGCCTAGGAGAAAGTGGATGGGAACCTAATTTAGGTGGAGGCAGCTGGGTAAGAAAGAGACAGTATTTTAGAAGTGACAGATTTAGTAGCTAGCTGGGTAGAGAGAGGAGGGACTCAGGACGGCAGGTTTCTGTTTTGGTACCCAAGGGCTTGAATTGTGCTTCGTTATGTAGATTAGGAGATTATTGGGGCTGGGAGTTTGGGAGGGGGAAATAATGAACTGTCTGGGGCATGTAGGTACCCATGTCTAGCAAGGGCTCAGTCATGCAAATTGGAGGCTGGGAGAAAGGGTGGCATTGGAGGGGGCTTAAAGTAATTCATAGTCATGAGCCTAGAGGATGACATCATCTAGGGAGAGAGCACAAGAAAGGAGAAAGTAGGTCAAGGAGAGAATTCCAACTTAGATAAGAAAGGGAACCAGCCTTAGGAATATTAAATAAGAATGATTGGGTGCTACTCTGTTTTCATCTTGTTATGGCTGTTCAGGCTGAAAGGCCCATGCAGGTGTTACTCGTTTTTACAAATGACTGAGTTGGAGTTCAAAGGTTAAGCCCTCGATCCTTGTTGCCCTCCTTGCAGGCGGGCATTGAGAAAGCTCAGCCTATGTCACTTGGACCCACACTTTTCTCACGTCCTACCTGGCCTCTCGCTAGGCAAAGAGCTAAGGAAATACTGCACAAAGTGGTGATGTGCTACCCAGGGTGAGAGAGATGGAAGGGTGTTAGCAGTGTGAGGTGCTGCTGAGAGATTAAGAAGGATGGGTGACTGACTCCGTGGCTCACTCGGGACTGATTCTTGTGTTGGAATTGGTTTGCTGTGGAATGTAGATAGTAGGGTTAGTTTACTGTACCATTTCCCTTATCTGTGCTTTTATTGGAAATGCCAGCTCATAATTCCCCAAAGAAGAAAACAACGATCGTTAAAAACCTGAAGTGATGCTAAATACAGACCTAGACTGCTGTGAGACAGGTTTTCCTGTGTGATGTAATAATATCCTAGTATTTGGGAGGGTGATGCAGCTTGGCCCGCTGCTGACGCTGCTCCGACAGGAAAGGGAGGGGAAGAGCCTCTGTGAGCACTTGACTGCAGAGGGAGCGCTGCTTGCTGACAAAAGCTGAGTCAGAGGATGGAGACCGTGCTATAGGCAGGCATGGCCCAGGTCAGGCTGCTGGACTGCATGATCAACCACAACTGGAGTTTACTCTGCAACCTGTACTGTGCTTGGAGCGGCCAGGTTTGTCTGATGGATGCGTGTTTTTGCTTTTTAATTTGAGACCTCTGTAACGGTAGAGCAGAGTGAAAGTGCTTGCCCTGGGAACATTGCCTTCTTGTTACAGTCATCTTTTGTTACTTTTTTTTTTAAAATTAGTTTTCTTTAACATGGTATATGGTAAATCTGATGATCTGAATTACTCTAAAAAACTTCAGTTAGCTGAAGTAGCACAGACGATGCTGTTTGTAGAGCATTAAGTTGTGGGGGAGGGGCACAGGGAGGGGAAATGAATTACTTAACTTAAAGCTAATAAATAGGAAAACAGCACAGTTGTAAGAGAAGGCCAGTCTCACAGCTTTTCCAAGGAGTTTCCTATTGTGTTACTAAGGTAGCAAGGGTTTGCAACGAGCTGCCGTTAGCAAGCTTTTTATTTATAATAAAATATGGTTCTGGATTTCTTTCACAGTGGTGTTGAATGAGGTTCCTTTCTGAACTTCTTATGTCATGAGCTAGGCTGTTGTGAAAACTATCGTTTTGTAGTAGAGAAAACTTGCTGGGCATATTTCTTAGAACAGCTATCGGCTTTTGAGTGCTCTCTAAGAAGCAAGCCTTTCCTGTGCAACCCCATCAAAGCGCTGTTATCAGGTAGAGACTGCTTCAGTAAGTCGTAAATCATGTTGTACATGCTCAGCCTAATGGCTTGGCTTTTCAAACACAGAAAACCCAGCCACGCCCCAGCTATGTCTCAATTCTTCCACAGGCCAGACACAAACTTCCTAGGCTGGAAGACTTGAAATTAGTTCCGAGCAAGACCTTCGGGTCTCAGCTCTTTCCTGGTTGGCCTGTTTTTCTGGTCTAGGAAATAGTTTCGTAGTTTAGCATGGACATGATAGACCAATAGATCAGAGAAACTAGAGATAGAGGTCATTTAGTGTCTGTTTCTTCCATGCTAAGATTGATCCCTCAATGCACTCTCTAGTACTCTCCCTAATGGATTTACATTACCACAAAAATACGGGTTTTACATGGCTACTAAGAGAATAAAAGAAGATAGATACTGCAATTATCTAACATTTAAAATTCATGATATCAGGAGCCTGGCAAAGCTGAAACTTGAGCCCTGTGCTTTATGCATGCTTTGTAACTATCACTAGGCCCCACAGTCTTGCATAGTCTCACCAGGAAATGTTCTTGTTTGAGGTCTGAAGCCACTTGGTTTTAGCAACCCCAGAGGAGTGTTAACTGTGCCATAGATGCCCTGGCATGAGTTGGTGAAGCCGCAGATACCGAGGGTTTCATGTGTGCCTCGGCCTGAGTGCTGCTAGAGTTGCTGTTGCTGCCTTCCCTGTGGTTTTGATCTGACAGATGCTAGTAGCACCTCTCAGAGTTTGCAGAATATAGCATAAGTAAAAATGGCGCAGGGCACCATATTCTGCGATATTGCTGCCACTACTGAAAAGTGTTTAATGGAAGTCACGTAGTACCTATGAGGCCAGGCAATTGAAGTTTGAAAGGAGTCAGAAAAGAGCAAAGAGACTGGTTGGGTGTGGTGGCACACATCTGTAATCCTAGCACGCGGATGTTGGGGCAGGAGGCTCAGGAGTCGAGGCTAGCCTAAGCTTAAAAGAGTGGAAGAGGTGTGCATAGAAGCAGGTATTAGAGACTGCGGAGAACAGGGGAGCAAGCTTTAGGAGACAGCGCCTGTGCTGGACCAGTGTTGACAGACACTGCCTGAGTGTGTGTGTGTGTGTGTGTGTGTGTGTGTGTGTGTGAGATATGCATAGATGGTGCTGGCCCAGATCAGAAGAGGTGGTTGGATCCCCTGGAACTGGAGTCATGGATAGTTAATTGTGAGCCACTGTGTTGGTGCCGGGACCTGAACCCAGGTCCTTTGCGAAACCAAGGAGCGCTCTTAACTTCTGAACCTCCCCTGTGCCCCTCAAGATACTTTATTTTAAAGGAAGCTAAAAATTTTAGATTTGTATGTGAACTTGTCTTAAACATTTTAAACATTGGTGACTTATTAAAAAAAATTTCAAAACAGTAGGACCTGAAGCACATCTGGTAGGCAGCTGTGGCTCTGGGCTTCCAGTGTGCAACTTGCGATTTATAGGGACTTGTGGTAGCTCTTGGTCCCCTTGGTTTCACCATGGAAGCTAACCTGGGCCCAGGAATGTTGCTGGATAAAAGCATGTGGCATTGATACTGTAGAGGACGAGGAAGAAAGGGAGTAAATGGTGGGTGAGAAAAGAGGAAAACAGAGTGGAGACAAAGGAATGATACGCTAGAGTCAGGAAATGCCACCACAGGGCAGAATGCTGGTCAGGATGGCACACTGAGAATTCTGAGCTAGGCCATGTTGGTGGCTGAGCGGAGTAGAGTGGCAAGGCTAGCGTCCAGAAACGATGGAGGCAGAGGTGAGGCTGGCTCTGAGACAGGCCTGTGCTGCCAGCTTTGCCTACTCACCTCCAGTGGTGTGCACACCAGGCACCGCTGTGAAGATGAAAACAGGGGAACAAGCACAGTGCCTGGCACATTAGTTATATTTGATACTTGGCTCTTGTGAGTGTAACGTGTTCTCGCCTGATAACAGTGCATGAAGATACTATCATATGAGACTTATGTTAGAAATAAACATTGAAAATTGTATGGGAGTTAAATGAAACTTGGAAAAAATTGGAAATATAAGTTAAAGTTGATCTATACTTTCCAGTAATCTATCGTTCCTGTTAATTTTGATATATATACAGTTAGTGTTTTTCACGTGGTTTATATTTTTTTACAAACTGGAGTCATATTATGAACATTTCTGCCAATTTTTAAGGCTTCATTTAAAAAAGGTGTGTGTGTGTGTGTGTGTGTGTGTGTGTGTGTGTGTGTGTATAAACATGTTGAGTGCAGGTGTTCATGGAGGCCAGGAGAAGGTGTGGGATTCCCTTGAGCTGCAGTTAAAGGTGGCTGTGAGCTGCCCTGTGTAGGTCCTGGGAACCAAATTTAGGTCCTTTGCAAGATCAGCAAGAACTCTTAGCTGCTGAGCCATTTCTCTAGTCCCCCAGGCTTTGTTTTTAATACCTGTAATGGTCTAGCTAGAAGATCTATATATTTTCATTACATTTGTTGGACATATAAGTTGCTTCTTTGTATGTTTCCAGGTATGTCTGTGTACAATGTGTGACTCTGTATGTGCCTAGGTATTGTATCTTCCTCCAAGAAAGCCAATAACCTCTCAGTGTTTTATGTTTTATATTTCAGTAACAGAAGGTATTGCTAGGGAGGAACTTTAGTAAACGATCTTGAAAGTTTTGTTTCATAATGGGCCCAGCGCTATAAATGGGTGATACTCCTTAGCTTGACCTCCAGAATAGCCCTGTTTATAGTTTTGTGGGTATGCATTTTAAATCTGGAATCTTCTGTCTTTGCTGGCATTCTGTTTGCAGCTCACTGCCACACAGACAGCCTTGTGAAGGAGATGAGGAGGTGACATCAGCTGGAAGTGGCATGGGAAAACACGCTAGTGGGTGGGACAGATGTAGTGTGAACACAGGTAGGGCTTGCAGATGAGAGCAGGAGGCATGGGAATGGGAGAACAGAGGTCTCTTCATCTCTCTTAGGTCCAAGCTGAGTAGCTGTGTGTTTCACCAGTGGTGGCTGAGAACTGTTGGCCTCAGGCCTCAGGACGGAAGCTCTCAGAGCTACTGGTCTCGGGGAGGAGGAGGAAGGGGGGAGGGGGAGGGGGACGGAAAAGCACTGTTTTTTGTTGTTGTTGTTGCTTTTTTTTTTTGCCATTAGCCCTGAGATTCACCCCATCATAGGAAAGCTGCACAATGATGAAAGAAGCCACAAGGGATTTTTTAATCAGTATTTTCAGAGTGATTAAAAATAGATCCCAGGTATTTTAGATATTTAACCTTGTTTAGTACTTCTGATAACTCCACAGTGATGACGTAACTATCACATTCCTGGTTTTGCACGTGAGGAAACTGATGCAATAGGAGGTTTCGTCACGTGCCCAGGTTCCCACAGCTGGGACAATGTGAAGCAGTGTGCACTGAGAGTCAGACTCTCCTCAGTGTTGGAGTTACAGGCATGTACCACCTGTTAAATTAATTTGGCCATTTCCAGGGCTTCTTAATTCTAACAAAATAAGACATGCTTTACATACTGCTGTGTGTTTGAGGGAGGATGTTTTAATTCTGCTTTGCACCATGGTTGATGAGGTTACTTTCTAATGGCCTTGAGTTGAGAAAATGGGAGGTAAAAGTTCTTTGGCCAGAGTGGACTTCACTGGGCGCATTTAAGAGTGAAGTGCATGCTGGGCCTGGTGGCACACGCCTTTAATCCCAGCACTCGGGAGGCAGAAGGTAGACTTCTGTGAGTTCGAGGCCAGCCTGGTCTACAAAGTGAGTCCAGGACAGCCAAGGCTACAGAGAAACCATGTCTCGAAAAAAACAAAACAAACCAAACAAAAATCCTGCTCAGTACTTGTGCTGTGAAACTTGTTAAAAATAATATAATAGAGTCTCAATTATTTGTGTAGTAGCCAAGTTAAGAGAGAAACAGAAACAAACGCAGTTTTATAAAAGTAACTTTAACAGTCCACTTTACAAGCTTTTCCACTCATCTCCCATCCACCTTACAACAGTTTCCTCTAGCTTAGTGTGACTTGCCTCTCCTGTGACATTTCCCTCACCCTTTGGAGGCAGGTGCCAGCTATGATTGAATCACGTTTAGGGACAATATGTTTTTTTATTACCCTTTTCTATCACTTCTGGTGCAGGCCCTTTGGTACCATTCTGACTGAGACACTCCTTCCTGAGTTTCATCTTGAATGGAAGGGTAAATGCCGCTCCTGGGCCCCTGGTGTTCCCTGTGACTGTGCTACCCCTCATGCTTTGTCACACCCAGGGCTGTAGCTTCTTCTTAGTGCTGACTGGAAGAGGAAGAGAGGCAGTCAGCATCTTGGCAGATGGGTGGAGTGTCCTGTGACCCCTCTGCAGATTCCTGTTAGCCAGATTGTTTTCTTTTGTGATACATCGGCCCAGTCCTAGATGTCCAGTTCCTGGGCCCTGAGCTCCTTCCATTACTGTCAGCCATGGCGGTTCTGATACCCCTGTTTAATATGAAGTCTTACTTTGTCCAGGCGTCTTACACCCTGCTCAGTGGTGTATCTGAGGCTCCCTCTCACTCCACCACCCCACAACTACTCCACAGCTAATGCTTGTCGTAAACCCGCGGGGGTTGGCCGGTGCCTGCAGTTATTAGGAAGTAGAACCCTTTCTTCGTTGTCTTCATTCATTGGCCTTGTTTCTGGCCTTGATTAGGTGGAGCAGATCACTTCCAGTCCAGACAGCATCTCTGTTAGTGGGCAGTAGTTGGTCCTCCTGGGCCTGTGTGCTTTCCTGGGCTTCATATGGGGCAGAATCCACTGTAGATGCCCAGAGCTCTTCTGGTCTGTTACTTAGCCCCCTGCCCAGGTTCCTGCTCCCTGTACCCAGGTCTTATAAACGTGATGTGCTGTCAGCTGAGGTGGCCGTAAGGCTCACCCTATCTTTTCAGTGTTCACTGCCCTCTGTTGTCTGCTGATCCCTGCCTGGAAGCCATTGCTCTGAGTTGCGGTGTTTGTGTGGTATAGTGTTCCTCTGACGCCATGAAGGACAGAGCACTAATCGTCTCAGGGAGGGTCTTGCTGGGGTAGAAATGGAAGCAAACTTTCCTAGGGCGTCTTGCTGCGAGTGTGGCCAGAGTCAGCCACAGCACACTCCTCCGTCTGGCCCAGCCCTTGGGTGCTTGGGAAAGCATCTGCTCCCAGGACCCCTCTCTGAACTGACTTTAGTGCTTTGCAGGCTGTGGAGCTGAGAGCCTTACAAGAGGTGATATCATTTTACTTATTTTTATTTGTAATGTGTGTTTGCCTGCATGTATGTATATGAATCACACACATGCCTGGTGCCCACAGAGGCCAAAAGGAGGTGTTAGAGTCCATGGAACTGAAGTTATGGATGGCCGTGAGCTGTCACATGGGTGCTAGGAACCAAACCCGGGGCCTGGGCAAGAACCATTTTTCCGGCCCCACCCCAACACCAGCTGCTGAATGGAAGCATCTTCAGTTTTGTGTTTTGTGCTACACGATCCTATCCAGAGAGAGTGCAGCTTACGACATGGCGGCTTGTTTCATAAGGACGGGTAAGGGAGAAGCAGGAGAGAGAGAGAGAGAGAGAGAGAGAGAGAGAGAGAGAGAGAGAGAGAAGACCGAAGGCTGCAGGGTTTTGGAATCTAACCGTGGAGGTGATGATTCCGTCCCTTTTATGGACTCCCATTCTTCAGGAGCTAATCTCTAGGTCCAGCCCACACTCAGGGAGGGGTTTGCACATAGACAGGAATGCCAAAAGGTGGGGAAATTGACCAGAGTCCATTGCAGAGTTGGGGAATGTGCTGGAAATCTCCCCCAAATCCCTTGGTTTGTGAGGAGGTGCACAGATCTGAATCTGTAGTGCTCAGCTCTGAGAGATAAGCACAGTGAAAGGATGCAGAGCAGGTCGGCAGAGAAAAGGAAAAGGCGCTGGGGCAAAGGTCAGTGGGAAGCACCCACAGGCTTCCAGAGTCCTCCCTTGGTGAGGTCACACAGGATGTGCTTCATTAATGCTTCAGCCGCAGACTGCTACAGTGCCTGGGAAAAGTGCACCAGAGAAACTCATTCAAGGTGAGATTTTTTTTTTTTTTTAACCGCAAGCCAGTCACCTTCTACCTAGAATCTAACAACATTTTAGACTCCCAGAAGGAACGCAAGTGCTTAATACAAACCACTGCTTACACTAAACAGCTCAGGCAGAGCAAGCCACTCTCATCGGCTAGGGGTCCATGGGAACATTCTTAACATCCAAACAGCATGATGCCAGCCATGGCCACCGTGCAAGTGTGTGCCAGGTCTGCTGTGAATAGGATGAAGTCGGGGTTATGTTCATCTTCCCACAAGTCATAACTAACCAGTCAGAATGTTTTCTGAAAGCCAGGTGTGGTGGTGCGGACTAATGATTCTAGCTTTCAAGATGGTTTGAATAAAAAAGATAGCCAGGTCCACGCCAGCCCAGACTGCATAGCGAGGCATGGCTAAAAATCAAATAAAACAAATAACCCAATTTCGTTGAACATGGTGTTAAAAATTGGAATAATGTTACCTAATTTTTACTTCCTTATAATAGTCTCTTTTGGAATAAACAAAACAGGTTAATGCAAATCGTAAGATTTTGAATTTTTTTCCCCAGCAGCTTATAAGAAGTAAACATTAGAGCCAGGCATGGTAGCTCACGCCTTTAATCCCAGTACTTGGGAGGCAGAGGCAGCTGGATCTCTGTGAGTTCAAGGCCAGCCTGGTCTACAAAGTGAGTCCAGGACAGCCAGGGCTACACAGAGAAACTCTGTCTCAAAAAAAAAAAAAAAAAAAAAAAAAAAAAGAAAGAAAAAGAAAAAAAGAAAAAAGAAGAGGAGGAGGAAGTGGATGTAGAGGAGGAAGAAAAAGAGAATACTCATTCTGGGCTTCCTTAAGAGAAAGTATGTGGTGTCATTGAAATTCAGAAAGCAGTTCTCATTGACAGGAATGTCTTAACTCCTGGCAAAACAAAACAAAACAAAATCCCTGAGGGCTGAAAAGAGCTCCAGATACTGAGGTTATCACCAAAGAGCCTTTAGGCTCACAGAGGAGATAACAGCCAAGCCACAGTATATGGAACTGTTTTATAATCTGATTAGTCACTGCACTGGGATGCGCCCTAACTCAATAGGAACCTTGGAGTGGCTTGACCTTGGAGCAGTTAACTAGAAATGCAAGGTTCCCTGGCGGGGGGTGGGGGGGAGACACACCTTTGAGATGGAACCAGGAGGCTGCCAGTCCATTTCTTTCCCTTTCCCTTTCTCCAGTGTACTGGGATTTGGGATGGGCTATTATGCCCTAGCTGCCTTTATCTGGGTTCTAGGAGCTTCTGGTCCTCATACACAAAGCCAATCTCCCAAGATTCCCGTTCTCGTGTCTATGGCCGTGGGCCACGTCCTGAGACACTGGACTGTCAAGGCATCTCCAAAAACAAATGTTAGATTTTTGTTGATGCTGCTATGCTGTTCCTGGCCAGGTGTAGGAGATGCTGGATATGGTACTGGGAAAGAAGGACACATTACTCATTAATATATACGCCCCAAGTTACCTGTAAGGTACATATGACTTTATGCTAGGTGTAAAAATGAATCTGTGCTCAGGAGTAAATAAATACAGGCTGAGGAGTGGCCAGACTGGTGTAACCGCCTAACACAGGGAGGAGGCAAAGTCACAGAATGCATGCAGAATATGGACTTTTTTTTTGGTACATGTTTCTGATGATATTATACAAAATGTTTCATTCAAATTTGGGCTTAAATAATTAAAAGTTGTTTTCCTCTTGTGGATAAGGAACAAAAATCTTCTCATAAAGTAGTTTTTGTTGTTTCTATTTGTTTGGTTTAGACAGAATCTTATATAATCTTGGTTGGCTGGGACTGAGGATGACCTGGACTCCCGAGTACTGGGACTACAGGACTACATGCTGGGCATTTTCTCTTCCGTCATTTTTATTAGTGGAGTTTAAGATGCTTAGTTTTGCTAATAAGACACAAAAAGATAAAAAAAAAAATTAAGCTTATTTGTAAAAATGAAGAAAACCCCAGTGCTGATCAGAATACAGTAGTCTCCTACTGTGGATAGATTTTGCTATTTGTTTTATTCTTAGCACTTTGAAACAAAAACCAAATAAAATGTTAATATATTAAGAAGAAGCACATTCTCAGGAACCTACTCTATGTGGGTCTCGTGGTTTTTCATAGACACAGGCCCACAAAGAGGCAGTAGTGAGGAGAGACGCTCAGGGGCAGTATGAAAATGACCACACCTGCTCCTCATGAGAGGAACCAGGCCCCAACATCCATGTAGGCACCTCTAAAGTACCCGGAACTCCAGTTACAGGGGATCCTGTGCAGCCTTCTGGACTGTGCTGGCACCAGCACTCAGACGCACGCACAGACTCACACAGCTAGACACACCCCCCCCCACACACATAACACACACGCACCTAAAAAAAAAAAAAAGGTAGTAAACATAGCCCAGCGTGGTCGCACACACCTTTAATTCCAACACTTGGGAGGTTTGGTCACCAGAGTGAATTCTAGGACAGCCAGGGCTACACAGAGAAACCTCGTCCCTCAAAATAAAGCAACAACAAAAATAGATAGTAAACAATTCTGTACCTCATTTAAAAAGTTTAAGTGAATGAAGTATCTTTTATTCATGTGACGAAATGCTAGAGTTTTAAAAATAGTATAGACATATTTATGTGGAAAGACATTTAAGTAAAAAGTAAGTCAGAAAATTTTCTAAAGTGTGTATATTCATATAAAAATGAGAGTTTACATATATACCAAACTCCTGGCTAAGTTTTCATCAGCTTGCCAGAAACTGGAGTCATCTGAGAAGAGGGGACCTCAGTTGAGTACTTCCTCCATCAGATTGGCCTGTGGACGTGCCTTTAGGGTTTTTCTTGATTAATGATTGATATAGGCCCAGTCCTCTGTGGGTGGTGTGCTAGGCAGGTACCTCTGGTTTTCTAAGAAAGCAAGATGAGCATGCTCCTAGGGAGCAGGCCGGGCAGCAGCACTCCTCCATGGCGTCTGCTTTAGTTCCTGACTCCTGACCTGACTTCCCACAGAGATGGGTTGACCTGGGTGCTGGTCATGGTGTTTATCACAGCAACACCAAACAAAACAGGACAAGAGGGCATGGTAGATAAAAATCAGTTATTTCTCCCTTTGCGTATTTTTATCTTTCATGAACATTTATTATGTGTCTAACAGTTGTAAGAAAAATAGTTTGTCATCCACTAGCTATATCCGCATATTGCTGAGACAGTCTATTAATGGTGTGGTTTACAGGGAGAGTTTCTGTTCGGGAGACTTGAAACTTCAGCTGTGGTCCCGGTAGTGTTGCCAGTTAGCTATGAGGCTCTCTGGCTTCAATGAGTTGGATAAAGTAGGTCTCTGGTGTTGAGGGCTTTAGTAGCCAGAGGGTCTAAGGAAGTAGCAAGGGCTGCGGAGCTCCCTGCGCTCCCAGGCTTTCTCTCCAAACTGCTCTGCATAGTTGATAATGTTCTGAGTTTCTGTTCTCAGTTATCACTCATAGATGGGGAAGGGGAAGGAAAAGAAAGAAAAAGATAAAGAAAACTACCCTCAAGGCTTACCAGTCTATGCTGAGCATGGGCACATACTGTCAGTCTTCTCGCCTGAGTCAGGCTATTGTGAGTTCAAGACCAGCCTGGGTTATGGAATTAGACCCTATCTAAAAAATAGTCACTTGGCTTGGTGTGCCTTTTTTGTCAGGGTGCCCTTGCTGTTCCGGAAATCAGCGCCCGTGAGCACCACTTGGTGAGTGAGTGGTTGGTTGCTCTAGCTGACCTAGAGAGAGCTATGCTTTTACACATGTGAGAGCCACACCAGCATCTGCAATGTGCTGTTTTTCTTAGTCCTAACCCTGTGAGCTGTACTGCCTTCCTGGCTGCCCAATTAAAGTTGGACAGACCTAGGGTATAGTTTGAGTCACCAGTATTTGCCAAGCAGTAGGCCATTTGCTTAAGGTTTCAATGTTATGCCTTATAAATTTAAGAACACATAACTTGTTATTAGTGAGTGTGTATACATATATGTTGTATATCAGCATGTGCAGCCGGGAAGGTCAGAGGACAAATTTGGGAGTTGGTTCTCTCCTTGTGTGGTAAGTTCCAGGGCTACAACTCATCAGACTTGCTGGGCAATTCATTACCTTCTCACCTGCCGAGGCTTCTCACCAGGCCGCTTTGATTTTAAGATACTGAATGACCAAGTTTCCTTAGCTAAAAGTCTCTGTGAAATTGTATATAATCTTTACAGTATTACCTAGTGAGTCCACTATTAGGTTAAGTTGATGATATAGTTTTTTGTTTGGCAATGTTAGGGCTTCCATTGCTATGAAGAGACATCCTAACCAAGGCAACTCTTATAAAGGAAAACACTGAATTGGGGTGGCTTAGAGGTTTGATCCGTTATCGTTATGGTGGGAAGCATGGCGTATCAAGGCAGACATGGTGCTGGAGGAACCAGGAGTTCTTTTCTACACTGTGATCTGCAGGAGGAGACTGGCAGCCTCCGGGCAGACCGGAAGAGGCTCGCATTCCGCACTGGGCTGAGCGTGAGAAACCTCAGAGCCCACACCTCCTAATAGCGTCACTGCCTGTGGACCAAGCATTCAAACACTATGGAGGGTCAAACCTATTCAAACCACCCCAGGCAACAAGGTCTCTCTCCATAGTCTTGGCTAGCCTGGCCTGCCTCTGTCTCCTGAGTGCTGGGTTTAAAGGTGTGTGCCACCATAACCAGCTGGTAGTATAGCATGTTAATACTATATTTGAAGCTACTTTATATTTTGGAAAACTTAGTGAACATTTAATGAAAATGAGTCTTTGTTCTAGAGTACCAAGGTGCTTCAAGTAAAATGTGTAAGTTTTGTGATGGCTGAACCTGCCGTGTCTTCACTAGCTTATGTGTGTCTTCCTGTGTATGTCTCAGAGGGGACTGCATTATTTCTTTGGTAGCTAGGATGAAGTGAAAATTAAGTGTGACTTCTAATTTGATGATACATTTCTACCTAAAGGGCGAGGAGGTAACTTTATGTTCTAAAAATGCAACTATTCTCAGCTTGAGAAGAAACACATTTTATTCACATCACAAAATAAGAACAATTTGAAACCATCCTTTTAATGGTATCTCTACTATTATTACTTCTTTAACAGAAATTTTTTTGTTGCTGTGGAACACTGGGTGTGTGTTTGTTTTTTATTGTAGAGATGCATAGCACTGCTTGACCCTTGCTTGGAAGCCCCTGGTCATCTCACTAGTTCCCAACTTTAATTTGTTGCTGCATTAGGGAGGGAGAGGGGCGGGGAGCTTTGCCTTTGAAGAACATCTTTCATGAGCGGGTCTGCAGAACCTTAGCTACTGAGGTAACAAATGGTGCTTCAGACATTCATGGCCTGTTTCCCTTATAGTTTCAAAGTTTGAAGGTCTCATGGGAAGGTATTTTAGGAAGAGGCTAACTGCATATTGGGAGAGGATGGTGTCACAGGGCTGTGTTAGACAGGAGCAGGGTTGTTGGTTGAACGACAGTTTTCTGACAAAAACTCTTCATGGGGAGGAACAACGGGTGTCCACTGAGAGGGAGCCCGTGACAGGCCTTGGTGAACCTGTGAGTTTTATTGGAGTCACTTACAGGAGCTGAACTGACTCAAAGACAGCCACATCACCGAGGCCCGTCCCAGCACAGTAACAGCTCACAAAAGGTGGGGGCCTGAAGCACACTGCACAGTCTGGCTAAACCTCTTCCAGAGAGCTGAGCTGGTTTCTGCTTCTTCTCTGCAGCTGGACTGGTCTCAGCGTTGTCTTTGTAGCTTTTCTCTCTGAGAGTCTGCAGTGCAACTCAGCTTCTCTGCATCTTTTTGGCAGCTGGCTTCCCACCTGAGACTCCTGTTTGCAGCCAAGCTTCCTTCAGTCTGAGAGGGACTCTCAGCGTCTATGTGCGTACTCTGGCAAGGAAGGGCCTTGTGAATCTGGTCAGCTTCAGGAACTCTGTGGAGCTGTTTGGAGTTTAAACCTTCCAGCTTTGTAAAGAGCCTCCCTGTGGTATGAACATTTCAGTCTGGGAGGAAAGGGCTGTTACGCGCGACACGGCTGTTCTGTTACTGTATCTTGCAGTTAGGAGATACTTAGGAAAGTTAGAAGCAGATAAAGAATGGAAGTAAAATTAAGGTGCCGGACTTCCGACTTTCGTAGTGTACGTGAAGGTGAAGGAGTAGAAATGCTCAGTGCAGTTGGTGAGGCTTTGAAATCAGGGTGGAGCTACTTGTGCTGACGGAAATTGTAGTAAGCTGCGTTTGGGGTCAGCGCTGGCATGTGCCAAAAGTGGTTGACGCCTGCTTATACTTTTAAGTACAAGTTATTTCTTTTTTTTTCCTTCAACCTTTCCCCACCTTTAGGAAGTTGCATGTTTGCCAAAAGGTAGGAAAGGGAAAGCGGGTGAGCAGGAGAGCTGGTGCTCAGTCATAGCAGCACAGCAGGATGGGTTGACGAAGAAGTCAGTGAATGCCTAAGGTTGTGCCAGCAGGTTGTTTTTCCTGTTTTAAACGTGCAACAGATTTGATCCCTCTAGTTGTTGTTCCTTTAACAACTAAATAAGACATCGTTCATTATAAACCTATTCCTAATTCTTAGAACTGAGAACAATTCCTTCTTTGATGATTTTATACACGTATAGGACATACCTTAGTCTGGCTCAACCCCAGGACTCCCGCATTCTCGGTGCCACCTCTTTCTCCTCCTCCCTTTATCTCCTGCCGTTTAGTCCACCTGAATCTAATTACTAATACCTGCATATGCATGGACCTGGAACCCAGATGCCCAGAACAGTTTGTTTCTGACAATTAGTTTGGGATGTTTTACTTCTAAGTTGCTTAATCCTTCTTTTAAAAAACAAAGTACCTGAAATATATGTCTCAATGAGAATACTTTTTTTTCCCAAATGTGATAACATGTCTTGCAGTGTTCTGGCACTTCTGGCCTCCCGCATTCTCGTGTTTAATCATGATTAATATTTGAATTTTTATTTCAGTAACATATCTTCAGTTAGAAACACTTTGTCTTTTGTAAGTAGAATCTGGGACTTCAGTTCCTTAGAAAATAGTCCCTTAGTGTGCTTACATTATCCAAAATACCTTATAAACTTTTATTTTGTTAAAAAGCTTAAGCTATAAACCATTATTTAAAATAAGAGTGAACAATTTCAATTTTCTCTGATGCAATGCTAAGGAGAGGCTGCGTAATTCTTTGACGTTGACAGGTGTCAGAGAGATGACAGCCTTCCCTTGTGCCTGGCTGGGTGGAAAATGGAAGAGGGAGACCACACCGTGGAAGCTGTTGGTGGCCGTAGCCAAGTTCACATATTTCCAGTTCACTGCACGTTAGTGTTATCCTGTAGTGATATTCTAGATGAGCAGGTTAGTTTAAAAAGTGTACATACTAGCTGGGCGTGGCGCACACCTTTAATCCAAGTACTTGGGAGGCAGAGGCAGCAGGATGATCTCTGTGAGTTGGAGGCCAGCCTGGTCTACAAAGTGAGCCTAGAACAGCCAAGGCTACACAAAGAAACACTATCTCGAAAAAGAAAAACAAACAAACAAACAAAAGGTGTACATACTGTTAAGGATGTGGAAGTATCTTAAAGAATTCATTAAATACCATGATTTCCACAGTGTAGTGCATTTCCCTACAGACAGGTGTTCCAAGGAGCATTTATAATTTTTATTAGCAAAATAACCGGACACCCCATTTCCACTTACTGGAGAATGGATGAATACAAAGTAGTCTTTTCACAGTGGAACTGTGGAAACAGTGCAGGCACTGGCTGGCCTGTGAGACTACTTTGTGGTAAGCACCTAAGTCTCATGCTCTTGCACCCTCACTGTAGGGCAGCAAAGAAGTGACTGCAAGCATGCTTTGGACGGTTTCTTCTGTCTACACTTACCTGGGTCCTGGGCTGGAATTCAGGTCACAGGGCTTGTGTGGCAAACACTTTGCCTGCTGAGCCATCTGGCCAGTCTGACTTTCTATTTTAGAAAGCCAAATCAAACTGTCCCTGTTATCATGAAGATATGTGGTGTGTCACAAGGAGGCCCAAGGAAGATAGGGATGCCTAATTGAAATATGTCATTACTACCAATAAAACAATTTGGAAAATATGCCTGGAAAGTAGTCTGAGGGCCTGTTGGCTATGAGAAGTATCATATGTCGTGACACCCTCTTGTCATTCTGTGAGATGATAATATTAATGACATAACTGTCAACAGTTTCCTGTAGTCAGAGCTAACCCGCTTGTGAGATATTACTGAATGCCCGTAAGCTTGCTGCATTTTCAGTCACTTTTTTTTAAAATAAATTTTTTTCTTTTTTAAATTTATTTATTTATTACATATACAGTGTTCTGCCTCCATATACACCTACACATCAGAAGAGGGCACCAGATCTCACTATAGATGGTTGTGAGCCACCATGTGGTTGCTGAGAATTGAACTCAGGACTTTTGGAAGAGCAGCCAGTGCTCTTAACCTCTGAGCCATCTCTCCAGCCCATTTTTGGTCACTTTTGCTCTTAAAAAATATTAAAGTGAAGATTTAGAAATCTATCTTTGAAAGGTTGGTATGTAAAATCAGAGAAAGCGGGAACAGGGAGACACACCGGGACGGTGAAAGAGGGGCGGCCTAGGTGATAGGTACAGTGAGAAGCGCAGTGCTGAGTGACAGTCTAGCAAGCCCAAAGCACGCATTCCTGAAAGTACAGAAACTCTGTGTGAAGCGCCGCACCAAGGCAGCTTCTGCAGTGAGCTGTGTGGAAGGTGCTACAAGTGTCCACCTGAGTGATAAACTTAAGGTAGAGCTGTTTGTGAAAATACTGACTCAGCCAGGCGTGGTGGCACACACGCCTTTAATCCCAGCACTCTGGAGGCAGAGGCAGGAGGATCGATGTGAGTTCGAGGCCAGCCTGGTCTACAAAGCGAGTCTAGGACAGCCAAGACTACACAGAGAAACCTTGTCTCGGAAAAACCAAAAAAGAAAAAGAAAAAAGAAAGAAAATAAAATACTGACTCTCAACCAGGCGTGTTGGCACACGCCTTTAATCCCAACACTCAGGAAGGCAGAGGCAGGTGGATCGCTGTGAGTTGGAGGTCAGCCTGGTCTACCATGCTAGTCCAGGACAGTCAAGGCTACACAGAGAAACCCTGACTTGAAAACCAAAAAAAGAAAGGAAAAAAAGAAAATGCTGACTCTCAAGGGTTTCATTTGCAGGATCAGACAGAAGTTACCTGGGTCTTCCAACATTTATCTTCTCCTATTGACTGCACTGCGAGCACTGATTAGAAAAAAAGGTGAGGGGACAGCAAGATACTGAGTATCAAAGCACATCACCTTGTTTTAAAAGTCTTGAGGGCTGACACAGCTCACTGGTAAAGCGTAAGGGTGAAGACCTGAGTTTGATCCCCAGAACACATGTCAAAAAGTAGGCATGGTGGTGAGCAGTGTCTGTAATCCCAGCTCTGGGGAGGCTGAGACAGGTGGGGTCCCCTAGGGGCCCTCTGGCCAGCCAGCCTCGCCTGCTGAGTTCCAGACCAACAGGAGGGCCCTGTTTCAGCAACAATGTTTGGCATCTAAAGAACGACACCCAAGGCTGTCCTGGCTGACTCACCTCTCCTCTCTCTCACTCTCAGACAGACTCTTCCCTTACCACATATAAACAGTCAAACAAAAAATGATTTACCAACAAGCTGCTTGGAAAGATTTTCAAGCACACTTGGCATTTACAGATTATACTTCAAAAGTCTTTCAACTAACTTATAATCTAAACCAATAGCCCTTACCCCCCCCCCCCAAAAAACACCCAAAACCAAAAAACCAAAACAAAAAAACTTCAATTCAAACATAAAATTATTTCTCCGGCAGGAGAAATTAGTTTGGAGATAAGCAATTTCTAATTATTCAACGCCATCTAATTATTCCATTTCTGCTAGTGGCATGCACTGGAGAAAGTGGGCTGGCTCCTCTGTTACTAGCTGTCTGGTTTTGAGACGTTACGCAAACACTATAAATCCTTCTCTATCATACATATGATAAACAAGGTTTTGGCTGGCAGTGTTGACTCAGTGGTGGAGTACTCGTCAAGCATGTTTGAGGCCCTGGCTTCAGTCTC
The DNA here is from genome assembly GCF_964271855.1 of Acomys minous. Classification (NCBI taxonomy): domain Eukaryota; kingdom Metazoa; phylum Chordata; class Mammalia; order Rodentia; family Muridae; genus Acomys; species Acomys minous. Next base: position 23,097,815 of record NC_140494.1, on the reverse strand, counting down.
CAACACTGAAAAAGGATCAATGATTCAGGTTTTCTTAGACAAAAATCATGTTTTTACACTTGATCTCAGTATCCAAACAGTAATACTTTAAATTTTTGCAATAAGCTTTGTCTGTGTTAATGACAGTTGTGATTTTTATTTTACAAAAGAAATTTGTCTACTTTGCAGGGGGCTGGAGAGATGGCTCAGTGGTTAAGAGTAACACCTGCTCTCCCAGAGGTCCTGAGTTCAATTCCCAGTAACTACATGGTGGCTCACAACCGTCTATACTGTGATCTGATGCCCTCTTCCGGCATGCAGGTGTATATGCTGACAGAACACTGTATACATAATAAATTAATTAATCTTTAAAAAAAAAGTATTACACACTTATTTTATTTATATATTTTAAGTATTATATACTTTTAACTTATTAAGGGAATTAGAGAGGTCGTACTTGTCTGCAGTGTCAGCACTTGGGAGGTAGAGGATCAGGAGTTTTAAGTCCTTATGGAGACAAATTCAAGGCCAGCTTAGGCTACATGAGACTCTGTCTAAAAAAATTACAAATATCTTTGAAATGATAGATAATAATGACACAAACAAGCATATGATGTAGTTAGTTGTTCATTTAGGTTGACTTATGTAAAATTCCTGGGCTAGAGTACACTTTATTTATTTATTTATTTTGTGGATGGGACTCAAGTCTAAGCACTGTGTATACACCTTGCACACACTGTCTGAGGTGCGATATTTCTTTTTTTTTAAAAGATTTATTTATTTTATTTATTGCATATGAGTGCTTTATCTGCAGAAGAGGGCATCAGATCACATTATAGATGGTTGTGAGCCACCATGTGGTTGCTGGGAATTGAACCCAGGACCTCTGGAAGAGCAGTCGGCACTCTTAACCGCTGAGCCATCTCTCCAGCTCTTAACCGCTGAGCCATCTCTCCAGCCCGAGGTGCGATATTTCTAGTGCTCTCTGGTTTTCCTGAGACCCATCATGTAAAGTACAGCATTTTCTACTTCTGCTGTCTTATAAGTACTAAAAAAAAAAAGAAAGAAAAAGACAAAGAAAAGAAAAATTCAGACAGTGGAAGATCTTGGGTTTTTGAATTAGTGCCATAACTTAACATCCCAGCCTATCAGTCAAGGCACAGATAGGCTTTAAGAAGCTTGGCGACCATAGTCTACAGCTATAAACCAAGGATCCGGATCAAAGAGTCTAGCTCAGATTCCATGTCCCCCTACGCCATATCCTAGAAATATCAACAAAATAACATGGAGCCAGATGACAGTTGTAACCATAAAGTTAACAATTCAAGGGCATAAAAAGAAAACAACTGTTTTGTGCTTTCTCAGCAAGAAAAGTCACCAAAAGATGTTGGGTGATCTGGCTCTTAAAAGAGACTCTTTACGTCATTGTATAACCTGTGGTAGGAGTTACAAGACAAGTCTTTGGGGTCATGACAAAGGATGCAAAACGCATTCTCAGGAGTGCGTTCTGGGATGTAGTAGGAAGCTGACTTCCTTACTATATAAGGCGACATGTATATTTACTATGCATATACGCATTCTGTCCTGTTAACATTCATTGTAAGACAGCCCTGCCTCCTCTTTTTCTTCACAGCTCTCTTTTTCTTCTCCTCTCCAACCCTCAGTGATTTATAAACAAAAAAAAATTTACCTGCTGGAAGACATTCCATTACGCCATTTTCCTGTTTTTTTTTTTTAAAGTTACTTTTATTATTTTATGATTGATATTTCACACTTACACCATCTCTCCCTTCTTTTTTTGCTTTTGTTTTTTTGTTTGTTTGTTTCTTTGAGACAGGTCTCTATGTAGCCTTGGCTGTCCTGTACTCCCTTTGTAGACCAGGCTGGTCTCGAACTCACAGCGATCTACTTGCCTTTGCCTCCTGAGTGCGGGGATTAAAGGCGTGTGCCACCACCGCCTGGCCTCATCTCATCCTTCTTTTACTATGCTTTCTCTAGTTATTTTCTCATTTTTATAGAGCTATTTGTTATCCTTTACTTTGGTTTCTTCTAACTTTGAGCTGTCATTCAATCAAATGGTCTTGTCATAAAGTCTTTTAAAGGAATGGAGTGGCAGTTTTTGGTCCATAGGAATTTATTTAATCTCCGTCTTCCAGCCATATCTTACCTTCTTTTGCTGTTAGTAGTGAGTGGGCGCTCGTGGTTGGGAGGTGAGATGTGCTGGCGAGATGGAGGCCGGAGCCTCTACTGGAGGAATCTGTGAGAGCTGTATCCTTCACTCAAGGCCTACAGTTTGCCCTTGTTGCTAAGCCCAGAAGATCAAAGGCACTGTGGGTATGAAGGAGTGAGAGAGGCACTCATGTATGGTTCTTTTTCTCTCCTCTTTGTATACAGGCCAATGAAAATATAACCTTCCCCTCTTTCCTACAGAGGGGAAAGAGTAGAGACCAGAGGGGCTTGGATGTGCTGTTCTGGGTGGATGAAAAAACTGAGAGAACTGAGCAGTGTGCTGTTAAAAAACATCAGTTTGTGGAGGGCAAAAGTGAAATTGCTCACTCTTATCCATCTTTCCCTTTGTGTAAAGAATGCAGTAAAGGAAGATAGAACACAGCTAATCAGAGACTTAGAGGATGGAACGTGATCCAGGAGGGTGTTATTGAAAACTTGAGTATATTTGGAAATGTGAAGCTATCAAAAGAGTATTCTAGACATGAACTTAATACACAGTTATGTTTTTAAAATGTTACAATTAGAGTCCTACAGGAAAGGAATTTTTGTTGTTGTTGTTGTTTCTCTGTGTAGCCCTGGCTGTCCTGGAACTTTCTTTGTAGTCCAGGCTGGCCTCAAACTCACAGCGATCCTCCTGCCTCTGCCTCCTGAGTGCTGAGATTAAAGGTGTGCGCCACCACCACATAGCTGGAAAGGGAATCTTAAAAGATGCTAGGTTATACTGAAGAATAAAAAATAGATTACAAGCTAGAAGAGATGAGACATTCAAACAGAGCGTACTCTAGCCCTGGAGGCAGGAGCCATCTGGTTTTGAAGGCTTTTTTTTTTTTCTTGTTGTTGTTGTTGTTTGGTTGGTTGGTTGGTTTTGAAGACAGGGTTTCTCTGTATAGCCTTGGCTGTCCTGGACTCATTTTGTAGACCAGGCTGGCCTCAAACTTCCAGAGATGCACCTGCCTCTGCCTCCCTGAGTGCTGGGATTAAAGGTGTGCGCCACCACGCCCGTCAGAAGGTTTCTTGAGAGAAGGTTGGCCTCCGACCCAGGCTTCATGCATCAGCCCTTTCTCCTGCCTCCAGTGCTGGGGTTACCTCCTTCCTCTTTGAAACCTTAGTTTTAAGTCTTGCTTGGATTGAATTGTAGCCACCCACACTCTGGGATAAGTCATTTTACAAGTTGGCCTCCATGTGCTCATATGTGACATGAAAGGGTTCATTTTTACTGAAACTTAGAGGGTCTTTTGTTTGTGAAAAGCATACTACAGGTCAGTTATACACACCAAGAGGGTGTTCGTTGTCATTAGCCATCAGGGAAAGGAACATTAGGTCACAACAGGCCAGCATCATTCATGCTCCTGCCACAGGGACCAAAGTGACAGTAGGAATAATAGCACATGTTTCTCTGTAAATGTCTCATAATACAGCATCTTCTCTAATTCTCCTTTCAATTTCATTTTTCTTGTTATTCTTTTATATAAATATTTATTTATCTTATTTATTGTATATGAGTGCTTTATCTGCTGAAGAAGGCATCAGATCACATTATAGATGGTTGTGAGCTACCATGTGGTTACTGGGAATTGAACTCAGGGTCTCTGGTAGAGCAGTCGGTGCTCTTAACCACTGAGTCGTCTCTCCAGCCCCTTTCTTGCTATTCTTAAATGCTTTTTGTGTCTAATGTAGTTAGAAAAGGCATCAAGGCAAATAAGAGCTCTGGAAAATGCATGTCGTTAGAGATCAGTGGTAGAAGAAACCAGATTTTGGTGGACAAGCTAAGCATTTTCCTCCTTGGTTTTAGCATTTTGGGTGAAGAACTCTGAAGTCACCTGTGGAGACTTTGTTTATAAGAAAGTGATAGTTTATATCCCTTTCTCAGACTTTGGCTTTTTGCAGAGCTGGGGAACATGAAAATATAAATAGGCCACTGTGTAGTTTAACTGCACTGCACTGAGCCACAGCAGACTAGACTGAGAAGTAAAGGACGGGTCTGTTGTGCTGAAGCTCCAGAGCCAGACTGCAAACTACCTTGCTGTCTGCGATCCTGGGCAGCCAGGAGGGCGACAACCACACTCCCAAACAGGTCATTTGATCTGCACCATAATGCAGCCCTCCCTCACCTCCAAAAAGAAAGGCTAACGGGTCAGTTACTGCCATGTGGTTTCTCTCCCTGGAAATTAAAATGCAAGGCAGAGTACCTGCACTTTTGCCTTCTTAAGGAATGAAAGCAGGAAAACAGTTACTGGGTTATTATTCTGCAATGTTAAATTATAGTTACACATTTGATCATAGAAACTAGCATATTTAATAAACTCTAGGGATTGTCCATTGGTCTTAATTACATCACCAACACTGTTGAAGGAACTCACGTGTTTTCCAGGTTTCAGTCTTTGCTTCGTTTTCACATTGAGCTCATGGCATTGATTCCTTTGTCTCTTGCTTTGTTTAAATCTCTTTATGAGGTGTGTTATCAATAGCACATATTTCAGTTGTATAATTACACATGTAAACATGTTAAGTGGTCAAGGTACTAAGCATACTTATATCCCCCACGCCAACTATTCTTTATCACTATCTCTTTTCATCTACCAGAGTGATTGCTGTCTGATTCTAGGCAGTATAGACTCCATTTTAGGACATTTTACGTCTCTCCCCCCCCCCCCCCCTTTCCCTTTTGGTTTTTTGAGGCAGGCTTTCTCTGTGTATTCCTGGCTGTCCTGGACTGTAGATCAAGATGGCCAAGAACCCAGAAATCTGTCTGCCTCTGCCTTCTAAGTGCTAGGATTCCAGACATGTGCCACCACTTCCTGGCAGAGAATTCTTAGGTCTTTTATGAATAGAATCAAGAAGTATGTACTCTGTTGGTCTAAATTCTTTAACTTTGTGTAATGAATAGATACTTACATAAACAGTAATTTATTTCATTATTATTGATGTATCTCAGTTCACCTTTGTTTTAAAACCTTGGGATTTTTTTCAGTTTGTAATAAATGGAGCTGGTGTGAACTCTTCTGCATTTGACATTATTAAAAAGATCTGAGTTCTCTTGAGCAAATGACTTGATAGATGCCTTTAACTGTTTATGAAGCCCTGAGACTGTTTTGCAAAATACATGTACCATTTTAGATTCCTCTTAGGAGTGCGTGAGAGGTCCAGTTGCTTCACTAGCCAACATGTGTAGGGCTGGTCTTTACAGTGACTAGGTCTTGGTGTTCCATTGTGGCCCAGAATGAATTTCCCAATCAGATACAGTGTTGACTGTTTCTTAGCTTCTTTGGTAAGGTATGCTCCAATTTCCTGCACATTATTTTCATTATTGGATTTCTATAGTTATGTTCATATATCATTCTTTGATGGGATTTTATTTACAGATAACTTTCCCCTTTGAACAGAGTGTCTTTTTAGTCTTTTACATGTTTCAAACAACAAAAACCTGTTGTTTATGCAATCGGTTTCTTATTTTAGAAAACAGAACATAGTGGAATTTGTACTTCAGAGTTAGAGTCTTAGCACAATAAGGGGACTTTTAGAAACAGTATATTTTCATGCAAGAATGTTCTGAGATCTTAACTGGGATTGTTTTGAATGAATGTACGAATCTAAGATAAATCTGAGTTAATACTGTAGCAACGTCAAATCTTCTAAACCACGAATGTTCTCCATCTATGTAAATACTCTTTAGGTCCCGGTAGTGTTTAGACTTAAGCCTTTAGTTTTTAGATCGTGCAAACATTTTGTCATCTCAAAGCTCGGTGCCATTTTGATATGTGTGGTTTATTTTATACATACGTGATATCACCATTGCAATGCAATATCACCTTTTTGATACGCATGCTTTTATGCATGTGTGTGTGTGTGTGTGTGTGTGTGTGTGTGCAAATGGTTGCAGGTCCTCCAGAGATATTAGGATCCCCTGGAGCTGGAATTACAGGCAGTTGCGAGCTGTCATCAGGAATGATGGGAACCAAACTCAAGTCCTCTGCGAGAGCAGCACGTCATCTTTCTAGCCTGATTGATACATCTTTTTAATTGTCAAGTCTCAGTTGTTTATTGCCAGTGTGGAAACACTATGAATTTTGCACACGCACATTACTTTCACATTCCAGTTACTCAGTCACATTGCTGAGTACACAATACTACAAGCTTGGCTGCGTTTTGCTTAAGTCTGTCCTCTCACCTTCATATGAAGCAAATCATTGTGGAAATAGAGCTGCTAACAGAAGATAATAAGAGAGAGGAGGCAGCATATGAAAGTGTTCGCTATCTGATAAAGGTGACATTTTTTAATTGCTGGAATGAACTTAGGGTTATAATTTAAAACAATCTTAGCATCAATCCAGACATATAAAGTTACCTATTGAATTGGAGGTATGCTTGGGCTAAAGATACATATTTGGTATTGAGCACGTGGAACGAAATGAAGTCACCCAAAGAAAAGAGTTTAAACAAGTCAGTGGGTTCCCCGTGGGGTGGGGTGGTGCTTGCTGCCACCTGGGCCTGTAAGGAGCCTGCTGGGAGCACTGTGCTTCTGTGGTGGCGTGAGCCTGCCGTAGGTTGTCGCTCTCAAGCTGCACAAAGCCTCCCTCGCCAGCCAGATCGCCCACACCCAGGGCCCTGGACTAGTCCAGCCACTCCTGCCTGCACTGCAGCCAGCAGCTAGGCTCCTACCAGGACTTGCCCTGACTGCTGTCACCCAGCTAACCCAGTTTAGATCTTCCACATCCTCCTCCAGCGTCTACCCTGGCCCATCCCACCATCCTCTCTTCTGCCCCCACCTTCTCCGTCCAAGAAGTCCACGTGCTCAGATCTCATTGGAAAATAAAATATGAAAGAAAAATCTGGTCAGTATCTTTTCTCCAAAACCTACCAATCCTGAAGAAATGTTTGCCAATGAGAATTGCCGAAAAAGAACCCTAGGACAAAGAATTTAAAGGAACAATCATAAACTTCATCAAATAATTCAAGGAGTTTAAAGACACCACAAAGAAACAGCCCAATGAAATTAAGGAGAAAGAACGAAAATAAATGCCCAGAAAACACAGGCACAAAGCTGATGAAGATGATGGAGACAGTCTAGGACCTGAGAACAGAATTCAATAAGGGGGCAGAAGCATTGAAGACTGAAGCTGAAATGAAGATGGAATTGGAAAAACTCAGTAACTTAACTAAAAATCTCAAATAAAATCCTTACCAGTGGAATAAATCAAGTAGAAGACAGATTAGCAGGACTCTAAGACAACACTGAGGATTTAGGCCAAATAAACTAAGACTATGAAAAGAAAAGAAAACAACAACAAAAGGGAAATGTGAGGCACCATGAAAAAAACAAATCTTTGAATTATAGACAAAGATGAGGGAGAAGAATTTCAAATCAATGTCATAGATCAGATCTTCAATAAGATCATAAAAGACTTCCCCAAACTAAGGAAAGACATACCTACACACATATAAAGAGTACTCAGAACACCCAATAGACTAGACCAGAAAAGAAAATCCCCATGGTATATCATAGTGAAAACAACAGTCCGTATATAGAACAACAAAAGTATATCAAAAGCTTCAAGAGGAAAACACACACACACACACACACACACACACACACACACACACACACACACACAAAAGTGACATATAAAGGAAAACTCATGAAAATAATATCTGATAATATCTGATTTCTCAGGGGAAAATTCGAAAACCATAAGAGCCTGAAGCAATGTATTCCAAGTCCTAAAAGACAACTACACCAAGCCTGTACTAATAAACCTAGCAAATCTGTCTTTATGAAAGGAGAAAGAAAAACTTCCCATGACATCATCACCCTGAAAAAAATTTATATCCAAAATATCAAATAAGAAAATATAGGAAGTGGGCTGGCGAGATAGCTCAGAGGTTAAGAGCACTAACTGCTCTTCCAGAGGTCCTGAGTTCAATTCCCTGCAACCACATGGTGGCTCACAATGGTCTATAATGAGATCAGATGCCCTCATCTGGCATGTAGGTGTACAGGCAAATAGAGTGCTCATATACATAAAATATGTAAATAATTCTTAAGAGGAAAAAAAGAACACAGATATTAAAAAAAAAAAAAAAAAAGAAAAGAAAAAGACATGAAGCATTATTTCAGGCTGGAAGAGGAATGAGTACAAAGCCGTAATTACTATAACAAAGTGCTGGTGAGAGCGTGGACAGCAGCACCAAAGAAATCAACAACACAGGGCTGGAGAGATGGCTCAGAGGATAAGAGCGCTGCCTGTTCTCCCAAAGGTCCTGAGTTCAATTCCCAGCAACTACATGGTGGTTCACAACCATCTATAATGAGACCTGGTGCATTCTTCTGGTGTGCAGTTGTGCATGCAGGCAGAACACACTATACATAATAATAAATAAATCTTTAATTAAAAAAATCAACAACACAATGACCACAATTAATGTACATTCCAATGATAACTTTAAAATCAATGTCTTCAATCCACATTTCAACAATAACTTTATTATTAATGTTCTGTGTTCCCCAAAAGACACAGACTGATTCGTTGGATCAAGAAAGAAAATCCACCTATCTGTTGTTATAAGAAACATCTTTAACTGGGCATAGTAATCCCAGCACTTAGGGCAGAGGCAGGCGTGTATCTTTAGAGTTCAAGGACAGCCAAGGCTACACAGAGGAACCCTTAGTTTAACTCATAGTTAACCACCTTGGAGTAAAAGAATAGGTAGATAAAAGTACTCCAACCAAATGGGGCTGAGCAGCAAACATGTCTCCATGTCTTAATATTTAATAGACTAGACTTCAAATTAAAATTAATAAGATGAGATTAAAAAGGAACAGTTCATTCTAATCAAGGGAACAGTTATATTACTATCCTAAACATATACATGCCAAAATCTGGTACAATCAACTTTAATTTTTTTTTAAAAAAAATGTACTACTGGATTTAAAAACAAGGATTAACATCCTTCCCTTAATAGTAGGTGATTTTAATACCCCACTTTCTCTAATAGACAGGTCATTTGGATATTAAAATGCGTAGAGGCATCAGGATTAAGTGACATCATACATCAAGTGGATTTAACAAATCTACAGAATATCCTATCCAAACACCAAATAATACACATTCTACCCAGCAGCACATGGAAGCTTTTCTAAAATATCCTATGCAAAAAAAAAAAGAAGAAAAAAAAAGCAAAACTAAAATCTTAAAATTGACAGTGAACAAATCTTTATTAAATACACAGACTCTTGGAGATTAAACAACTTATAACTGACTGATGAGTGGGCGAGGACTAAGTGAAAGATGAAAATACAACAAAACGTCTGGGACTCATTGAAATCAGTCCTATGAGGAAAATTTACAGTTTGAGGTGGCTATGTTAAACAAATCAAGAAGAGCACAAATAAGTGACTTAATGATGCTACTCAAAAATTTGGAAAATCAAGAACAAAACAAATCCAAAGCTAGTCTTTGGCAAGAAGTAATAAAAATCAGTGCAGAAATCAGTGAAATGGAACCAAGGAAAATAATGCAAAGAATTAACCAGTTTGACAGATTATTGGCTCAACTAACCGAAAGAAAGAAAGAAAGAAAGAAGGAATGAAGAAAGAAAGAAAGGTTCCAAATTCCTGGAATCAGAACTGAATAAGGAAGCACTACAATAGATACCAAAGAAATTGTGAATATTATAAGGGACTATTTTTAAAACATGTGCTCCATTAACTGGAAAACCTGAAAGAAATGGTAAATTTCTTGATGTAGCCAAACAACCAAAATTAAACCAAGAAGTCAACAATCTAAACAGACATATAACTTAAATGAGGACATTGAAATAGTAATAAAAAGCTTCCAGATAGAAAAAAAGTTCATGACCAGATATACTAAGAGCAGAATTCTATCAGATTCTCAAAGAAGAGCTATAGCTAATCCTTATACTATTCCTAGAAGAAGGGTGGGGGTGGGAGGAGCAAAGAGGAGGAGTGAAAAAGAAAAAAGGAGAGCTCCCGAAACCCTTCTTTGAAGCCTGTATTACTTTCATACCAAAATCAGGTAAAGACAACAGAAAAAGAAAACCATAGGCTCACATCCCTGGTGACTATAGACTCAAAAATGCTCAATAAAATAGTTTACAAACAGAACCTAGACATACATCGTTAAGATTATACAATATGACCTGGCTTCATTCCTGAATTGTAGGGATGCTTCAACACATGCGAGTCAATAACTGTCATAAACTACATAAAGGGACTTAAAGACAGAAAAGTCACATGATCATCTCAGCAGACAAAGAAAAATGCCTTTGACAGAATCCAGCATGCCTTCAGGATAAAAGCTACTAGGGAATGTACAAGATGGGGCCATTGCAACGCCGTGGGGTCTTAGGAGAGCAGACACCTCACTCACTGTCATTAGGAGAGAAAACAGGAGAACACCGGCGTGTTTTGAGTGGGTAGGTAAATGTCACTTCTCTTTGTATTGCTATTTTCCCATCATGAGGGAGAAGGGATGAAACAGCCATTTAGGATGAGACAGTGTAGTGTAGTGCAGGCAAAGACACCAGAAACCAACAACACAAGTACGACAGTTAATGCACATTTCAATAATAACTTTAAATATCAATGTCTCCGATTCACTTTTCAATAATTACTTTAAATATTAGTGTCAATTCTCTAACCAAAAGACACAGACAGCCGGTCTCTCCTCCGGATTAGTGATCATGACTTTAAAGTGAGTTAGCTTGCTTAGCTTTTGTTTCTCGCCACTGTGTCCACCTGGAAAGGCTAAGGTCTATAGTGGCCAATGCTGCTTCCCCAGGGTCAGCCAGGAGATACTGAACAATTGTAGTTGTGGTACATTGGCGCAGCTTTCAGGGAAGCCTGAAGACTTGGGGTTGGTGATGAATTAAGACTTAGGGTACAACAAGGAATGAGGCATGAGTTGGTTTTTGTTTTTGTTCTGTTTGTTTGAGACAGCATTTCTCTGTGTAGCCTTGGCTGTCCTGGAACTCTGTGTAGACCAGGTTGGCCTCCAACTCATAGCAATTCACCTGCCTCTGCCCCCCCAGAGTTCTGGCATTAAAGGCGTGCGCCACCACACCCAGCGGGTTTTTGGTTTTTACCTGTAAAGGATTTTCAGCCTTGGTCTGGCAGGCAAAGGCTGAAGCGGGACCTTCAAAGCTAGAACTTGGAAGGGTTATGATCTCTGTGGATATGAAAATTTGGCTGAGAACAAAGGCCTTTTCTACTGTTTTCCAGTATTTGTTGCATTGAACTGTATGGCAAGAATTGGTTTCCTTACTTGATGAGAATTCTTGTTTCTCCTCTTCGCCTTCTGTGTGTTGTGGGATTTCCTTGGTGTTGTCTTTCATGCCTTCTATGACATTTTTAGTTTTAATTATTGTGCCAGTAATTTCTAAGAATTCTTTCTTGTTCTTTAGTTTTCCACAATACAATTATTTTCATAGTTTTAGTCTGGGGAATGGTAGGGCAGAGATGGTGCAGAAGTTCAGAGCTTCATTGTGCAAGCTCAAGGCCTGGAGTTTGGATCACAGCACCCACTTAACAAGCTAGGAGTGCTTCTGCATGTACCTCTAACACAGTGGGTCATTCCAAGGAGCAAGGTCCACACGCTCCAGGCTCAGCAAGAGGTCCTGTCTCAAAGGACATGAGGCGGAGAAAGGTGGAAGACACCAGACATCTTCTGGTCTCTGCGTACATGTAGAGGTATCCACACTTGGATTGACACGTGTGCATATAACATACACACACGCACACATGCACGCTTGTCTTCTTGGCTTTGGTGACTGTAACACATCTCACTCTAGGAGCAAATATACATCTTCTCCACTAAGTTCATATTTATACTCAGATACTATGTTTGTACATAAAATTTTTTAAATTAAATATGTCGTGTGTTCGGTAGTTAAATGTTACATATCTTTGCACTTTAGGTGTCAAAAACTAAAGATGGAAAAGAACAGAGTGAAACTGTGTCACCGTCTGAAGATGAACTGTTCTCCTGGCCAGGTCCCAAAACAGTTATGTTGAAGAGAACCTCTCAAGGCTTTGGTTTTACCCTGAGACACTTCATCGTTTATCCCCCAGAGTCTGCAATTCAGTTTTCATATAAGGTAAGAAGATTCCCATCTCCTGGGCTGTTCCCCCTTCTCACCTTCCCTTTTCCTCTTTTCTATCTTAAAATAAATGTTACATTTGCATTCTGAATCTTTTTTTTTAATGTATTTTTTTAACCTATAACAAAAATGTTAGTTTCTGAAATACACTGATTCTAAACTCCCTGCCTATTTTTCAGTGGCTTCTAGGCTTCATTCTTCTCTTTGTGATATGTAATTTTCCCTACTATCTAGATAGAGTGTGTTCTTTGGGCAGACCATAGAAATTGTTGATGAAAGTATGCTGGTGGTTACAGACATTTGCTAACTGTCGCATGTATCATACGATAGTAAGTCAGAATTTTAACACATGGCTGACCAGAGTGAACCGTGTGAATATTGGTCAGTGAGAGTGTTCCTGTCTGAAAAGCAGCGGCGTGTGCTTCTTAACTCCACTTGACATATGTAGCCACAACCCCTTACCACCCCTGTGTTAGCTCAGTTCACCCACTTCACAGTGAGGCGAGTGACACTAGCCCCATGTACCAGACATAGAAGCTGAGCTAGGTCCTTTACTGAGTAAGTACAGTGGGCCTGGAACTTGAGCTTGGCTATTGTGTGGATTAAAGACATAGAAAGATCATGTCCAGTTGGATCTAGGGAGCACGCTCTTCTTACTTTTTACATTTTGGTTTTTGAGATGTAGTCTCACTCTGGCTCTGGCTAGTCTCAAATGCGCAGAGACCTGCCTGCCTCTGTGTCCAGAGAGCTGAAATTAAAGGCAGGCCACCATACCTCCCTTCACTCTCCGTAAGTGCCTCAATGCCTCGTTCCAGGAAAATATATTGTCTGATAACCTTTTAAAGGCACCAGATATCTTTTATTCTATCTGGCTACTTTAAGAATCTATTGATTAACCCGGGCACCTTTAATCCCAGCACTTGGGAGGCAGAGGCAGGTGGATCGCTGTGAGTTCAAGACCAGCCTGCGCTACAGAGTGAGTCCAGAACAGCCAGGGATACACAGAGAAACCCTGTCTCAAAAAAAAAAACAAAACCAAAATAAACAAGTAAACCCAAACATATATTGATCTAAAAGCTCTGATAATATTACTTATACATCTGCCAGATACATGTTAGAGCTGTGTAATTTTTGTCTGTTTAGTTTAGATCCCCAAGAGCATATAGGTAATACAATTTTTATAAAATAATTTGCTCAACTCAGGTTAAAGAATATACCTGTATTAGAAAGTATTTATGGTGTCTAAAGAGTCTGGGTCTGATCCCAGCTCTGGCTCACAGTAGCTTTGTGACCTTGAATAAGTCGCTTGTCAGACAATAGCAGTTCCTTGTCCACAGGAAACATTTGCAATGGGAACTGATGACAGTGATGTGCAGTACTGCAGTTTGGTGCCAGTATCCATGCAGATAGGTCTGTCTCTATATGCTTTCCATGGGAAATATATTTTGGAGTATTTTTCACTTTACTACTGAAATTTTATCAATTCACTCAAAGACTGTGTGTGTATGTGTGTGTGTGTGTGTGTGTGTGTGTGTGAAGGGTAGACCGAAGGCCTTACACTGCAACACTGAATTCTGCCCCCAGCCTCAAAATAATTTAAAACAATTTTTAATGTTTTAATCGTAAAAGTGTACGATTGATAACAGCAATGTCTATTATGTCACTTAGCTGGCAACCGATTAGGCTCAGAACAGAGCTTATAGCCAGAAGAAGAAAAACAACATTTGGGCAGCCAAAAATAAAGGTCAAGAGTTATGTAATAAATTACCAGCCTTCAGCCAAAGCTCCATTTTTGTTTCTGCCTTGCATGGTAGCTTTGATTCGGTCAAAGCTCAGCAAATACTCACTCATACTGGTTTTCATAGTAGTTTTTTTAAAAGTAGCTTTTCTAATTTCTTAGCTAGGCATAGGCTGCATGGCAGAAGAGCCTAACGACACCAAACAGATGAACTCCCAAATTGAGTACAAGCACTGGAATCTGTAGCAATAGCTCTGCGTCTTGTCCTAGCCCGTGAAAGCTCTTTGACGGTCACTGCAGCACAGTAAATAGTGACCAGCCTGTCTCTGTCTCTTCACCTGCTTCTCTGGTGCCTCTGCCTCACTGTCCCTGCTAGGTAGTCACACACCCTCAGCATTTCCCAGCTACGCTGCTGGTTTCTTTCCCTCACTTAGCTTCACTCACAGCTTTTTGTTTTTTATTTTGAAAATTCCACCCTTATGACAAAGGTACTGTTAGTAAGATTCTAATTGGTATTTATTATATGCCAATGATTTGTTTTAAATTCAACTTTGCTGTGATCAGCTAAGACTTTACTGTTGGTGTTCAAATGTGTAATTTCTTTTATTTTGCAGGATGAAGAGAATGGAAACAGAGGAGGTATGCCATAAAGTCTTTATTTTTTCTCTAAAGGTTCTTCCCCTGTTCAGTCACTGTTCTGAGGGTATTTTATTTTATTTTATTTATTTTATTTTTGAAGGTCAAGTGCAGAGCGGTTTTTAGGTGTGAGAACCATGGGAGTTAAATATCCTTAGCTTGCTTGGTGAATCTCATCACTTGATTGCTATGATTTGAGCTCTAATGCTTTCGGGGGTTTTATGCAGGGCAGTTCTATAGTCACTGTAAGGCTTTGACTTAAGTCGTTTTTGTAAACTTAGCGGTCCCGTCAGGGAGGCAGCATGGTGTATTTTGTCAAGGTGGCTTTGGGCCCTTCTTGCTCTAAGAAGGTCTCATCTTACTCTAAACTTAAATGCACTTAAGAAGCGTCAGATATGCAGGCTGAAACGGGTTGTTTCTTAATAATTCAGATTTGGTTTTAACTTTCATTCAACTTTACATGCAATGACATAGGTTCCTAGAAACTATCTCTGGGCCTGGAGAAACAGTTAAAAGTAGTTTCTGCTTTTGTGGAAAACCAGAGTTCAGCCCTCAGGACTCAGAGTGGCTTAGAGCTTCAGGTGTTTCCAACGCGAGGGGATCTGGTGCATTCTTCCTACAGTGAACAGAAGTGGGACAGTAATGTTGATAGGGTATTAGTGTGTTGGCCACAGGGGTTTAATTTCTGTAAGCTTTCCACTGGTCGTGTTGGCTTTTGTTCTAGAACCCTGCTGTACATTTAGGTAGGAGTCTTCCTTGAACTTCCTAGTCTTTATCTCTCCCCTTTGTTCTTGTTGTGTATTGTGACTCCACCATTATTGAGAGTCTGCCAGCTTCTGTCTTGTGGGACATCAGCTTGGTTTTGTCTGATGCTTTCTCACCACCAGCTCAAGCTTAATGCGCTTTTGCCGATAATACCACATTTCCAGCCATTAAATTTAACATCATATGAGATTTAGTAAATGTGTGAATCTTCTGTTCCCATCAAGAGATGATATAAAAATAAGCACTCCCTCACGATGGTGAGTTCCGGTGTGTTCTTTTATAACTCATTTGACCCTGGACAATTACTCAGAAACTTCTTGACAATAGAGAATTTTGCATTTTCTGAAGTTTCATGTCAAGCAGAACAATACAGAATATTCTTCCTATGTCTTTTGCCTGACTTTTTAAAAATGTATTTGTGAGTACCAACAATAATATATAGGTTTTTTTCTTAGTAACTTTGTTTCTATCCCACGTATAGTCCACAGCATTAGTAGATCTTTGTATTTTGCCAACCTGCTTTGGGATCTTAAGAGTTGTCATGTTTACAGTTAACATAGAAGGAAGTAATTTCTTTCAGCACTGTCCAAGATAATCTGCAGGTATAGGTCAGGTAACACGGATCATAGGTGCCACCTGTGCACAATGGGCCACTCCTGTCACCGTCTAGTACCTGTGAGGGCCGAGGATGAGTTCTAAATGCTCCTGGTGTGACTTAGTAGGGGCAGCTGGCAGAATACGCTCCAGTATGAGAAAAGGGCATTTGAGTTCTCTGTCATCTTCCTGTCATTCCTCAGGCTGATGTGCCAAGAGGTATGGCGCACAGCATCTAGAACGCTGCACCTATTACAGGGGAAATGCACGCCTAATAAATACAGAAAAGGTTAGCAGAAGGGTGCGTGTAGCTGGCTATGTACCTGCCACAGTTTATGGAACTGACTGGATATATATGCTTTGAATGGGAAGAGTCAACCTAAACAGTTTGAGCGTCCAGGTCTTAGAGCAAAACCTTGGAGAGGAGCACTAACATGCAGGTAAAGGGTCATCTGCCCAGTCCGTACCTACTCTTGTCAAGACGGGGCTTGTCGACGTACAGAAGAATACATGTTCTGTAGTAAGAAACAAGTTAAGTTTTTAAAAAGGACATGGAGTTAGATAGGAAATGGGGAGTGGTTCTGGGAACAGTCTGGGAGGGGACAAATATGATCAAACCACAAGAAATTCTCAAAGAAGTGATACATTTGGGGTAAAGACATTACTTGGATTGACAGAAGATCAAGTACACGTGAGTGTGTGCTGCGGGTCCAGCACCATTATCAAAGATAAGCTGAACTTGCCTTTGAGCTTCCCGCTAGCCAGAGAGTCAGGAAGGAAGAGGAATAGCGAGGGCTGTACGTCATCTGTAAAAAAATACCTTTTTGTTTTCCCTGAAGGCTGAGGCTGAGGCTGTCTCACATGCCCCTGTCTTGAAAAACACAGAGAATGCAATGGCAGCTTCAGCAGTGTTGCTCCAATGACTATTTTTCAATGAATTCACATCCCCAGGATGTGAAACCCTTTAAAGGGTTTCTCAGGCAGGAGCACGTCGTGCCTCAGGCACACTGGAATGCCCGGGGGCAAGTTTGTTATCTCTGTGGTGCTGCTGCTATCCACAGGTCGGGGAGGGGCTGGGACTGTCTTAATGTCTAAGAAGTAACCTAGAAAGTGTGGACCTTTTGTCCCTCAGAAGAGCATGGGAAGGAGTGAGAGCGCCCACAGAGGTTGGTCTCTGACACACTTGGAAAGAGCGCTGCTTGGTGTGGGGAGGCGGATGGAGTGTGCCACTAGCACGCTCTTGAACACTTCATCCAGAGCAGACTTCAGAGTGTATGTTAGGGCTCTGCTTGTCGGAGGATGAGATAATAGTCCTCCTCCTTGGTGGATAAAACAGCTGAAATAGCTCACTCAGATCACCTGGCGAGAGAGTGGCAGAGCCAGACTTGCAAAACAGTTATCTCAGCTACTCTGGGCTCATAGTTTTGTTTTTAAACTTGTATCTGTTGCCTTATTTTTAAGTATTCTTCCTCATTTCTTTAATTTTGTTTCAAAAGTGTTTCCACCTTTAAAAAATGTTCTAGTATTTAGGACCAAGAAGAATTAGGTAAATATAGAGTGTGTTTTGAAATTGACCCTCAGAGAGAGAGAGAGAGAGAGAGAGAGAGAGAGAGAGAGAGAGAGAAATTGACCCTCTGAAGCTTGCACTGAGAAGGTTGAGATAAGGAAATATTTCATATCTGTGAATACCTGGAGATAAAAAGTTACATTTGGGTGATGGGGGCCCTAAATTCCTTCTAGAAGCAGACTTTACTCACCATGACATTCTGAATAGCTGGCTATCTGTGGGCCTTTAAAAAATAATAATAATTTCCTGAGCTGGAGAAGTCTCCTGGGCTCTGCCTGCCTGATAGGACTTCTGCTGTTCAGGGCTGGGCCACAGGCTGTTCCACAGAGCCTCTTTAGCCCAGGCATAGGAATACTATTTATTTCAGCGAAACTAGTTGTCCATTGGGGTGTGTTCTGTACAAAAAGAAACTTCCTGCTTTGGAACAGTTACTTATAGATCAGTGTTTTGAGTGCACCCTCATCAGAGGTGGCTTGTGTACTATTTACTGCTTTAATTCAGTGCAATGTTATGATTTTTTATTTCAGTCTTGTTTTCTTTTAAAATGTGTTTCCAAGACTGTTGAGATTATGAAACTCTTCCATGTCAATTTTGTTTGGTGTAATAGAATCCCAGCCTCCAGTGTGGTGCTCAGAGTCAAAGTGTAGCATCACATGAGAAAAGATAATGGCCAGATTTGTATTATAATGCCTAAGAGACCCTGTGGTAATGCCAAGATGCTGTAAAGCAATTAAAGGCTTTGCTTCATATGTTTTCCTTTCAGCTATTTAGTGAAATCTCTTTTGGCACTTAATTTTCTAATAATTAAATTTATCCAGCTTTTGTTTTTATGGTTTTTTGGGGGGTGTTATTTTATGTTTAAAAATTTTATTTTACATTTTTTAGTGTTCTGTACAGTGTTTTAATACAAGAGAAGACCATATAAACAGTATATTTTGGAGAGAATAGCTGTCATGGACAATTGATATCATGTTGACACTCACTGTCCTTTAAAGTTCTAGAGTAAACACTCTTAACCACATGGGGCTAAGGCTGACTGTTGCTATTATTTCCCTTTCTTAGTTCCGTTCTATTTCCGTTTTTTCCCCCTAGCATGTTAACAATGGGGCGGGCACCTGGTAGTTGTGTAAACTGTCTCAATTTTGACATCTGTGACTGAATAGCTAGCTCTGTGTACTAACGTGTTCCAGCATTGGCAAGACCCAGGATAGGCCAGATGCAGAGGAGAGAGTTGTTCTCTGGCACCAGCTGAGCCCTAGAGGAGACATACTTAGCTGGGGTTGTTTTTTTGTTTTGTTTTTTAAATTAATTTAACTGGGTGTATTAGTTAGTTGCGTATGTCCCGTTAACTTTTAGTCCCGCTCAGTGGAACAGCCGTGCGTGTCTTAGTCTTAAGTGCACTCTAGGAAGTAGGACAGTGATGGTGACATGGTCGATGGGCAGCAGTGGTGGTGACAGCACTGTTCTTCGGCTTAAGTCCTTAATCCTCACCGAGGCTTTCCAGGGTGGGTCCGGGTGTGGTCCCTAGTTCTAGGTGATGGAATCGAGATTTAAGTAAGCAGCAAGAGGTGGAGCAGTCGGCTTCTGGAGTTTGCTCTCGGTTCCTGCCCTGGCCTCTCAGGAGAGGAAGGGCTGTGCTCTCCTGGATTGCCCACACTGTTAGCAGATGGTGCGTTGAGCTTCAGGAGCAGCTTTGGCTTGTGCAGAGTAGCATTTCACACATGTCCTTTAATTCTTCTCATCCTTACAGTCTAGCTTTTGTTTGTTGAGCCTCTGCTTAAGAACAAGGCATATTTATTTGCCTTCATGTCTAAATTGGCTTTTCCTGTTGAGTCAGTTATATTGTTGATGTATGGAATTATTTTCTGTCATTTTTATGAGATAATAAGGAAAGTCTGTGTAGTATGTATTAGCACTTAACTTTTATGGCTGGAATGTTTCACATCTGCATCTTTCTGCTCGCGCGCGCGCGCACACACACACACACACACACACACACCCTGTTTATCCATTTACTCATTGATGGACATTTGGACTTTTTCCCCCCTATAGCTGTTGTGGTTGGAGCCACAGCCACAGTTGTTCGGGAAGAATTCTTAGGAGTGCAGTTGCTGGTCATACTGTTTTCTACTCAGCATTTCCATATTTTCAGGCAGCGCAGGAAGGTCTTCATTTCTCTATATTCTCTCTAACAAGTATTCTTTTCTGGTTTTGTATTAGAGCCAACCTAATGGGTGTGAAGTGAGATCTCATTGTGGTTTGACTTGCATTCCTTAACTGATTAAGCGCTTTAGGCATCTTCCTTGTGTACATCTTGGCCATTTGTGTAAACTATTTGGAGAAATACCTGTTGATGTCCATTGCTCATTTTTGTTTATTTTTAAAGTATTATTTTATTTTTGTATGTATATGGGCATTTTGCCTGCATGTATGTCTGTGCACCATGTTTATTTGTGCCTGGTACTTGAGGAAGTCAGAACAGGGTGGGGCTGCAGTTACAGGTGGTTGTAAGCTACCATGTGGGTGCTTGGAAACAGTGCTGTTAACCACCCAGCCATCTCTCTGGCCCTTGTTGCCCATTTGTAAAATGAGCTTGTGTTTGTAATTCATTTGTAGTTCTTTATATGTGGATTCTGCACTCTCAATGCGTGGTTTGGATCTACTTTTCTCATTTTGTATGCTTTGTTTGTGTTTGAGATTTTTCTTGTTTTTTTTCCCCTGTTTTTTAGAGGAGGGGTTAAAAGTATCTCTCTCTGTGTCTGTCTGTCTGTCTGTCTCTCCCTCTCTCTCTCTCTCTCTCTCTCTCTCTCTCTCTCTTGTTTTTCAAGACAGGGTTTCTGTGTGTAGCCTTGGCTATCCTGGACTCGCTTTGTAGACCAGGCTGGCCTCGAACTCACAGCAATCTTCCTGCCTCTGCTTCCCAAGTGCTGGGATTAAAGGCATGCGCCACCACGGCCGGTGAAGAAATTTCTCTTATTGCCCACGCTGTCACTTCACTCTCCTGATAATGAGCAAATGTTTTGGAGTAGTATTTAGTAGTTCATCTACTTTTTATTTTGTTGCCCGTGCTTTTGTTAAAAGCTTTCCAATGAGTGAAAAAAAAAGCCGAGGACAGACGTAAACTCAGGTGAGCCAGGTTGAATTGGCTGGGAAGAAAACAAAGACTGTTTTCTGTGCTGCTTGTGGAAGCTATGGTTGTGCACTTGGCAAGTCCCGTAGATGGAACTGTGTCCTCAGCCCGAGGGAACACCATATTCAGGTTATGCCGATGCTTATCTGGGAATATACATTTGTTAAACTGATTAAACCTTCCACTGAATGTATTTTATCTTAGTTGTAACTTATAGTTACATCTCAATAGATGACTTAAAGAATATGTCGATTTGTTTAGTGTTGGACTGCTTTGAACAACACAGCTATGAACCTTCATTGACCTGCTTTGAATCCAGAGGAATGCATATGTAGGAGTGGCACTGCTGAGTCACAGGAACACACAGGTGCTGCCGGTGTGCACGCTAGCAGGAGGGAGCACTCCAGTCGGTCTGGAGTGGCACTGCTGAGTCATAGGAGCACACAGGTGCTGCCGGTGTGCACACTAGCAGGAGGGAGCACTCCAGTCGCTCTGGAGTGGCACTCTGCTGACTGCATGTTAATCTTTTTTCAGATTTTGGTCATTGTAGTTGGTGTAGACAGTGGTATGGGTTATAGTTTTAATTTACATTTTCCAGAAGACAAAATTGATTACAAGTTCATTTAAATTATGTACCTCTAGGCCTTCTTTGAGTATTCCAAATGGGGGACTTGGTAGCTATGTAAATATAGTGCAGGTCCATTGACCTTGCCTCTCAAATTCTTACTCTGATGAGGTTCTTATTTTAATGTAGTCTGAATGAGTGATGCTTGTTTTTAGTACTATGAGTTCTCTTTAATAATTTTGCTGTATCTGTGGACATGCAGATACACCACTGTGTATCTTTTTTGTAAAAATTTATTTATTATGTATACAATGCTCTGCCTGCATGTAATGCCTGCAGGTCAGAAGAGGGCACCAGATTTCATTATAGATGGTTGTGAGCCACCACCATATGGGTGCTGAGAATTGAACTCAGGACCTTTGGAAGAGCAGTCAATGCTCTTAACCTCTTAACCATCTCTCCAGCCCCACGACACTGTATGTCTTTAAGATGCTGTTTTGATTCATTAATCACAATCAAAACTGCAGTTTGCCTATCATTATTATTTTGGTGTCTGGTTTGAGACCAAGAAGAGTTTTTTCTTAGGCTATTTATTTTTATTTCCATGGGAGTTAGTGTAAAGGCTATACCTTTGTGGTTACAGTGTAGTGGAAACTTCCTTGCTTACAGTGTCACTCTCAGTGTTGGTGTGGCGTGAACTTTGCTCTACCCTGGGAGTTGGCTTGTCATTATATAGCTTCCAAACCAAGAATGTTTTTACATTATTAAAGGTTTGATTAAAAAGAAAAAAGGCCTGGCGGTGGTGGCGCACGCATTTAAGCCCAGCACTCGGGAGGCAGAGGCAGGTGGATCGCTGTGAGTTCAAGGCCAGCCTGGTCTACAAAGCGAGTTCAGGACAGCCAAGGCTACACAGAGAAACCCTGTCTTGAAAAGAACAAAACAAAACAAAAACCAACAACCAAAAAAAGGGGGGGGGGGGGGAAGAAAACACAACAGAGACTATAGGTATTTACAAAGCCCTAGATATTTATCTGGTTTTTCATAACACACATCATACGTGTTATTCTGTTCCATTGGTCTTTACGATTTTGAGGGACATGGTTTCTCAGTGTGGTCCTAGCTGTCCTAGACCTCTGTAGATCAGCTCTGTAGACCAGGCTGTCCTCAAACTCACAGAGAACTACCGCCCTGCCCATTGGTCATTTTATTTGCATCAAGACAACACTGCTTTTGATTGGGGTGGCTTGGTAAGTGATTCTATCCTGTAATGTACCCTTCATTTGTTCAAGATGCCTTGCTTGGGCTGAGGTACTCAGTGCGTTGTCACTGATCCAGCATGCATGGGGCTCCAGATTAAACCCATGAAAAGAAAAGGAAAGGAAAGGGAGGGGGGGGGAGAGAAAGAAAAAAAAAGAAAAGAAAAAAAAAACCTGGCTATTCAATTGCTAGAATTTTTATTGCCTATGTATTACTCTGGAGGGGTGTCTCAGTGGTTAAGAGCACTGACTATTCTTCCACAAGACCTGAGTTCAAATCCCAACACCTACATGGCAGCTGACAACTGTCTGTAACCCCAGAATCCGACATCCTCACACAGACATACATGCAGGCAAACCACCAGTGACATAAAATAAAAATAAATGATTAAAAAACAAAAAACAAAAAAAGGAAATTTTCTATATTTAAAAAAAAATAAAACAAACAAACAAAAAAGCCTACCTTGACTTCAGGAGGTAGAGGCAGGTGCATCTGTGAGTTCAAGGCCAGCCTGGACTATACGAGATCAGTGTCCACTCAGGACCCCTAAGACCAAGTTCTCAGCACAAAGGAGGTTCATTTGCCCCAGAGGGACAGAGAGCAGGGAATAAGAGACCGAGACAGGGCAAGGAGGGCAAAGGAACAAGGGAGAAGGATGGCCTCCAGATAGAGAGGAGACAGACATGGCCCTTAGGAAAATGGCAGTTTGTGAAGGAAAAGAGAAACTCCGTATTAGGATGAGGTGTTTAATTTTAATTGGACATCTTAATTAGGTAAGCCAAAGGGGGCCTTTGATTGCTGGACTTCAGTACTTTGATTGTTAGGCCTTGGTGGTCAGCCTCAGGAGGAGAAAGGGGCCCAAATAAGGGAATGGACCTTTCTGGCTAGCCTTAGGAGTATAATCTAACAGTTTTTAGCAAGGCAGAGGGAATGGGGAGAAGGGCAAGGCCCGCCAGAGCATGTCCACCACTGTTGACCAGGCTAGAGACCCTTCCTCGATCACATAGTGAGTCCAGGAGAACCAAGGATGCACATTGAGACCCTATCTCAAAAAGAAACAAAGCAAGCAGGCAGGCAAACAGACAAACAACCCCTTAAAAAAAAAAAAAAAGCCCTTGAATCTTGTAGTGTGTGTCTCAGATTAATTGCTCTGCGTCTTTTGGGATAACCCTTTGGTTTTTCTTGGTTCATCTTTTGATACAGTGACTATATATTGATTGGAGTTTTTGATGTTAAACCAACCTTGTATTACTGAACCAAACCAAGCTTGTTTGTACTGTGTGCTCACCGTCATGCCTGTCTGGTTCTTCCTTCTCTGCGCAGTGACTGTATTGGGTTCAGCAGACAGGGAGCAGTGGCAGCTCGTAGGAGTTAGCAGGGGAAATGATTGTCATGGACAAATGACTGAAGAGGAGTGGGACAAGGTGGACTGCTTTGGATCTGGAAAAGGTGAAGGAAAGATTTGTTAGTAAAAGCCTCAGACTGCAGTCTGTATCTGAGGAAGGCTCAGGGCAGTGAGCAGTGGAGGAGTTGGGGAGCAATCTTCTTGAAGAACCTCACTTTGGGTAGCAGTGGGGACATGCAGATTAGTGTGGACACGGCGATGTTCAGATGGTTGGCGGGCAGCTACCTGCAGAAGGTTCTCAGAGGGATGCTGGCACAGTAGCCTCCTCCACAGGCTGGGCTCTCGGGCTCCATCCCAGCTGATGGCATTTGATGCTCTGCATCCTGCCTGCTTTGTTGGCTGGGCCTCAACACCTTGCTTCTCTCGCAGCCCTTGGGCGCTGTGAAGCTCTTTACCTTGTCTAGCTTTCCTGTGTTGCCCATGTGAGAAACAGTTGACCATGAAGCCCGCTTTACTATACATATTTAGAAACTTTTGTTTATAGCTAATGAACATTTTTTTGTTTAATCTTTTAAATTTTTATTTTGTTTTATGTGTATGAGTGTTTTGCCTACATGCATGTCTCTGTACACCACTTTCATGCCTGGTACGCATATTGGCCAGAAGAGGGTATTGGAACAGTGTTTTTCAACACCTGTCATGTTGCTGTGACCTCTTAATGCAATTCCTAATGCTACGACCCTTTACTACACTTCCTCATGATGTGGTGACCTTCAGCTGTACAGTTATTTTTGATGATACTTCATAACTATACATTTGCTACTATTATGAATCGTAGTGTAAATATCTGATACTGCAGGATAGCTGATATGCGACCCCTGTGAAAGGGGTTGTGACCGCAGGTTGAGAATCATTGCCCTGGAACGGAGTTATAGTGGTTGTTAGTTGTCACATAGGTCTTGAGATTTGAACCCCTGTCCTCGGGAAGAGCAGCCAGGGCTCTTAACTGTAAAGTTACCTCTCCAGCCCCTTATTTAATCTTTGTTGTAGGAATTTTGATTCAGATGTTCCTACGAATTCATGTTTTGAGATTAAAGCCATTTTTCCTTCATACTTTCTACTTGATAAGTTAAGTAATAGATTTTCATTCTTTAATATTTAGCTTGGAAACTCTACTTATCTCCGTACTGCCTGCATATGATGGCTGTGCTGTGTTGAAATTCAGTTTTTATTTAATGAAATGCTTTGCCTCCCTTTTTGTTTTGTATATTCTTCAGTAATCTTGGAGACACAACTTTCCTCTTATTTGACTTACATTTTTGGCAGCTCTCTCTCTCTCTCTCTCTCTCTCATTTTGGCAGCTCTCTCTCTCTCTCTCTCTCTCTCTCTCTCTCTCTCTCACCTTTTTGGCAGCACTCTCTCTCTCTCTCTCACCTTTTTGGCAGCTCTCTCTCTCTCTCTCTCTCTCTCTCTCTCTCTCTCTCTCTCTCTCTCTCTCATACACACACACACACTGTTACTGCTTTTCTCCATACCCCTAATTCTCAGCCATTTTACTACAGTGAGCGTAGCTGAGGGCTCTCATGTTGGGTGGAGTCGATGGAGCTTCTGTGACTGTGGACAGTCTTCCTCACGTCTCATCGCTGTCTATGTCCCTCCCCCCCGGGGATTGAATTAACTATTTTCATTTAAAAAAATAACTACATTTTCATATTTTTGCTTAAAATAAAGAAGCTAATGGAAAGGTGATAGCTAGCCCCAGTTTTTTGAAGGGCTCTTTTGTAGGTAATGTTTCCCAGTTATTAAGAGCGAGAAGACACGCTCATTAGTAAGACACTGGAAAATCCCTGCTCATGGAGACAGTCTGGTGAATGCTCATGTCTGTGCTGAGATAGGTGAAAATTCCTGCCTCCTGATTTACCAGTTCAGAGAAACTATGGCGCTAGCACAAGTTCAATACTGGGAAATGAGAAGCAAAAGCTAGTCATTAGATTATGCAGAGCAAACTGCCTAGTTGTTCAGAATGGGCTTCCCCTCTTCCCTCCTCTGTGCTCACCTCCCCCTGACCCTCCCCCATCCCCCATAGACTCAGGATCTCTTTGTGTTGACTTGGCTGCTCTTGAACTCTGGGTCTCAAATGGTTCTCCTGCCTCAGCCTCCCCAGTCAGGCACTGGCTACAAATCCACCCACTTAGCTATCAGCATGTTTTTGAAATGATTTCTATGTATTCTTCCCAGAGTAAAGGTTATGAAGGCTAGGAAACACCTTATGGCTGAATTGTCAGTGAGTAGGTGCCTGGCACACAGAAGGGGCTTATGTGCACCTATGGCCATTCAGTAAAGGGAAGGACACTGACACCTGTTGCGGTGGCTACCATGGTGCTTCCTATGAGACTGTTACCCATGACGTAGAGTTTGGTATGTCAGTCTGTGTTTGCTGCTGGGTGGAGAAAACTAGTTCTGTGGCTCCCTTCTCACTCCCCATAGTCCCTGTAGTGCAAGGTGAATGGTATGTAGTGATTTAGAAACCATATTTCAGTAAGTATGTGTATTGAGAAAATAACAAAAATAGGGAACTCTTGGACTTACATAGAAACTTACTCTCTGTAAAATAAACTGGCAGGTAAAAAGTTTAAAAGGAAATCTTGATATTACTTAATAATAATGAATGATAGTCTATAGTGAAAGGAGTTGAGCTGGATTGAAACAGATGTCAGAAATCCCCTTTTTAGAAGTAGACTTTAAGATCTGAAAAACATAATACATGAAGGTAACTTGGTCTAAAAATTAGGTACAATTTCAAAGTCTGTTTAAGAGTTCTAAGTACTTTATTAAACGTGAAAGATAGCTTCAGAGAGTACTGACCCACAGTATTCGTCAGAGGTGTGTAATTGTGAAAGAATTAGTGTGTGAGCAGTGTCTGAGCCTGGTTCTGAGCTCTGTGGAGACTTTGTCTTAGCAATGTTGTGTGGGCAGCCCTATAGTGGAGTGATTTTAAGCTGTCTTTTCCTAGTTGCTCCATAACTTGTGGCCCTGATTACAGGCACCACCCTGCTGGATTGCCCCGTTTCCAGCTAGCCTACACAGAAAGTATGTGATTCCTAACTTAATAAAAGTTAATTGTGGGGATTTCAGCTCCTGCTTTTGATGTTCAGGGGATACCTTCCTCTGTGGCATAAAAACAGAACAGAAATATTTGCAGCTAAAAGCTGAGTGCTTTAAACTAAGAAGTACGTTTCTTGTTTGTTCATTCACTTAGCAAACATCTGTTCGGTCTGCACCAGGAGCCAGACAGTAAGCTGATTGCATGGAAGGAAGCAACGTGGCCTCTAGCCTCACTTCCCTCAGAGTGTTGATCAAATGTCACCTGATACAGTGGACTTCCTGGACTGTTTAATACAAACAGCCTGCCATTCACACTCACTTTCTTTCTCTCTCTGTAGTGTTCTCCATAACATCACCTCACACTAAAGCCTTCTCCCCCACCCCCAGTTGACAGATAGGGCAAAGATTTTTGGTTCTCCTCTCCTCCTCCTCCTCCTCCTCTTCTTCTTCAAACTCAAAATAGTTTCTGCCATACATTTATTAGAAATATACAGACCCACAAATTCACAGACATGACACTCTGATTTTAATTTTTAAAGTATAGAAACAAAAGTATGTTCAATTGTTATAGGATTGTGGCAAAGGAAATCATTTTACTGCCAGAGAAGGGTTCGCAGGACGTTCATTAGACTGTTGATGAACAGAAGGGGAAGGCAGCACGCCAGGAGAGACTTCTGAGACATGGCAAGTAATGGGTGCAGGGCAGGATAGACTGTGTGTTATTAGCTGTGGGTTACTGACATGTGGAGAGTCATGCTTAGCTTTTCCAGGTGACTGAATAGATGAACACTCCACTCACCAAAGGATGCTAGAGGGAGAAACACGTCCCTGTCCCCAGTGAGCAGGGTCCAGTTTGGGAGAAGGTGCTTTTCCTATGCTGCTGGAATCTCCTCTGGAGTTCTTAGGTAGAGGAATGGCCACTTAGCAGCCCTCAGCAGATATGCTGGAATAGGTCCTGGTGTTAAAGAAAAGAAAAGAAAAGGAAAAAAAAAAAATCCAGAGAGCATGGAGACACAGGTAAAGGTGGGACCAGGGGAGATAATGTCTAATAGTGGCCAGAGAAAGACAAATCAAAAGACTGAGGACAGCCAGAGTCTGTGCTTTGTTGGTAAATAGGTGGTGCCAGTGAGAAACTTTATTTGTAGTAGAGGATGCCTTAGGATAGCGACCAAAAAATACCTTCTGACAAATAGAAAGTTTTAGGGAAAAAAATTATTAAAGTTACAGAGGACAGTAGAGTTGACAGGTGGATGAGGAAAGCAAGCATTCAAGAGCTGGGACATGCTCAGGGACAGTGGTGGATGGTGGTGAGTTTGTATGTCTGTCCTGGGGATGTCTGTTCATACAGAAAACTCTGCAACATAAGGGTTTAGGGAGGAGCCCTGGTGAAGATGTACCCTAGGAGAGAGGCACACAGTCCCCCCCCCCCCAGCCAAATGGAAGGAAGAGGAGGGAACGTCTGGGAGATGCTGTAGGGGTGACAGAAAGAAGTGTGTGGGAAGCTCTAGCTATGGATCAAGGCCCCGACAAAGGCTGTGAGGACTAAATCCTTAAATGACACAGGAGAAAAACCCCTCAAAATGAAAACCGAGCATAGTGGGGGGAAGGAGGAGAAGAGCACCAGAAGTGCAGAGAAACGGGACAGATCCAGTGTGACCTGCACTGCAGGGAGCGCAGGTTAAAGTTACCCCGAAGTCTAAGAGCTGCTTCAAGGGACAGGAGTTGAAACGCAGCAAGAGCCCTTTCCTGAGCTTCAGCAGGAACCTTTTGAACTTAGAAAGTAACTCACTATGTCAGTTAGATTCATTCAGCTGCGCTAACAGGCCAAGAACTGGGGGCTGGGTTGCCGTGTGGTTGGCATTCTCTGTAGTTAGATTGGCAAATTGTATGCTTTGAAAGGTCACGGGGGGGGGGGGGGCGGGGGAGGAAGGAGGTTGATGCTGCTAAGTTTTGGTGAAGTGTGGGTCCGTCGGTGATCTTAGAAGGAGTTTTTGAGGGAGGCTGGCAGCTCTGAAGAGTAGAGAGTGCACAAAGGAAGGTCTGGACAAGACTGAAGAGCAAGCTTACTAATTGGTCAGGGGGTTGAGCAGTGGCAAAATCAGAGATGGGAGGTTGCTGCTTATGATTTAAGAGTGTTGTAGCAAGTTTGTCTGGGTTGTCAGAGAAATTATAGTCCAGCACAGCAAGAACAACACGGCTGTGACTCTTAGACATGACACGTGATTTATGAAACTCCTAAAACTTAAGGGAGAACACTCACATTGTGTGAACTTCAAGTACTCTGGAAGGCAGTCGTGGGACGGTTCATTGAAGGGAATCAACCTGAGGTTGGGGAGGTATTTGTTGGATGATAAATTGCTCCCACAGTGTCTGCTTGGCCACAGCACTGAAACTTTTTGAATCACGCCTGCCACCTAGTGGTGGTACACTCACACTGCTCTCTGTTGCCCGCCCTG
Organism: Acomys minous; assembly: GCF_964271855.1. Taxonomy (NCBI): domain Eukaryota; kingdom Metazoa; phylum Chordata; class Mammalia; order Rodentia; family Muridae; genus Acomys; species Acomys minous. The sequence continues at coordinate 23,068,333 of NC_140494.1, read as the reverse complement.
CCCCTGCACTGATTCACTCCTGACACCTAGTGGTTATACCCTAACACAGCTCACTGTTGCCCGCCCTCAGACGTGCTTCAGGCTGTTTTTACTGTTGGCATTTTCCAGGGTGACATTTTGAATTAGACATACGGTATTTATTGGGCATCCGTTACGTGCCAGGAACCATTCTGTATACTTGAGATTTTCATGTGGCGTTTTTTCTTTTCTATAAACTCACAGAATTTGAATATATAGCTTTAATAACACCTATAAATCTACTTAATTTGAGTATACAGCTGAACAGATCCACCATAAACTCACTGAATTTTAATATATAGCCAACCCGATCCACAGGAATCGGAAACTTGCTTATAAGCGTAACATGGGGTTGTCTTGTGATTTTTTCACATGTGAAACCTTCCTGAATTGGTGTCATGGCTTTGGGGTCTGTGGCACTCCTTAATGTTAAGCAGATATTTAAGGTGATAAAGATTGTGGTGTGTGCTCAGCTTATGTGAGAAGCCACATCGTGCAGAGACGCCGTACTACAGAGACCCATTGAGGTGCTTTCCTTCTGCCTGTAAGTTAACACTAAAGCTCTTACCTCTTGGCTATGCCTGCCGAAGGATTTATAGTATTTGTGAATTAACCGACGCCTGAGATTTAACTGAAAAAGCCTTAGGAGGATGTGAGTGGGCTTAAACGAAACAAGATGTCCCTGGTTCTTTACGTAGGATCCTGGGGTTCATGCTGTCAGCTTCTCTGGTTCCCAGTGTATGAAACATTTCCATGGCAAAAAGAGCTTGAAAAATTTGGATGTGTCTGGTTTGAAAAAATTAGCATGAGCAGCTTCAAACATAGTTTGCTTTTTAAGTTCTAAACAGATGTCCTTATTTCACTTTATTACTTAAAGGCCAGGTTGCAAAAGGCGGGGGGGGGGGGGGTATATATTTGTTTATAGTATATGTAATTGCAGTTGAAACAGACAGGTCACACCTGGACCCCGTTCAGAGATTATTATAACTTGAGATCAGGAACTCTTAAAGGTGTCAGATCTGCAGATTGGGAGATAGGACTTGACTGTTCCAACAAGTGTTATGAAAATGAATGTGTCCTGAGTAGAATGTAGAGATGTAATAAATTACATCCTCCCTGGCCCCTTGCCCCCGTGTTGTTTTGCCCTTACCACAAAAGAAAAAAAGAAAAAAAAAGGCTTATGATCTGCAATAGTATTTTAATGTTTAATTACATAATATATGCATATTTTAAACATTAGGCAGTGTGTCTCTGTTAGGGTCTTAAGATTAAGATGGCTTCTTTAGCTGGATGTGGTAACCAGCTGTAATGCCAGCTCTTGAGAGTCTGAGACAGGAGAGTTGCTGTAAGTTGTAGATCAGCCTACTGGTGCATTCCTGGGCAACCTGAGCTACAGAGTAGAGCCAGCAATGAAGCATGGTGCCTCATCCATTGCTTTCATTGGGCTGTATGACCAGAAGCAGGAGTCCGTTAGACTGTGTTTTTTTGTTTTGTTTTTGAGGAAGCTTCATACTGTTTTTGGTAAAATGGTTGATGTGTTGGTTAGTTTTATGTCAACTTGACACATGCTAGAGCCATCTGGGAAGAGGGACTCGTCCTCCTCTTTTTTGGTCAATGTGTAAAACGTTCATTCATTGATCAATAATCTGCTGTGATCTATTAGTCTCAACTAATTTGGGTGTGTGTGTGTGTATACACACAAATATATATATATACATATATATATATACACACACACATATGCATGTGTATGTACAAATTATAAACAACTATTCATTATTTTCATTATTCATGATATTATTATATACATGCACATATACAAATTATATATAAAAGTTATTCATTATTTGCATTTATCTGAGTTTTGAGAAACAACCAAGTAAAGAAGTTTATATTTCAATAGGGTCAGATAATCGCAGACGTGACCGTTCCTTGAAAGGACAACTAGTGATCTCTTTTGTAAATTCCTAGTCTTAAATTTTCTTTATAGCTAAAAAAAACTATGTGAAGAAAATGAGTACACAAAAAGAATTTACATTTTTTTATAAGCTAAACTATAAATATTACTTCTATTTTTTATTTGTTTTGAGATTATAATATAATCACATCATTTCCCCTTTCCCTTTCTCCCCTTCAGCGTCTCCTGTACACCCGCCTCCCTGTTCTCCCTCAAATTCATGGCTTCTTTTTCTTTGGTAGCAGTTGTTGTCGTTGTTTTGGTGTGTGTGTGTGTGTGTGTGTGTGTGTGTGTGTGTGTGTGTGTGTATTTCTTTCTAATACATAAATACAACCTGCCAAGTCCCTCGGTGTTACTTGTTTGTGTATGTTTTCAGTACAGACCTTTTGGTATTGCATAGCCAGCTGGGGCCCCTTGGCTGGGGAAACCTGGTTCTCCCACTCTGAGCATTCCTTAGTTGCCTGTAACTCTTGGTCTGCAGTTGAGGACTCGTGAGTTTCCCCCTTCCGTGTTAGCACGTCTGTTGGTGTTGTCCGTCCGCTCAGGTTTAGGTGTTCACGATAGTGAGGCTTCATGGGTGTGGCTTCTCTGACATTCCTAGGAGACAGGATCTCACAGCGAACATCCTGTTCTCTGGCTCCTAATGGTCTTTCTGCCCTTCTTCGGCAGTGATCCTTAGCCTATGTGTAGGAGTAGGTTTGCAGATGTATCCTTTGGAACTGAGCCTCACAAATCTGCATTTTGATCAGCTTTAGTTTTCTGTAATGATCTCCATCTGTTGCAAAGAGAAATTTCCTTGATGAAGAACGAGCACTTATCTGTGGATATAAGTAAGGAAAAATATGTAAAATGTAGTCAGGGATGATGCCGACTTAGTAAGGTGGCAGGCAATAGATTCTCCTCCTAGATCCATGATTTCACTGGCCCAAGGTAGGTGGATAAATTTCTAGTACCAGGCATGACTTGCAGCTTGTTGATTTGGCCTTATGTCCAGTTACAGAGCTGCTGGTTCCTGCCACGGTATGCGTGCCGCTGTTACACCTGTAGCATTACCATGCCATGCTGGTGGCTGTGGTTTATGAGCATCATGCATAGCTGGGAGGACTGTTGGTTACTTCTCCCCTTTGGAAGCTCGTATGACACCTTTTGGTATCTTGAGTGCTAGTCCTCAGGGAGGAGACACTGAGGTCAGGTCCTGCCCAGGTCTTCTGGATGTTGTGTCTGAAGTGTGTGGTGTCTTAGCAATAGGGACTTACCTTTCACCTCTGGGAGGCAGCCAAGGGCAACAGCTGTAGCCTATAATGTTTTGGGACCCAGAAGAAGGCTTCTTATGCCTTCCTGGTTTTGTTAAATAGTCTATGGCTTTTGAGAAGAGCATTATCAGCCCAACTGGCATAATTTCATTTAAGCAATGTGTGTGTGTGTGTGTGTGTGTGTGTGTGTGTGTGTGTGTGTATTTTAGGTAGATAATAGTATGATTTCTAATGACCTTTTCAGACATCGTTACTGTTATTTTACCTTCCTCCCCCCTGTGTTTATCTCACACTTTCCTTCCTTAACACCTTCCCACATTTTTCCACTTCCCCCTGTTGGAAGAGGGACTGTTAATTGAGAAAATTCCTCCATAATGTCAATTCTGCCTGGCGTTTTATCGATTAATGGTTGATGTGGGAGATCCCATCCCACTGTGGATGGTGACCACCTTGGACAGGTAGCCTTAATTAAGCTGTGTATGAAAGCAGCCCAGGGAGACAGTGAGCAAGCCTGTCAGCAGCACTCCTCCGTGGCCTCTGCTCCAGTTCTTGCCTTGAGTTCTGCCCCGACTTACTTCAGTGTTTTTATGGCCTGGTAGCAAAGAGTGACCTGAGCACTGTAAGCTGAACTAAACCCTCTCCTTCCAGGTTGCTTTTGGCCATGGTGTTTTATCACGGCAGTAGAAACCCTTAGACAACAGGATGACTGCACAGTGCCACCAGCAGTGAACAGGACTTCCTTTTCTCCGGGTCCTTGCCAGCATTTGTTACCTTTGTCTTTCTCATGGTAGCCACTGTGCCTGGGATGAGGTTCTAGCCCACCGTGGTTTTGATCTACATTTCTCTGCTATTTAGTATTATGGAACATTTTTTTTTCACTGTGTGTTGACTATTGTTTGTCTGCTGAGAAGTGTCTGTTTATATCCGTTGCCCATTTTAAAATGGGTTGATTTTCTTTTTTTTTTTTTTTTGCTGTTGAATTTTTATAGTTAATATTTTGATTATGGATTTTCCCCCAGATGTGTAACTTGCAGTATCTTCTCATTCTGTGGGATATTTCTTGACTTCGATGATAATTTCTAATTATTCTATGCAGAATCTTTTTAGTCTGATATAATCCCACTTAGTTATTTGTTTTGGTTTGCTGTTGTTTCTGGTAACTGGCATAGGTCAGAAGTTATTTCCTTATAATCTGTTGGCTCTGTGTATTTTATACTTAAATTTTTTTTCCAGGAAATTAAATGCTGCAGGTGATTTCAGCTTTAGCATTCTTCAAAGAATTTTGTTATAGGTTGGAATCATCTCTCTTGACTCTGGAGATGTCTTTGGAGACGGGAATCTAGTTCATAACAGTGACAGTGGAACATTTTGTGCCTGTACCTTTTATGCCTCTCTTTCTGTTTTTATTTTTACTTTTAGTTTTTGGACTGTGTTCTTCAGCTTCCTTTTAATGTGACAGTTGAGTTTAATGGATATTTTCTCACCCAGTGTGTTCTGATTTCCTTCTGGGATGTAAATTTGATGTCCTCTAATGTGGCTGATCTTGATCTGTGTGAAAACTCTGTCTGTAAACCTGGTTTACAGTAGAATGAACACGGTCATATAGATTAAATGCCTTTTTCTTAATTCCCACTGCAGCTTTGTCAGATAAGCACAGTTACTGTTGTTACCTGTTGTAGAAAATAATAAATTACTAATAATGTTTATTGCTTGTTTGTTTCTTTGAGACGAGTTTTCTCTGGGTAGCTTTGGCTGTCCTTGACTCGCTTTTTAGACCGGTGTGGCTTCGAATTCACAGAGATCCATTTGCCTCTGCCTCCCCAAGTGCTGGGATTACAGGTGTGCGCGCCACCATGCTTATTAATAAAAGCCTATAATTATTATGGTTATTTTATTTAACCAGCTGCCAACCAATAAAAGACACAGATACCTGATTGATTTTTAATAAGCCTTATTTTACCTGGGCAGATATTAACCTTGTAAACTGTGCTTTATCTCCCGTTTTCCTATGCCAATTGCTCTGGCATATCTGGGCTACCTCCATCCATACGCCATAAATACGTGCACTTGCTTTTCATCTGCTTTCCTCCATCCACATCGACCCAGCCACATAGTTCTCTCCATGCTGAGCCACAGAGGTCTCACTCCCTTCCCCTCCCCTGCTCTTCCAGTGGTCCTCTGCTTTCTCCAAGTGTGCGAACCTTGGCCACACCTACCTAACTTCCTCCCTGCCCAGGTGTGTAGGCAGCTTTATTTGACCAATTAGGGATAATTTTGGAGACAAGATTACACAGTATCATTTTGGTATAAGTGAGGGACTGCTCCTACAAAAGTCACTTTTCTGAGGGGGGGGCGGCGGCGAAGCAGTTAACATCTGAATCCAGAGCCCCAGAGTGTGCTGTGACAGACGAGCAGCTAGCACACACAAACACGTTATGTAAAAATCACTTGGCGATAACGATTGCCAGGGAGAGTAAAGAGTGCTCAGTTAAATTTTACTTTCATACCTGTGCATAATAAATAAACAATTAAACCACGTATGAAATTTAGCCCCTTGTTTGGAAAGTAAATGGTAAAGGTGGGATTTCAAAACATATGCTCTGACTGTAGGGCCTAAGATTTTTCTTAAATACTCCATTATGCTGGACTCAGAATCAAACTCCTCTGGACATTCAGTATTGGATGGCACCCTCTACCAGTTTATTACTAATTCTTTTTACTTAAGCTGCAACTGATCAAGTTACTGTAAAGTTTATGTGCTCTCTGATTTTAAATGTACTCCTGAGCTTTGAGTCGGTTTATCTTGTGCTTTTCATGCCTTTTTGTTCAAGCTCGGTCACTTCAGTTAGCCTTTGGCAGCCATGTAAGCTTCATTCATTTGCTTAATTTTTTTTCAAAGACAAAGATTTAGTTACATGGATATGCTAAAAGTAAGTCTTTTGAGAAGGTTAATGGAAAGACACTTGAGTAAGATACTTGACCTTTAAAACATGTTCTATGTGTTTTCGAAAAGTCAAGGGATGGTCAAGTATAGGTAGGGAAATGAAGGTGACTTTCTAAGAATCACCAAGGCATCTGTCTGGAAGCGGAGAAATACTTCTCCCTCTTGGATTATTACAATTTATGATTGGGTTTTGTGAGTTTTTGTCTTGGTTTGTTTTGTATATCCAGAAATGGACCTACAAGAGCTAATGACCTATGAGATTGAATGACACATTTTATTTACTTTTCTCTTATTTTTGTTTATTTTGTGTGTGTTGTGTACACATGTGTGTACATGTGTGGATGTGGGTGTCATCCTCTGTCACTTTCTACCTTTGTTTTCTGAGACAGATACCACATTGAACCTGGAGCTCACAGTTACAGCTAGGCTAGCCACCCATGAGCCCCTGAGAGCTACTTGTCTAGGTTGGTTATAAGTGTGCTGTCATGCTTGCCTTTTCCCATGGGTGGTGGAGATCCAAACTCAGGTCCTCAGCACAGCAAAAAGCACTCTACCCACTGAGCAATCTTCCCACCATCTATCCATCCATCCATCCTTCCATCCATCCATCCATCCATCCTTCCATCCATCCATCCATTCATCCTTCCATGTATCCATCCACCATTCCATCCATCCATCCACCCATCCACCCACCCACCCATCCATCCATCCATCTATCCATCCATCCATGCTTCCATTTCTCTGAGACAAGGCTTTGCTCTGTAGCTAGGCTGGCCTCAAACGCAAGATCCTACCCTCCACCTCCAAAGGGTTTAAATTATAGTTATGCATCACAATGCCTGGATTGATATACACTTTAAATTTGATACATTTGAGTTCAGGTTTAAATAGAATTTCAGACTCTCTCTGCCCCCCCCCCCAATGTGTGTTTGTGTGTGCACTGCTAAAATTAATGAGTCAACTGTTTAACTCAATATAAAGCCAGAGTATAGAAACTGAAGAAGAGTAAGATTCTTCCTGAGACTTGCTTATGGTTAAGGGATGCTTGGGAAGCAGTTTTCTTTTCTTTTCTTTCTTTTTTGTTTTTTTGTTTCTTGTTTTTTGTTTTTTGAGACAGGGTTTCTCTGTGTAGCCTTGACTGTCCTGGACTTACTTTGTAGACCAGGCTGGCCTCAAACTCACAGCGGTCGGCCTGCCTCTGCCTCCCGAGTGCTGGGATTAAAGGTGTGCGCCACCATGCCCGGCTCAGTTTTTTCTTAAAAAAGAGGAATTAGAGTAGACACAGGTAGAATTTAGGAGAACGTCCATCAACACTAATGAAAATCCCAGCATCCGTGACCCTCTGCCTACCTCCATGGCTTCAGGCATCCTGTGATAACAGACTTGTCAGTAGAGAATTGACTGACTACAAGAGAAGCCATTGCAAAAGTAGTATTTCCTTTGGAGACATTAGGACCACGTTATTTTGGATATCTTCTGCGTAAGCAAACTTTTCTACCAGAAGTTTTAGGTGTCACCACATTGCTACTCCACTAATAATAATAATAACAACAACAATGACAACAACTTCATTATTTTGTAGAATGTATCAATAGTCATTTGCATTTAATACATATTTGTAGCAAGTTCTTTTATTTATTTATTTTAATGTTTTATTATTTTATTTTGTGTGTCTGTGTGCATATGTGTCTAGTGCCCAAGAGGCTAAAAGAAGGTGTTGGATTCTCTGGTACTGGAGTTACAGATGGTGATAAGTCGCTATGTGGGTGCTGGGACTTGAACCAGGGTCCTTTGGAAGATTAGCCAGTGCTCTTAATTGCTGAGCCATCTTTCCAGCCTCTGTATTTTATGCTTTCAAATGAGACAGACCAGGGGGTCATCAATAAATGTTTTGTATTCTATAAGCCTTCCTGTGAAAGCAGTGTCTTAATAAGACATTAATCTTCAGATCTTTAGATATAAGTGTTTGTCCTTTAAAGCCAGCTGTTGTACATATCTGATTGGTCATAAAGGGATCTAGCCTGATTACCTTCTTTATTAGAATTCAGTGTTTGCATTTTGAACAACGAAATTGAAATATACTTTATTTTTCTTATAAATTTCAGCTGTTCATCACATAAAACAGCAGTACATTATGAAAAGATGTCCTTAGGTGATTTTTGTCACTGAGTTAGTGTTGCAGTGTGTATTTACACAATCCTAGATGGGAATATATTTCATTGGCAAAGCTCTCACTTAAAATGCAAGTTCTAGGTTCCATGCGAGCACTGGAAAGGAAAACAATCAAATAACAAACAGAGCTAAAAATGTGTCTAGATAGCATGACCTTTACACACCTAACGCTGTGTGGTACAGCTCCCATGGTATATGGTTTGTCATTGGCAAAATAGTGTTCTGTAGCTCATGACTGTAATTATAAGTGGGCTTGTATCAGTGAGGCCTGACAAATGGATTAATGTCAGTTACTGAGAATGCAACATTTGAATCCATTCCTGGCCACAAATCTCTCCTCCGCCTCTGCCGAGTGCTTAGTTTCATTCTTGCTCAGTTTCATTCTTGCTCAGTCAGATGACAGTCCTTGGATCACATTGCCCGTCTGCAAAGCTTGTGAGAGTTAAACTGAGCAATACATCTAGGCATCAACTCAGTAGTTGCTTATGAGATGCTGACCGCCCTTCTAGGTGCTGTGGATAGCAGGGAAAACGAGACACCTCTTTCCCGTTAGCTTCACGGAGGCACATACAGCAAATGAGTAAGCAAATAAGAACAAAATTCTTGTAGTAAACCTTTTGTGAGCACAAATAAGAGCAGAAAATTTCAAGTGAGAAAGGAAATTGAACCCATGGCAACCAATTTCTCAAACATGAAAAGTTGCTTCTGTGTGAGCGTGGCTTGGGTGGTTGAGTGATCAGTCACTGCTTTAGAGGGAGATTACAGAGCTGGGTCTAAACGGGAGCGGCTGAGTGATGGCTTGTTATTAAGAAATGACAAACGTCTTCTGAGCCTCCTCTGTGCATATACAACAGTATTCAGTTCCATGTAGCAATGATGGAAGCTTCTCACATGTGGCACCCTCTCCCAGAGTTGCTATTTAATAAATAGCATTAGATTAACCTATGCATGTATGTACCTTGTTATTAAGCTACATTCTTCTTTACATGTCTGTGTCTTCTATGAGAGTCTGGAGCCAGTTCACAGATCCACATTCCTCCTCCTCCTCCTCCTCCTCTTCTTCCTCCTCCCTTTCCTTCTCCAACCTTAATGTGCACCAGTGTTTTCCGAGAGAGAGTGTGTGTGTGTTTGTTTGTGTGTGTGTGTGAGAGAGAGAGAGAGAGAGAGAGGGAGAGAGAGAGAGAGAGAGAGAGAGAGAGAGAGAGAGAGAGAGAAACCGTTGAGCCATCTTTCCATCCCTCAATCTGTATTTCTGACACAGCGAGGATGGTGCTGATGTGATGCCCAGGTCCGGACCTTGAGAACTGTGTTTTTGCTTTTGTGTTTTGTTTTGACTTTTGCATCCCACAGTGCCTTTCATTGTGTTTATTACTCAGCTGGCCCGTTCTCTCTTCTCTGAATTATTCCTTGACATCTGCTTTCAGGACCCTGTTATTCTCACAATCTATTATTAGAATCACCTGGGAAGCTTGTTAACGAAAGAGACTTACTGTTCACATCTAGAACATTCATTTTTCATAAGCTCTGTGGGTTTTCATACACATGGATCTGTGGACCACAGCGTGTGAAATACTGACTGTATTCACTTTGATTATGATGTCATTGTCACCACAGCATCTGTCTTTAATGGATTTTCATACTGTCTTGTTATTTATTTATGTCTTTTTTCCCATCAGCTTTTGGAAGAAAAGAAGTGTCTTCAATGTTTAGCACAATTCAGATTAGAAAGCAGTGATCTGGGCATTGCCGTGTAACACGTGTTGATATTTGTTAGCTCTGTGACCTTGGAAGATCTTTAGTCCCTTTAGACCCCAGTCGTCTTTGTGCTAGTGGTCGTTACAGTTACTGTGAGACTTAGGAGCTGTAAGATGCGCACGGCATATAATGTGGTCATTAATACACAGAATGTGCTCAGTAAGTGCAAACAGCCAAGCGGTGTGGCATTGTGCTACGGAGGAAGCCAGTAAATGCTTACTTAGTGAAAATGCCAAAGTCTCGTGTTAGCATCCAGATTGAGGATGTGCTTAATACTTTATAAAAAAATCTCTACTAACATTTTATGTTTGGGTGTTTTAATAAAATACTGTAAAATAAAACCATTGCCTTGGGCTTTTTTTCTTTCCTAGGAAAGCAAAGAAACCGCCTGGAGCCGATGGACACCATATTTGTTAAACAAGTGAAGGAGGGAGGGCCTGCCTCTGAGGCTGGGCTGTGCACAGGTGACGGTTATCCTCAGCATCCCCTACGTTCATTTTACTTGGTTTCCTACACGTTTTGTTTTCTGTTTTTTCTTCCTTTTCTGTCCTTCTGTGTGCTTCTCTATCTCTTCACGGCTGTCATAACTGTTTCTGAGGTGAGTTCCATCTCTTTTGAAACTTAGTGGATAACAGCTGAACAGACCTAACGTAAATTGATAAAGTATGGACACTTAGTTAACACAGACTTGCACAGTCTCTCTTTTAAAAAACATACCCTTTAAAGTTGACTTTTGACAAAAGGATTATAAATTAACAAACCGATGAATATATTTCTTCAGTATAATTGAGATGTTCTTGGCTCTCCCAGCCTGGAAGTGCCTGGTCAGGCAGGTAGCACTCAGAAGGGCTGAGGTTTCCCATGTGTTTGCAAGTTCCTTTGTTTCTAGGTATGAGTGAGTGGGCATGGTCTACTGAGATACATTTAATAGCTGTTTGGTAATAATTCTGTTAATTTGATTTGTGACTTTAATAAAATTAACTCAAGACCAAGGACTAGCAAATACTTTAGAACAATTTTCTCATTTTTATGCATAAAACAATTTAAAATAGCAGCCAACAGAACACTTCTTTTAGTCCCCTTTGAGTAAAGTGAGTTCCACTACTGAGATTTACCAGGCTGCATTGTAATTATTCTATCATCGTAACATAAAATTACCTTTATGTTATATTTTCCTTAGTTAATTTATTCACTTTACAGCCAGACTGCAGCCTCCCCTCCCTCTCCTCCTCCCAGTCCCCTCCTTCTCCCATCCCTTCCCAACATGCCTCTCTCCCTGTCTCCTGAGACAAGGGGAGGCCTCCCATGAATAGCAACCCTCCTTGGCACACTGTAGTAGGACTAGGCTCATCTTCTTCTATTGAGGGTAGACAAGGAGCCCAGCTAGGGGAAGGAGAACCAATGGCAGGCAACAGAGTCAGAGACAGCCCTGCTCCTGCTGTTAGGAGTCCCACATGAAGACCAAGCTGCATAGCTCTAACATATGTGCGGAGAACCCAGGTCCATCCCATGTATGCTCTGTTTGCCAGTTCAGCCTCTGTGAGCCCCTGTGGGCCCACGTGAGTTGATTCTGTAAGTTTCCTTGTGGTGCCCTTGACCTCTCTGGCTCTTTCAATTCTTTGTCCCCTGTATTTCTTATTTTAATATCATTAGTATGTACAATGGGTATATTAGTATTTATACATATGGAATTCTGTTAGAATGCATCATCTATCATACTCCAGATGTCAACACTTTTGAGAAAATAAGTTGGAGATGATGCAATAAGCACACAAGAAGTATGTTATTTCTATTTTCCACTCCTGTCCTCTTTCCTTTCTTTCTTTCTTTCTTCTTTCTTTCTTTCTTTCTTTCTTTCTTTCTTTCTTTCTTTCTTTCTATTTCTCTCAGTTTTTATGAGTAATCTAGTATTTTCTTCCATTAAAATGAAGAGTAAATTAATAGATATGAAGTACAAAACATACACATATCCATACTTAAGTTGTATAGTACACTAATCAATTAACTAGATATGTAGGTTGGAAGAAGATGGTAAAAAATGTCAGTGGATAAGATTCAGATGGTACAGATGGAATGTAAGCAGGCGCTGTCTGAATGCTGTGGGTGACTTTCTTTAGCAGAGTGACAAGGCAGGTGGGGGAGCAGTCACTGGCAGTTCTGAGGGCCTTAATAGCTGACAGGTGTGAGGATGCGAGCAGCGCTCACCCGGGCCAGTGCCATTGCAGTTGAAGTTCATCACTACTTAGGATTCGTACTTAGAACTTTGCTATACTTCACGAGAAGTCGGATGCATCAAAAAGCAGATATATTTTTGTAACAGGTACTTTAAAAATATACAGGTATATTTTAAAAATAAGGGCTTATTGGGTCTGGGCATGTAGCTCAGGCAGCAAGTGGTTTGATCCCAGCACCACCAAAACAGAGTAAGGAGGTAGGGGGTAGTCTTGGGAGTTACTTCACCGTTACCCAAAGTAAATTCTTTCAGGAGTTCCTAATCTGTTGTTTTGTTACCCCCACCCCCACCCTTTTTCTTATTCTTTGAAGGTGACCGAATTATAAAAGTCAATGGAGAAAGTGTCATAGGAAAGACCTATTCCCAAGTAATTGCTCTCATTCAGAACAGGTAAGAGTCTTGAAACCTGATTAACTATGGCTAACACCATACAGAGCAAATAGGCTTCCTGCAGTGCTTATGTACTGGGTGACACAGAAGTTCCCCACATGGTGGGCGGTGCATCTAGTATTACCAGATGTTAGCCCACTGACTGATTGCTAGTGGGTTTGCAAATTTGTAAAATCTTTTGGGGTTTGACAGCTCACATTATAGATTTAAAATATGAGTTTTCCACTTTGATTTGAAATGATAGGTATATAATTTGTTTAAATATAGAAATAAATGCACACTTGGTTTTCTAAAAAAATGAAATCTTACTGAGATGCATGTATTTTTACCAAATACTCTTATTGAATAAAACCATTGGCTCATATTCTTTCATTTGTTTTAGCAGCAAGATACTCTTTTTAAATCCATTTGTGTGTAACCTACAGATGATAGAATTTTTAGCTCTAAAAGCAAATGCATTGTTTATAGAATGAGTATAGTAGGGCCACACAGGTAATTTAGTCTTACTTTATTTCACCCATACATTAGACATTTTAAAATAATGTGCTGCTGTTTTAAATTCAAAGTCTAAGAGGCCACAGTGCTGAGTTTCTGTCAAGCACGTGAGTGAGTCTGGCTTTGATGTCCAGTCCCATCTCTGGTCTAAGAGGTTCTTCCCAAATCCAAACCTATAACGTTCTGGTTACCAAATGGCTCCTCTCAGTGTTATTCCGTGTGTGCCTGTGTGCCTGCGTGTGCCTCGGGGTTGTCCTTGTGGACGCCATCGCCTCCTTTGAGACGATGCTAGGTTAGACTGCCTGGCCAGAGACCCCCTCCCACTGGATGACAAGCTCTTGCCACCACAAGGGATGTCTTAGGCTTTGAAGATCAACCCGGCAGGCACTTTCCCAGCTGTTCCCATCAGGGTCTCGAGCTAAGTCTAAAGCTGTTTGTGCCGTAGTTTACATTATTTGTACTCATGTCCTAGCGCCTGTTTCTCTGATTTCTAGTGTGGTGGTTTTACAGGTAAATGACACGATCATGATTAATTGATCTCAGAGTATTCCTAGAAAAGCCAAGTCTTGAATGCAGTGTCGATGATGTAGGCAAAGCCTCTGCAGAGGCAGCAGGAGAGGTGTCCCTGCATTGTCCCTTTCCCCAGTAACCAAGGTCACCACGGTGACACCAGCATACTGATACACAGTGTAATCTGTTTCTCCCACATCCACGTAATTTCCCGATTATGCGTGTAGATCTTCTGGAGAAACCCAGATGGTCTTAATATTTCAGCTAGCACAAGCAGGTTAAAGATGAGAGGAGAAGCTGCTTATGACCATGCTGTGCTTTGGAAGGTTGTGTGGCAGTGGGCAAAGCCGCTGAGAGCCAAGTCCATCACTGCAAAGGACTTGTCTGTTCGTGGTGTGTGTTTTCACCCGACTGTAAATGCTGAGCTGCACCGGCCTCCCTGTATTCTTAAATGTGTTTGCACCTGTGGCTTTCATTGCTTTACCATCCTCCTGGAATTTACCAACTGAAACAGACTGGTAAATTAATGGATTTGGGCCTTTTTTTTTTTTAAACACCATTTTATGTTGGAATTATTTCTTAATCTGTGGGTATTAAGGGGGAGCTAGGACAATTGTTAGACGGAGATAGCCCCACTATCTTTGATGCATCTAAATATGAGTCCAGGTCACAAGCTAAATTCAGTTTGTCCTTGTGACTTCTCTCCTTCCTGTGCTGGAGATCAACCAGGGCCTGGCACACAGTCCCCCTCCTGGCTATACCTTCCAGCGTTGCGTTGACCTGTGCAAACCTAGGCAACCTTTTCCATCCCATCTAACAGAAGTTTGCAGTACTAGCATCAAACAGCTGTAAACTGTACCTAGAACAATCTAAGATGAAATAGTTGAGGTGACGCTGAGAATGAATTGTTCTAGTAGAGGTGATGGTGAGCTGATGGTCTTCACTTCTGAGGCTAAGGTGGAATTTTCAAAATTAGGAAGTTTAAAGTTGCTTAAAATATTAAGTTGAAGGGCTAAGGTAGAGCGAGCTACAGATGAGTTCCCAGAGCTGAAGGACAACAAAGCAAAGCATTACCAGAAGAGTTTCCTCTTATTTTGTGTTAATAAATTTTAAATCGCTAGGCTGTGTGATTAAAAACCTGTAACTTGTCTTAGAGCGTAAGTAAGCCAAAGGACAAATAAATAAATAGCCATACTTGGGTGATATGCTTACAAGTTTGTCCTAAAACTAGTAAGTTACACTTTTAATTTCTGAATTTGTGGCACATTATGAAGAGGCTCGCTTCATTATGAACTGCACAAACTGCCCTCTTCTGTATGCCACTTACTTCTGTCCTAGTGACTCCTTTCTTATGGTTTGGTTTTCAGAGTAATGATTCTGTCAGACAAATGCTTTAAAAAGCAAAGCAGTAAGTTATAGTTTCTTGCCCTTCCTGCTCTTTACTGACGGCATTGTGTTCAATTTCAGTGATGCCACACTGGAGCTCAGCGTTATGCCGAAGGATGAAGACATTCTCCAAGTGGTAAGTGTTCTCCAAGAGGAGCTTGTTTGTAGACAAGAATATTAAGATAATTTTGAAAGGAAGGTGAATTGCATTAAAAATAAATAAATAAAAGATTCTAGAACAAAACAACCTCCTGGTTCACTTAGGAAAATTTGACAGACAGACAGATGGGGGAGAGAGAGAGAGAGGGAGGGAGGGAGGGAGGGAGAGAGGGAGATAGATTGGTTGATTATTGTTTAGTATGTGGAATTACGTGACATGGGACTGGCTTCCACACACAGTTAACTCCTCTGGACCTTGACTGTGGTAGGCAAGCTTTCTACCATTGAGCTAACTCGCCGACCTCTAATTCCATAGTACTGTTAGTGTTCCTATGTAGGATGCGGTTACTGAACAGTTAAGCCAACTTACATTGTATAGTGTCTTCTTGACCCAAGGCTGGAGGGCACATCCTTAGGAATCAGGATTTATTTTGTAATGTGTAGATAGAAGTTTTAAGAAAGACCATGCTAGTTTTCTTATACATACTACTGTTTTAAGTTAACCGAGCAGCTTTGTCAACAGTGCCAACTCATTCTTTAGAAGTAGTGTTCACAGTAAAGGGTGCTGCAGCTTAGTGGGAAGTGGATCTGAGGAAATGAACCGGTTCAGGTACAGACGTGAGCATTGAGTGTAAACCATGTTCCTGATGTCAGAAGGAAGTGTATTTAACAGAATACCCATGTGCAGATAGTACTTAAGTTAAAGAGATGGTAAACATATATTTTACTCAGGAAAACAATGCTTTCGGTGGACTTGGCAGGTCAGTGAGTGAAACCCTGCATTTACACACAGGCTACTACTGTACAGGAAGTGGTGACAAGATTTTCTCAGTGATTTGTGTTTTATTTACAGCTAAATTAGGAAAGACAGGGAACATAGTTTGAATTTATCCCAATAAACTCCTAAACAGTTTGTTTGTTTGCTTGCTTGCTTGTTTGTTTTGGGTGAGACAGATACCTGAGCATATTAGATGTTTGCCCAATGTCTTGGGAGTCTGTGCTCTCCTGTGTGGAAGCCAGGAAGCTAAGCAGCTTGTCTAGGAGAGGAAGGAGGAGAGCAGTGCTCCTAGTGTTTGCACTCAGGCTGATCTGAAGCCAATCCATGTGTAAACTGCCAGCACATACATATGTGTGCTGGTGCTCTGTCTTCACTCGTACCCCAGTGTCACGGCTGTGCCTGGGACTCAGTATTGCTGGCAGGGATCTACCTGCCACCCGTGGTGATGTGACATAAGTGGAAACATTGTTTTAAATTTTAATAGTTTTTTTTCTTTTAATTTGTTACTACTTTTAAAAGTTATTTGTATATTCCATAATCAGCATACTATTCTATTTCAAATGAAATATGCATTTGTTAAATGCCAGTCAAGTCTAAGGGACAGGAGAGCAGGGATTCCAGAAGTGTCTGCCATATTTTGTAAGCTACCAGCAGTTACTTTAAAAATAAATTATTATTGTTGTGATGCTGGGCTTTGCACTTATGAGGCAAGTGCTGTGGCCACTGGGATAGTGTCCTGTGCGTTGTAAGAATGGGATGTGCTTTGTGAACTTTATCCATAATATAGACAAGTGTATAAAATAAGTTGCAGCACAGGTGCCACCCTCTTCTCCTACACTCAGCGATTGGCTAGTCCTCTTGCAGTTTACTCCACAAACAGACATGATACTCCTGCCTTTTTCGTAGATGACATCATTCAGTTAGTAAGCTAAAGATGAACTGGTATAAGCAAGAATTGCAGTCTCTTTATTCCATATAGTATTTAATTTGGTTTGGGGGGTGGTCTCATGTAGCATGGGCTGACCTTGAATTCACTGTGTGGCCAGTGCTGGTCTTGACCTCTTGATTTTTCTGTTTCTGTTTCCCAAGTGCTAGGATTATAGGCATATGCTATCACAGCCTGCTTTTTTCTTTAGCTATTTAATAATGATAGGTGTGCTAAGTGACTTGGTGTGATTGCTAAAATCTGCTCTGAAAAATTACTTGAAGTCTCTTTGATGTTCTCAGTCATAAGACATGTACTGAAGACCTGATTGTTGATAGTAAATGCTGCTTAATGTGGTCAGTGCAGTTAGTTCTCTGGGTTGTCTTCCTCACTTCCTACCCCTACCACAGTTTGTTTTAAAAGTTTTGATGTCTATCTGAGTTACCACTGTTCTGTTTTCATTATGTTTAGCTTTAATGTGAGAGTACAAGCTTTTCAACTACTGTGAGATAAAACTAAAGTACAAGAGTAAAAAAAAAAAAATCAAGAAAGAATGTAGAATCATGTAAAAAGAGCTAAAAGGAAACAATCGAAAACAAAATTAAGTTTTTTGATGGTGTTCTATTTTGGGAAAGTATCACTGTTGTCTGTTTCCAAAAAAACAACTTACATGTATTGTTAAGTATCCATTTGAGTTTAAAAATGAAAAAAAAAATAACAAAACAACCAAAGTTGAGTGGTTAAATAAATGTTTCTTAATAATATTGATGGCAGTGATCATACAGTTTCAGGTAAATTTATTCATACAAGATGACTTAATAACATAATATAAGAACATAAATTGACGCCATTATATAAGGGCATAATTACTTTGTTTTGCTTAAGGGGTATTTTGTGCCATTTAATTGGTACTCACTGCTAATTTAAAGATTCCCTGCTGGGTACTTAAAACATTGACACGTTGGACCATGATTTCTCACTGAAAGATTTGGTGCCAAGTAACAAGCACAGAGAGAAAGCATAGCACAATTACAGATGTGAGTAGGTTAGAATTATCAATTCTCGTCTCAGAATGTAAAATAATATTCTTATATTCAGTATTCATTCGCCTCAGAAAATTGCACATTCTGATCCTGTCAGATGCCCTGCGCTTATGACTACTTCATTCTTTATGGGACGCAAAGAATTCTTTAAAGCCATGGGAAGAGGGCATTTTGCATTTGAGTATTGTGTGTCCCTCACATGCTTCTGCAACGTTCCTTGGAATGAGTGTGCAGTATGCTGTGCTTCTCAGGATTGCTGTCTGCGGCCCTGAGCTACTCTCCACTTATGTACCTGACAGTGCGGCCTATGCTGAGTTACAGTGACCTTAGCATTGTGGTTTCTCCACTGTGTGTGTACCTGACAGTGCGGTCTATGCTGAGTTATAGTGGCCTTAGCAATGTTGTTGTTTCTCCACTGTGTGTACCTGACAGTGTGGTCTATGCTGAGTTACAGTGACTTTAGCAATGTTGTTTCTCCACTGTGTGTGTACCTGACAGTGTAGTCTATGCTGAGTTACAGTGACTTTAGCAATGTTGTTTCTCCACTGTGTGTGTACCTGACAGTGTAGTCTATGCTGAGTTATAGTGACCTTAGCAATGTTGTTTCTCCACTGTGTGTACCTGACAGTGTAGTCTATGCTGAGTTATAGTGACCTTAGCAATGTTGTTTCTCTACTGTGTGTACCTGACAGTGCAGTCTATGCTGAGTTACAGTGACCTTAGCAATGTTGTGGTTTCTCCATAGTGGTGATTTAGAAGACAGTTTGTTCCCAAATTTAGTGTCTAGAATTTCTGTATGGAAATTTTAGTTATATCTGAAGACTATAAAGATTTAAGGTGTTTTATAGGTAATGTTTCTCTTCATTTGAATAATTGAGTTACCTTTAAATTGTTGAGTGGCCTTTCCAAGCATGTTCAAACCTGTGGGGGTAGAAATGAGCCTCATGGAGTAAATCTATATGTTCTCTTTAAGTACAGTATGTTCTAGTGCAATTGAGGTTTGTCAACACTCATCAGCTTCCCTGACATTGTTGGCTGTAGGGACCTGCCCTTCTTTTCAGGCGGACAAGATTGCACAAACCCACTGCAGAAAATATCACAAGACAATCCATGATGCTCTCTCCCAGATATTTCTTTTTCTCTTTTGGTCACAGAAAAGCAGTGGCTTGGACGTAATTAGCATGAAAAAGCTAAGCTTGTTGTGTCCAAGTACATACCGAGGATCATATTTCATATTTCATGATCAGATAGACAATGTTTATACTATAAGACTATTATGGTGTGTGTGTGTGTGTGTGTGTGTGTGTGTGTGTGTTCATAGAGTTAGTTTTGATTTATCAGTGCATTCCAGACTGTTCCAATATACTTATTATCTCTGGAGGTGATGTTTTTATGTCTAGTTGGTAGTTATTTCATAAACTAATAAAACACTATAAAAGACATTGTGTTGGAAGATCTTAATTTCTGAGTGAAAAATCTGAACAAGAATGGTAGTTTCTTGCAATTGCATGGCAAAGCTGTCCGTGGTCAGCTGACAGTTTGTGGCTGTGCTCTGCTCTACAGGGGAGGAGGAGGTTGCACTATTCTAAAGGCATAATAGAGCACTCGGTTAGTCCTCTGGAAGCCGAGATGGAAGGAGCTCAGGGGAAGAGAGAGGCAGCGACGCTGCTCACGCTGAAGGGAAGCCTTGGGGCACAGCATCAGATGGCGGTGCTGCGTAGTGGAGGAGATAGCTGCCAGGGACGCGTGCCACCAGATGTGTTCTGCTTCCGAGAGCGGGAGACAGGCTCAGTAAGAACCAGATAGAAGTGGGAGACCGAGATGCTCGATTGGATGCTGAAGTTGTTCTTATGCTCCACTGCCCTTTACCTCTCTTGGTACCTTCCAGAGAAATCAGGGTAGATGTATTTTTAGCTTGCTGTTTCCAGCATCAATATGACAACATGATTCTGTCTTTCTATCAGTAAGCACCTTCTGCTATGTTTTCCTATTTTCTGCTAGCTACAATTTACAAAGGATGTCACAGCACTGGTAAGAGACGCACAGTAGCCATTTCCTTGCTTTTTAAGTCGTGTTTCATAGAGATGTATAACAAGCCAATTTATTGTGACTGTAAGTGTGCTTAATTGTACTAATGTGCAGAGTGTGTGTGTGTTTATGTTTGTTTTTGTTTGCACCCTCTATAACTAGTGTCAGAGCATATTCATCTGCATCCCTGTTTTCTTAAGTGTCTCCCCCTCTCCCTCTCCAGCCCTTTGCCATTATTCGGTAGCTGCACTTGGGCTTTGCGGGCTGTGTGCTACGAAGGCAGGCTGTACTGCCACAGTGAGTTAGCTCAGTCAGTCAGTGACGGTAATCGTCACACCTAACTGCCTTGGAGCTGAGCAGAGTCTCCTGTGGCATCCATGAGCTCTGTCTGTGTGGAGTCTCTCTAATTAATTTCAGTTCTTAAGTTTTCAAAAATATTGCTAGACAATTTTATAAATAACTTTAAAAAATATGAGCTACCTGCATTCTTGTTAGTAAAAGAAAAATGTCTTAAGTAAAAGAAACAAAATAAGTTTATTGGGTAATGTTTGCATTAGCTTAAAACAAAAAGTTTATATTCGGAAAGATGAATTGCGGTTTTTCTTCTAGTATGTGCTACTTAATTTTTTAAACATGCACATTCACTGATTTGAAATTTGAAAATATTTAGCATGGCTGCTTAGGGGCTTAATTCTAAAAGGTGGATTATTATTTTGAATTCTTTATAGTTAATTGACAAGCCATTTCAATAATGCTTAGTTTGTTATAGCATTACTGCCTTTTATATGTATATGGGTGAGACTTAATAGTTTGCTTCTTCCTTGTAAACATTAAGAATTTTCTTTTGCTGGGATTTAGTAGGCAGCCATTTAACCTGTTGACTGCTGAAAATCTTAGCGTTTAAATGAGATTTTAGAAATAGCATGACTACGTCTCGTTGGTTTGGGGTGATCTGATATGTCCGTGAACCTTTTGGGGAAATTAATGGTTGCAGTCTGTGTGTGTGTGGCACGTTCTGCAGTTTATTCTTTCTCTCTAAGAATAATTTGTGAGAATGCACTCTGCTGTGCTTTGCATGCATGCCATAGTGAGCATCGTCCAGCATTAAGGTAGGGCTGGCCCAGTCAAAGAGTGGGATTATTGCGTGACACTTTCCTCTCATTTCTGCACAGGCATATTCTCAAGATGCCTACCTGAAAGGCAACGAAGCCTACAGCGGCAATGCCCGTAACATACCCGAGCCTCCGCCAGTTTGCTATCCCTGGGTGCCGTCCACCCCTTCAGCCGCGACACAGACAGTTGAAATATCTCCTCCAGACTCATTACCGAGCAAACAGCAAACCAGTACGCCAGTCCTGACACAGCCTGGCAGGGCCTACAGAATGGAAATACAAGTGCCTCCGTCACCAACAGATGTTGCGAAATCTAACACAGCAGTGTGTGTTTGCAGTGAAAGTGTGAGGACTGTCATCGTGCCTTCTGAGAAGGTGGTAGACTTGCTGTCCAATAGAAACAGCCATTCAGGTCCTTGCCATAGAACTGAAGAGGTAAGGTATGGGGTGAGTGAGCAGGCCTCATCAAAAGCAGCGCCAAGAACCGCATCCCCGTCCTCCGTTCCCACTGCCCATCTGAGTCATCAGACTACAGGCTCCAGGTCACTGGAACATTCTGGAGTTTTACTTAAATCTGGAAATTACAGTGGGCATCCGGAAGGCCTCTCAAGCGGTAGGTCGCAAGCTGTGGATTCTCCTTCTGTGTCTGCTAATCACTATTCCCCAAACTCCCATCAGCACATAGACTGGAAAAATTACAAGACTTACAAGGAATACATTGATAACAGGCGATTGCACATGGGTTGCCGGACAATCCAGGAAAGACTGGACAGCTTAAGAGCTGCATCTCAGAGTGCAGCAGACTACAGCCAGGCGGTGCCCACCCGCACTGCTCTGCAGGTACGACGTCGAAGCACCTCTCATGACCGAGTGCCCCAGTCTGTTCAGATCCGGCAACGCAGTGTATCTCAGGAAAGACTGGAGGATTCTGTGCTGGTAAAGTATTGCCCAAGAAGCGCATCTCAAGGAGCGCTGACCTCCCCACCTATTGGTTTTGGTAATCATCGAACTCGCTCATGGGATTATATCGAGGGCCAGGGTGAAAGCACAGCTGGCGTCAGTTCTGAAAGTCAAATGCCTGCCGCAAACGGGGAGCGGAAACAGACTTACAAGTGGAGTGGGTTCACTGAGCAGGATGACAGACGAGGTATTTATGAAAGACCCAGGCAGCAAGAAATCCACAAACCTTTCCGAGGCTCAAATTTGACTGTGGCCCCTGCTGTTAATTCTGATAACAGGCGGCTCAGCGGTAGAGGAGTGGGGCCTGTCTCACAGTTTAAAAAAATCCCGCCAGACCTAAGGCCACCTCATTCCAACAGAAGTCTTCCAGCTACTAGTGGGGTGTCACTGCCACGGGGTATCTCTCAAGACAGGTCCCCGCTTGTGAAAGTCCGAAGTAATTCTCTGAAAGCGCCTTCTATACCTGTCTCAAAACCATCCTTCAGCCAGCACTCACTGGTTTCCATGAAAGACCAAAGGCCAGTCAATCATCTGTACCAACACGGTCTGCTGAGTCAGCAGACGTGGTTCAGACCCGAGAGCACCCTTGATCGCCAGCTGGAGCCCGAGATGTCCCCGTGTTTACCGGGAACTTCTGCTAAGACTGGTCCTCAGCTCCCTGAGAACTTGGGAACATCAGATTTAGAGTTATCTGCCAGTCCAAGGAATGGAGATTTAAACTTTCAGGATCCTGAAATGCAGCAGCCAGATGTGCTAGATAACAAGGACTCTGTCGTCCTAAGAGAAAAACCTCCATCTGGCCGCCAGACGCCACAGCCTTTGAGACATCAGTCTTACATCTTGGCAGTGAATGACCAGGAAACCGGGTCCGACACCACCTGCTGGCTGCCCAATGATGCTCGCCGAGAGGTCCACATAAAGAGAATGGAGGAAAGGAAGGCGTCAAGCACCAGTCCCCCTGGGGATTCCCTGGCTTCCATCCCTTATATAGGTGAGCTCATTTGGGGTGTGCACAGAATCCACTGTGTAAAGGCGTTTTGAAAAAAGGAGGATTTATATTCCATAGGCACAGAAATCTTTTAAAAAGCATTTTACTTGCTGTTTGCTTCGGTTTTTTCTAATGCTGGGGATTGAACCCAGGGCCCCATGCATGCTAGACAAACACTTCCCCACTAAGGCAGAGCCCCACATTCTCAATATTTAAGTTGTGCTTCGGTCGGAGCTGGTTGCTTTTTTTTTTTTCCTCCTTAAATATATTTCTACTAGACATTTGCCTTTAAAAGTATTTGAGACAGAGTCTCAGTATGTAGCCCAGGCTGGCTTTGAACACATGGTTCCATCCTCCACCCCCACCCCCGGCTTACAGGTTTACGTGTGGCCCTCTCTATCGTGTGGCCCTCTCTATCGTGTGGCCCTCTCTATCGTGTGGCCCTCCTCTCTATCGTCTTTAGTCTTGACTGAATCAGGTCCTACATCTGGTCAGGAGACTTGGCAGAGCAGTTGTACCTAGTTGTTGATTGACCTGAGTCCACAACAGCCCGGCCCTGCCTTTGTTATACCACTAGTGCATAGTTGCTGGGGGAGACTCGGGCAGCGCCTCCTGCCTTGTCAGCACACTGGGATGGGCCTTTTGATGATGCAGCTGCCTTTGAGTCACTCATCCTCCTGTAGGTAGTCCCCACCCATATTCCTGTAAGTGACCACTGGAGACTCTAGTGGTTCACAGAGGTTTTAAAAAACAAACAAAAAAATGAGGTAGGAGAGCTTTGACCCTTAGTAGTAGAGCCCTGCATTTGAGGTAGGGCTTATGCCTTTGTAAATTTTACTTGGTTTGAGGCAAATGACCTTTGTTGTGCATTTACTCTGTTAGAGGAATAACCTGGGAAAGGGTTTGGAAAGTTTTTAAGTCCGCATCTCAGTCTGTGTCACCAGTCCTACTTACTTACCAAGTCATCAGCTTTTCCTTTTACCTCAGCACTGTCCTCACACAGCAGCCAGTGGGAGATCACACCCTGGTCAGACATCCTGTTTCCCTTCCATCTCACCTAAAATAAAATAGACTTGCAGCTAGGAGTCCGTAGCGGCCAGCAAGGCTGCCCATCTCTGCTCAGGCTCACCTCTCTGATCTAGCTCCCATTAGGATCTTCTGTGTGCCTCCCCTCTGCTGCCGCCCAGACGCCTGCTACTCCATGGCATGCCAGACATGCTGTGAGCACCGCAGATAACTACAGGCCCTCTGCTGGGCTGCCTGTCACCATCCACTCAGATGTCCCTCACCTGCTCAGGCTTCCCTGCATTCTGTCTCACACAGCTGCTTCATGTGCATCCGCCGACGTGCTTCTGCCAGACCCACGTTGGAACTCTGGATTGCACATCTCTCTGTCAGTGTACAACAGACACTGAGAGCGCTGACGCTTTCCGTCTAGTTCATGTCTTTGTTCCCTATGCCTAGAGCCCTGGCTGGAGTAAAGAAGGCACTCACTCAGGAAATAGTTGTTTAAACCACAGCTGAATGATATTTTGAGGTGACGATTAAATGTATAGAAAGAGTGGAGGGAGGGAAGAGGAAAGAATGAAAGAAGGTAATTATGTCACCATCACTGTGCAGTCCTGAGACATAATCTGCAAACATAGTTATGATAGATGTATTTAATAGTGTCTGCATTTTTATAAACGGGAAGTCTAGTATGGAGAACTAAGTACTTTTCATAAAAGCACTTAGGTCTGAGGGTTCTAGGTTAGCTTGATTCAGCACCAGCAACACCCCAGGGGCGCTGTTTTCTCTAGAGCACATCGTAAAGAGAGGCCTTGTTCTTACCACATTGTCTTACAAGGCTGTGAAAGGTTCTCGATAGCTCTGTAACATATTGTTTGTCGTTGAGCAACTTTTCTTACTCTTTCCTTTCTCGAGAAATGTTACCATTGAACTGTCAGGTGGCAGTGTCCAAGTCAGCTTAAAAGAAGGAGTCGGCATGGAGTCAAATGTTTATAAATAGGTTATTTTCATGTTGCAAACATTGTGAGGAGTGTTGCTTAAACCCACATTCATATTTGTATGCTTACTGCCCAGCCTATTAAATAGCTCCCGTTGTACATAGAATTTAATAACTCATCTACTCTGATGGTAATTGAGGACTTGTGTGTTTTAAATTTAAAGTCCTACAACCTGAACCTGCATTTCATAGACTACTAAGCTCTTAGCACAATGAACGCATCACATTTTCTTTCTGCGTAGTGAGAATGTTACAATCAGATATCATTGGAATAGTCTTTTTAAAGTGTTAGTTATTATGTTTTAATATTTCTAATCTTATGAAGTACAGAGATAAAATGTAAATCAATTATTTTATTAAAAAGTAGTTGTTAACTAAAATATAGAGTGGTCATCTATATAATTCTGTATACAAGCATATTAATGAAAACAGACCATCTTATTTGGTTATTCATTAGGAATAAAAATGCTCAGGGCTAGAGAGATGGTTCAGTAGTTAAAAGTGCTTCCCACTCTTTCAGAGGATGTGAGTTCAGTTCCCAGTTCTCCCACATCACTGGCTCACAGTTGCCTGTAACTCCACCTCCAGGGCCTCATGGCCTCCTGCCATCTGCACACTTGTGACATATACTCACATGGATGAACATACCAAATAAAAATCAGTCTTTAAAAAAAAAAAAAAGGCTAAAAGTGCTCACTGACTCCCTTCGTTCATTCTGAGTACTTACTAAAGCCTTCCTCATAATTTGTACTAAATAAGCACATTTGTTTTAGGTGCTTCCTAAAATTATGCAGCATAGCGATGCATTGATAGCCTTACAGCTCCTGTTATTTTAATTTTTTGTTACTTGAAAGCATTAGAGACTGATGTCTTCAAATACCAAGTGCTTTGATTTTCTTCCCCAAGCAAGCATCAGTGTAGAGCCGGTCACTTACTGAATTGTCTGTCACACACAACTAATGTCCACAGGAAGAAGACTCCCTTACATTTAATACACACTGA
The DNA here is from genome assembly GCF_964271855.1 of Acomys minous. Lineage (NCBI taxonomy): Eukaryota > Metazoa > Chordata > Mammalia > Rodentia > Muridae > Acomys > Acomys minous. Next base: position 23,042,220 of record NC_140494.1, on the reverse strand, counting down.
ACATGTACTATTAATCTTACACTACAAGGATGTAGAAAAAAATTCAACATTGTGTTTTTCAGTCAAGAATATTAGTTATTAGCAGTAGCTTGAAAACCTGTTACATACACACACACACACACACACACACACACACACACACATTTTACAAGGCTACATATGTCTTGAGAACACTTTCAAATGCAACATGATTAACCATTTATAAAATGGAAACTGAGTAGCCTGGGCAACAGAGACCTGTCTCAGTAAGAATGAGAATGGAGCTTTGTTTCTTCTTATTTAGCTCTGTTGATTTAAATAAAAAGAAAGGGTATTCGCTACACTTGAACGGTCTTTTAAATGACTATGCCACAACTCAGTTTACTGCAGAAGGCTGATCCTCCATCCCCGACCCTGGACCATCCTACTGTAGTACATACAGGGTGTCGGGCACTGAGAGGAGAGGAGAGCTACCTTTGCAAAGGGCATAGGAAACACCATATTCTCTTCTATTTCATTTTTTAAAAATTTATTTTGTGTGTATACCCACACATATCCATGTATGTCTGTGCAGCACACGTGTGCAGTGTCTGCAGAGGCCAGAAGAAGGCATCAGACCCCCCCCCCCCCGAAACTGGTTACAGATATCTGTGACCTGCTCTGAGTGCGCTGGTTCCTTTAGGGGAGCACCCAGTTCTTTCAAGCACTGAATGCTCTCTCCAGGTCCTTGTTTTTGTTTTCCTTTTTCTTCTCTCTTCTTCCTCTCCTCCCATTTCCCATCTTCCTTCCCCATTTCTCCATTCCTCCCTCCCTTCCTCCCTCTCTTTTCTTTTTGCTTTTTGAGTCAAGGCTTTACTATGTAGCTCTGACCATCCTAGAACTCACTATGTAGACTAGGCTGGCCTTGAAATCACAGCTATCCACCTGCCTCTGCCTCTGGAGTGCTGGACTTAAACATTATGTGTGCCGCTATGCCTGGCTCCTTGTTTTGTTTTTAATTGACAGTTGTATATGCTTACGGGATACAAGGTGCTACCTGGTTGTGTGCATTATACAATGACTAGATGAGGTGATGAGTATTTGCGTCTCCACTCACGTTGGTGACTTCTTTATGCTATATGCATTCAAAACCTCGTTATAAGTAGTTTGAGAACACAATTTGTTGTTAGTGCTCTCCCAGGGGTGCTGTGAAATCCAGAATTTATTCTTCCTGAGTAACTCAGACATTGTACCTATTGGCTAATCTCTCTTTATTCCTCTGCCGCTTCTCTAGCCACTGATAACCTTGTGAGCTAAATCATACAGCATTTGACTTTGTACTCCTAGCTTATTTCACTTAGCAAAATAATGATGCCCCAGGTTCATTCATAGTGCAAATGATCCTTTTTTTTTTTTTTAAATCATTGCATGGTAGTCTGTTGTATATATATATTCCACATTTTATTTGTGTCTTGGTCCCAACTGTGGACACTTCAGTTGATTCCACGGTGGCTCTTGTGACTCGTGCTGTGGTATACCTAGGAGTTCAGATGTGTCTCCCAGATGCTGGTGCCTCTTCCTTTGGATATGTACCCGGTAGTGGGATTGCTAGGTCACGTGGTAGTTCTCTTTTTGATTCTGGGAAGAACCGTCATACTGTTCTGCTGCTCCCACTAACAGCGTGTGGGCATTACCTGGCACATCTGCGCACCACTTGTTACCTGAGTCTTCTGGGAAATGCTGGAGTGAGGTGATAGCCCCGTGCAGTTGTGGTTGTGCTTCCTGCTGGCGCTTGCTCATTGGCCTGTGGCAGTGTGGGCATCTCCTTAGAAACATGGGTGTCTACTCAGACCGTTTGCTCATGCTAAAGTCAGTTTTATCTGGAGGGTGATGGTGGCTATTGAGTTCCTTAAATATTCTGGCCATCCTGAGACCTTCTCCGGTGTATAAATTGTTGATGTTTTCTCTTATTTTATATATTCTCTTGACTTTGATTATTTTTTTCTAATTTGGATATATTCCATTTTGTTTTTGCATTTGTTGCCTGCTCATTTGATACCTTATTTTAAAACCAAATTCTTGTCCAAATTAACACCACAGCCCTTTTCTCATATTTTTTTTCCTTGTAGTTTTGACATGTAGGAGTTACATGTAAATCTGTCATCCATTTGAGTTGGCTGTTGTATATAGAAAGGGTCTGATTTCCTCTGGGTATTGATATGTTTTCCCAACAACTGCCCTGCCCTCATTGTGTGGTCATGGTGCCCGGTCATTTGGCTGTAAATGGGCGGGTCTCATCTGTGAAGCATGCTGCTGGTATATTGATAGAAAGTAAGTGTATCAATCTGTAGATTGCTTGGGTAGTATAGACATTTTAAGGATATTCTCACCATCCATAAAAACAAGGCATCTTTGTAGTTACTTGTTTCTTGAGCTTTCATCAGTACTTTATTATTTTTGTAAAGTGATAATTTATCATTTGCTTTCATTTTTTTCAAGATTCTGTTTAGTTTTTGCAACTAATTGTAAGTGGAATTATTTCATGACATTTTTAGATAGCCCAAAAGGTACTGATGAGTATAGAAATGTTGCTGAGTTTTGTGTTAGTGATTGTTTTGTATCCTGAAATTTGACCAACTTTATTTATTTGTAATAACAGATTTGTTGTTGTTGTTGTTGTTTTATATTTCCAAGATAGGGACTCAGACACCCTGGCTGAGCCAGAACTCTATTTAGCTGAGAATGACCTTGAACTTCTTATCCTTCTGCCTTCGTCTCCGGGTGCTGAGAACACAGGCATGTACCCAGCATACCTGGTTTATGAAGAGCAGGGATCCCACCTAAGCCTTCATGTACGTTAGGCAAACACTCTTCCAACTGAGCTAGAGCCCAGCCTATGTCCTAACAGTTTCCTGAGGGAGTCTTCATGACAGGAAGTGAGGCAGCTGGTCACACCCCTGCAGCAGGGAGGAGACCGAGGGTGGGGGAGGGGGAGGGGGGAGAAGGGGAGGAAGCCAGCTTGAAAGAACTGCTTTATTACATCTGAGACACCTCCCTGTCGGTGCTCTGCAGGTAAGGCGGGCCTTCCCTCTGTAGTTAGACCTTCTGGAACTATTCTCACAGACATACCCAGACAGTGTGGTCTGTGATGAGTCCAGGTCTAATCAAGTCGGCAGTGATGTTATCATCGCAGTGACCGTGTCATCTGAAAATAAAAGTCATAATTTTTTCCCCTCTTCTAATGGCCCTCTTTTTGTCTCTTAAGTAGGTCTTCCCTCATTTTCATTTAGTGCAACTAAGGCTTTGTCCATCTTGTTTATCTTTTCAGGGAATTAACTTTTTGTTTTATTGGTTCTTTGTTTTTTGGTTTGTTTGTTTTTTCATTTCTATTTAGTTAATTTCTGGCCTCATCTTAGTTATTTCTGTGCAGTACTAGCAGAGGCCAGAAGAGGGTGTTGGATCGCCTGGAGCTATGGTTGCAAATAGTTATGAGCTGTCTGATGTGGGTGCTGGGAACCAAACTTGTGTCGTCTGTATGAGCAGTGTGTGCTCTTACCCATGGTGCTGTGTCCCCCGTCCTCTCTGACTTGTTAGTGTGTGGACTTGGGGGCTATAATCGGATCTCTTAAGACTACTTCCCATAGGTTTTTGCATTTTGTGTTTTCATTTTATGTTGGGAATTTTTTCCCTCTCTTCTTGGATAACCCATTTATCATGCAGTCACAGTTTCTGCGTGTTTTGTGGTTTGGTTGCTGTAGACTTCTAGCTTTTATTCCTCATAGTCAGATGAATTCAAGAAATGGTTTCAGCGTTCTTGCTTTGTGTCCTGCTGTATGCTCTCCTCTAGAGGGCGTCCCATAGTCCGCTGGGAAGAATGTGAGCCCCGTAGGGCAGGATGAAGTGCTCTGTAGCTAATGGTAGAGCCATTTGAAATGACCTTCCTGTTGGTGAAACTTGGGTGCTGCAGTTGCCCCCTCTTACTGTGTTGGGGTTATTTTGTGTCTTTATATATAGGAGCATCTCAAAACCAACATTTCTAACATAAAGAAAAATGTTCATAATTTGGAAGGGAATAAAAATTGTGTTTATTGGGATAATCTATAAATCTGAAGCGAAATAAAGCAGTTGTGCTTTTTAAAAAAATATAGCATCCTTTTCAATATACTAGTTTAACATGTTTATTATAAAAAAAAATACAAATATTGAAATGATTAGGCTAGTGATAGTCTGTTTCTCCCCTACCTCCTCCTTTCTGCTCAAATCTCAAAAACAGACTTGAGACTCAGGCGATTCATATCCCATGTGTTTCAGATTCTCTTCTGAACATGTAAAGGTGGAATGAAAACACTGCATCAAGCTGTCCTCTGTCCTCCACACACGTCTTGTGGCGCACATGCCCACACAGAAACATCATTCACAGCCCCGACAAGAGTAATTAAACATTTAAATTACTTCCTTAGATGTGTGGGTGTTTCGCCTGCACGTATGCCTGGTGCCTGAGGATCCCCTGGGACAAATGGTTGTGAGCTGCCGTGAGTGCTGGGAATTGAACCCTGCTCCTCTGGGAGAATAGTCAGTGCTCTTAACCTCTGAGCCATCATCTCTCTGGCTCCAGATTTTTAAAAGGTACTTTATGTATTCATCATTTGAAAAAAATTTTCCTTGCATTTCCAAGAACTTAAACCCTAATTATAGTTTTAAATACTATAGGTTCTGCTAAAATTAAACTTTTGTTTCATTGAATTAAGGTTCTTCGGGCAAGTCTCCTTGCTTCTGTACAAAGAACTACGGGATGCTCACGGTTGATAGTAAACTGTCAAACATGTTTAGTCACAGTAGCTCAGAGACGCTGTCAGAATAATCTATTTTGCCAAAATGTAAAAAAGCTGCTCTTTAAAAAAAAAAACTTACAAACCCAAGATCATCCGCATTTATTGTTTTTAGTCATGAGATGGATGTTGCAGCTTTTCAGACTTCAGTTCTTTTTGCTAAAACACTGACCATTCAAATGATAGGAGATTGCCAGAGTTTGTGTTTGACTCTCTGAACCAAGTAATCAAAATTCAGTTTTATACATTATAGTTTATTTGTGAAGGATTTCATGGTGGGACATCTAATCTTACACTTTATAGTGCCGGCCTCTTGTTAAATTTGTATTCTCTTGGCCTAAAATATTAGAATTTAAATGCTTGATGTTTTTACAAGACTGAGAGTTTAGAGTGAAGATGTTGCTCACTGATGGGAAGACGGATGCCAGCAGTGTGGGGCGTGGCTTAGACGACACTGTTGGGTTAGTCCGCAGTGTGGGGCGTGGCTTAGACGACACTGTTGGGTTAGTCCGCAGTGTGGGGCGTGGCTTAGACGACACTGTTGGGTTAGTCAGCAGTGTGGGGCGTGGCTTAGACGACACTGTTGGGTTAGTCCGCGGTGTTGCTCCCTTAGTCTGCAAACCCCATATGCCTCAGGGTTTTGTGACCATGGCTGGAAGTAGGGTTTGTAAAGCGTTTACATGTGCTAGCACATAATAAGCTCCAGTAATGGCAGCTGCCATGCATGCATGCAGACAGAGCTGCCTGACAGATGATAAAAGCCTTGAAGGTGGTGAAAACTCACAGCTCAGAATTTCCTACAAGTGCATCTGCGTAAAGCTAATGGGAACAGTTATGACTGACACCGGGCTGGGAAAGAAGGGACCTTTTTGTGATTTGCACAGAAATCCAGATAGATTAGAATGTCCCGGTAGTATACAACTTCTGGCTGTTAGAGATTGGGCTTCGTTATCTTCCTATAATAACTAAAGACTTGTGTAGCTGGGTGGGGTAAGGGGATGGGCATGGAAGGACACACAACGACATGAGACACAGGGACTGAGGGATCTGAGTGGTCATTTTTTTTTTCCACATAATGTGTGATTATTTGCTTTGGTCCATTTGCGATCCGAATGCTTACACATTTTACTGTGCTTGTTTTTATTACTAATTTGGAGAACTTGTTCATGTTCTTAATATTTTCAGGGCCATTGACCCCACCAGAGTAGTGCTTGTGGGAGGAGAGATTTACTAGGCAGCTGTGTCACTCACTTGATGGCTGCTAGAACCTTCACTTGGCTCTTTCAGCAACAGCCATGGACTGTGAGGTCTTGAGGTCCCAGCGGTTGTTTTTCCTCCCTTACAGACGAGCCAACCAGTCCTAGCATCGATCACGATATCGCACATATCCCTGCCTCTGCTGTTATCTCAGCTTCTACCTCCCAGGTCCCCTCCATTGCAACGGTTCCTCCCAGCCTCACGACGTCTGCTCCGTTGATTCGACGTCAGCTCTCCCACGACCAAGGTACGTGTACAGCGGCTCTGCGCACCGACCCTCACAGTTCATGCCCAGGCCGATCTTTTACCACTGGAAGAATCTGCAAAACCACCGGAAAACTGAATGCTGGACTTTATTGCAGAATCTGTTGGACCTCCCAGCCTGGATGGCCAGCACAACTCAAAGACCGAAAGATCAAAATCCTATGATGAAGGCCTGGATGATTATAGAGAAGACGCAAAATTGTAAGTCTCAAATGTATACTTTTATATGTTTTTATATGAACGGTGTTCATTTGTATAAACCCTGAATGTAAGGTTGTCTTATTTTCTCACTTGGACATTAGGAATGCAAATCAAATAGCATCAAAGTAACATCCAGTTCAATTTTAGAAGTAATATTTTTATTTATATATAGTAATGCTATTTTATATATTTATTTCATATATTTATGTTTATAAATATATGATGCTTCTACCCTAGACTTGCAGCTTTTTAGTACTGTTCAAACATGATTGTGTCGCTGTTCTCTTGTGTATAATTCTAAATCTCTTCTGCATATAAAAATCACACATATCTAAATGTGCTTATAAATGGATGTGTTTTATTTTTTGTAAACAGATAGGTAGTTTGGTATACACACTAATCAGGAAATCTTTCACTCATACAGCCTTGCCACATTGTTCTTCATACCTGCTGAATATCTGAGAGTAATTATACTGTGTATTGTAACCATATTTTTCAGTCTGTAGTTGGCATTTGGAGTAGTGGGCATTTGGAATTGTGCCCTCATAAACACTACTTCATTGACTGTTCTTACATATTCCATTTAGTATATGTCTGCATAATATTGAAATTTGGGTCATTAACATTTCAAAAGATGAAATTTTATCTTAACATGCATGGTCAGTGGTCCTTCCTTCCTAAAACATTGTGTTAAATCGTATTCACCTAGAGGTATACCAAAGCTTCAGCGCGCTGACTTCTGAGTTTATTCTAGAGCTGAGTCATTACAGGTTAGTTCTAGGTCAGGGATCTGCTGTACAGCAGCGGCCTGTTGCTGCCGTTGCCTCTCCATGCAGAATTCTCTACGTAAAGGAAAGTGACACCTTTCTTGATATGTTGCATATCTTTTCTCAATATTTTTCATTTTTAAAATTTTTTAACTGCAAGAAAATGTCTAAAATTTTTTATTCAGTTAATGAGATTTAATGTTTTACGTCACACTGCAAAAGACTTTCAAAATAATAATCCCACATAATTTTTTAATTTATAACCTTGATTCCTCTGCAGTTGAGTCATTTTAGTGAGATGAAGTACTAACTATAGTTTTCGGTATCTTTCCAACTCCAAAAGCACCCAATACCACTGTTTCCCACTTACATATCATCTTTATATGCACTGAATTATATGTAATTTATTTTATTTGGAAGTTCTTTTCTGTTCAGTGGATTTATTATTGTTCATTTATAGCAGAGTCTACTTGATTATAGTGGTTTTACGTTTTTATAATTAGGCAGTGCTGTTACTCATCACGATGTGTCCTTTCAAAATTCTCCTGGTTATATTTATTATTTGAACTTTAAAATGTACTTTTTTAAAAGTTCTTTTGTGTGTGGCTATTTTCATTGATACAGTGTCTAGTTTATAGATGAGTTTAGGCAATGCTGACAGCTTTTACAGCAGTAAACCTTTTATCAAAGAACAGTTCGTCTTTTTACTATGTCATCTTTGTTTAATATCCTCTTACATTTCCATCAAATTGTCATTTAAATTATAACTAACTTAGTTCTTCTAGGACTAGTCACTTAAGAGCGGTTCCTGTGAGATACAGCCAGGGCACAGTGTTCCAGCTCAGTAGGAGTGTTCCTAATGATACCAGGTTGGATGTGTGACCTGTTTGAGCCTGTAGCTCGCTTCACTAAAATGTGTCAGTAACTGCTACACTGAAGTACACGGGCTGGGCACAGCTTCCTTCAAAGATTGCAGCACTGTGTGTTTCCTAATTTAAAAACGTTTAATACATATACATGTTTCAAACAATACTAACTCCCCGTTGCCTTCTCTTGTCCCCTCTGCCTCCTGCTAATCTCCTTTTCAACTAGACTCCGTTCCACTTCCCCCACCCACCCCCACCCTGTGTGTGTGTGTGTGTGTGTGTGTGTGTGTGTGTGTGTGTCTGTGTGTGTGTCTGTGTGTGTGTCTGTGTCCCACTGAGTTTAATTAGGAAAGCTTGCGTGAGCACGGGTGGAGTTGCACACCATGGAATGGACAGCTTACCAGTGGCACACCCCCATGCCTGCAAGCCCTGCTCTTTCCGCCCCCTCCTCCTGTCACTGGTGCTGGGTGGTGGCTGGTGAGTTTCTGTCACAGCTCCACCTTGTGTCCCACATGTGAAGGTTGGCTTTGGTCTTGCAGAGGACAGTGACTACCATGCTATTTGAATCATGCAGCTAATGGTGTCCTCTGTATTGCTTTTAGCTGCTCTTCTTTGCTCATTTTTACCCTTTTTTGAGAGTAGTTAGTATATTTTGCATTGATTCTTTGATAATTCTGGTGTCTGTCTGGTTTCATAATCTTCCATATCTTGAAACTGTCTTCCTTCTTTTCTTTCTTTCTTTTTGTTTGTTGTTGTTGGGTTTTTGTTTTTGCTGTTGTTGTTTTTTCGATACAGAATTTCTCTATGTAGCCTTGGCTGTCCTGGTATCACTTTGTAGACCAGGTTGGCCTCAAACTCCCAGAGACCCACCAGCCTCTGCCTCCCGAGTGCTGGGATTAAAGGCCTGCACCACCACGCCCGGCTCTGTTTGTTTTTTGAGACAAGGTTTCTCTGTAATAGCTCTGGCTGTCCTGGACTCACTTTATAGACCAGGCTGGCCTTGAACAAATGTACCGAGGTCGCCTCCTTCTGCCTCCCCAAGTGCTGGGATTAAAGGCATGAGCTACTATGCCCGGCAAGTTCTTTTTTCTTTTGAGTGTCTTTATTATTACCATTTTACGTTTACTGACAGGTAGACACCACTAATATACAAAGATTGGCTAATGTTACAGTATTTGTTCCCAGAGGTGAGCATAAATTGTGAGACAGGCTCTCTTCAGGGGTCTGACCCCTCCTATCTCGTCTCCCAGTACTTCTCAGGATGGAGTTTGTATACTTGTTTCTAACTATCTTCTTGTTTGAGGTGACTTTTGAGAGAACAATGATATATTTAGTGACAACAGGCAGATCACTGTGAGTTCGAGGCCAGCCTGGTTTACAAGGCAAGTCCAGGACAGCCAAGGCTACACAGAGAAACCCTCATCTTGAAAAAGTTTAATTAATTTGAAGAATCAATACAAACTTGTCTCTTGATTGACAGCATTTGCTTCCCCTCTTCTTGAGGGGTGGATATGCATGTTTATGGGTGTAGGGAGGGAGGGTGGGTGCCTCTGGCCTTAGTGGGCCTGCAGAGAGGAGATGCATAGGCCTGAAAGCAGTTTGATTCAGCAGGACTCAGTAGCCAGTGTTGATTCAAACTTTTGGAGTCTGACTCCGAATGATTTATTTTAGGCACAGCACAATTTGATGAACACTTTTCTGGTGATAATTAACTCAGTCTTGCATGCAAAACAAATCATACATAAATCTCTTTGAGGAACAAAATAAGCTAAATAAAGATTGGACTTGACTACATCAAAACCCTTTGGAAAGTACATTATGACACCTTCCATTAGGATAAATTCTATACATTGTCTTCAAATATGAGGATTATAAGAAGGGTCTGGAGGAGAGGCTGGTGGCAGAAAGCCTCTGACTACACTACACAGATGGCGGAAAGGCCACCAGGCTGGAAAGCACATCTGCTTCAGCCTTCTAGGCAGAGAACAGGTTCCTTCCCTTGAAGAAACAGCCCTGTGTGCTTTTTGACATTCCAGGTTCCTCCCACGCTTATCTGAGGCCTCCTGCCTTCAGCAGGTGGTGGGCACAGTGTGTGGCCAGCAGCACCTGACAGCTCCCTGACTGCTGAGTTGGAGGGAGGTTCAGGGTTTGCACCAGTTGGATAGGGCCGCTGAGCTAGAGTTGGCTGCCAGCTGCAGGCAAAAAGCCCAGCAGTCAGCCTGAGGAGCTTTTCCTTTGATACAAAGAAAGATTTTTAAAAGTTACACACTCAAAGGGGAAAAAAAAAGGCAGGAACTGCTTTACTTTGCTGCTATCATTGAGTTGAAAATGTACATACTGGCTGGAGAGATGGCTCAGAGGTTAAGAGCACTGGCTGCTCTTCCAAAGGTCCTGAGTTCAATTCTCAGCAACAACATGGTGGCTGACAACCACCTATAATGAGACCTGGTGCCTTCTTCTGGCCTGCAGGTGTATATGCAGATAGAGCGCTCATACATTAAATAGAAAAAAAATGTGCATACTTATAACTTGGCTGTTCCCACTTACATTGAACAATAAACATATTGATCACATAGTAAGAATGAAACATCAGCTCATTAGTGGAGACTTAGTTGTAGTCAATTCTTCCATCCAGAGTTTATATTTATTACACATGTTTACTTTTCCAACAGGTCCTTTAAGCACGTGTCTAGCCTGAAGGGAATCAAGGTTAGTATTTAATATTTTTAAGATATCAAGTAAATACTAGATGTTTTATTTACCTTAGTTTATTTTAGCCCTTCAAAGAAAAGTGTGCATTTTCACTTTTGGATATTTTGTATTTAAATGGTGTCACTTTTTAGTCTGCACCCACTGCATTTGAACAATATGAGTTATTAAATGTTTTTTAATTTCTAAACATTTTTATCAAATATGTAATGCCTTATAAGCACTGGGTCTGATTTTCCTCATTACCATCTCAAGGCCCAAATCAAACTGCCCACCTATCTTTCTGTATTTTCTTGTTTTGTTTTCTCTCCTCAAAATTATTAGCTTGTACTTTCCTGCACCTGTTGCTTGTAGCCACCTTTGTACTGTCTTCTTCACCCTTCCTTGTACTTTACTGAAAAATTAGGAATAACAGGAATATCCTTATTCACCACCCTCAGAAATGGCTATGACTGCATTTGTACCATAGTTGCTTACTTGCTCTTACCTTAAAGTCTGTACTTGGGACATGGCCCTGTTGGAAGCCAGCAAGCACCCAGACATCTGTGACATGCATCGGCAGGCACTTTTGCCAGTATCCAGTTCCCGCGATGGGCATCACCACTCGCTTCTCTGGCCCATCCCTTCTGTGCAGTCTTGTAGTAAATCTTCTTGAAAAACATATCCATGGTCTCTTCTCCACAGTTCCCACACCCATGACAACGATAAGTGTGGCACTTATGCCGGGGCCACCCAGCTCCCCAGTTGCTGGTTAGCGTGGTTTTTAGCTGAATGCAGCCTTTCAGGAATAACTACACAGTTGCCGTCCCTGTGGTGCAGTGCCCGCCCTCTGCTGCTCCCACCTCATCGACTCTTCTGTCAACACCTGAGTCTCCTTTGCTGGGCCGTCCACCTTGGTAACAATTTGGAATGCCTAAAGCTAACTTCAACCCCTGTTTCTGTGCACCAATCTCCTCAGTGATTAACTCGAGGTCTGAACTGCTAGCTTCGGCTTCCTCACAGAACAGCAGCCCATGCAAGCTGCTCTCCCTGACGTATGCAGCCAGATGCTTACCACACAGCTCTAGGTTCTCACGGCCCTTGACTGTCCTTAGGTTAGCTTGTGCCTTCTTCCGGCTCATTAATTCTACTTCCATTCTCCCAGTGGCTCAAGCCAAACTCTAGAACTTTGCCCCGTTTAGTCAGTTTCTTTCTCTCTGCAGTACCAGACTGGTTACTCTGTCTCTACGCCACTGCCTAAGTGTTTCGTTCCTCCTCCTCCTCACTTAGGGCAATAGTCCCGTCCTCTCCAGTCACTCGTCCTTTCATGCCTGGTTCTTTAAAAAACCATGCTCCATGTAATGGTAGCCTCATCAATCACTTTCAGACTCCCTTCCGCTTTTTACCACACACAAAAGACCAGAACAACCTTTCCCTTGGCTCCTGCACTCCAGGTGATGTAAATTATTAAAATGATGACTATGCGTTCGCCTTTCTGAGTTTCTAGTTGGCACTGTTGTGGTGCCGCCGGTTTAGTTATTCGGTATTCAGCCTCAGTGTGCTTCTTCTCCAGAGGCACGGCTCACCGGTGGATCCTTTCCTTGCTTCCATCGCCGAGTTTTGTTTCATTTTGTCTTAAAGTGAGATCTCACTGCACAGGGGAGGCTGGCTTTGAGCTCACTTGGCAGCCCTGGCTGGTCCTAAGCTGTGGATGAGACACACATTCATTATTTCTACACCATTGCAGACTCCTGAGTGATGAGGCTTATGGGGGTGTACCACTGCTCCTGGCTTCTTGTCCCCCCAGACCCCGTTATCTCTTTTTTTTTCCCAAAAAGTGAGCCCATGATACCAGGGAAGTCACACTGTTCTGTAGATAAGCCAGTTCACCTTTTTAAAACATAAAAGATTAGAAGTGTTTCTAGTGTGACTTCTAAACCTGGAACTTTTCCACAGTGTTTCACTCAGAACTTTAGACATTTTGCCAATGCCATTTCCATGTGTAAGTATTAAGAAAAGCGGACGTTTTCCTGCTTCCTTGGCCCTTTCTGCAGATCACGGACAGCCAGAAGTCATCAGAAGACTCTGGATCCAGGAAGGGTTCCTCCTCTGAGGTCTTCAGTGATGCTGCCAAGGAAGGATGGCTCCAGTTCCGGCCTCTCATCACCGACAAGGGCAAGGTAGTGTGCTCGCACAGCTCCTGTGACTCGGGGGTGCAGACCTGAGAAGCGGCACTCCCACGGGTGTGAGGTTGTGAGGCTCCCAGGGCAGAGACCCATTCACAACAAAGGAAAACCTCACCAGTGGGGCAGTTTCTTGCGTTTCATCTTGAATGCCAACTATATGTGGAGTATACCTTACAAGTGTGCCAGTATGAACCGAAAAATGGGGTTTCTAGGAAGGAATCCTGCCTTTTTTTTTTTAAACCAAGATTGACTATCATAGATGTTTCTAAGTCTGCAAATAACAGTTCTCCTCACTAGCCATCTGAAAATACTTAGTCTATCTAGGTCTTTTCAATTTCCTTTTTAATTTTTATTTCATTTTATTTTTATAAACACTAAATTATATAAATGAGTATAATGGTATCAACATGTGCTTCAGTAAGTAGAATCCAACACAATGAAATCTTTGCGTAAGAATGTTTTAGTGTTGCCAAAGATTTTAAATTTGCAAACATACTTGGACATGGACACTCTTGTTTTGCCATGCACAGCTCATGACTCTGGCGACTTCATTTCTTGTCAGTACCTGTTGCTTCAGGAACATTCCTTCTTGGGTGTTTATCATGTCCCTGCTCTAAAACTTGATTTTTACTTGTATTATGGCGGATTGTGGGGGGAGGGGAGGCTTGTTTTTGTTTTTTTGCCAGAGATACAGCTCAATGGTAGAGCACTTGCCTAATATGAGCAATACTCAGATTCAATCCCAGAGCAAAAAGAAGAGTCATGGCTTTCCTTTTTTAGTTTTGTTTGTTTTGTTATTGTTTTTTGAGACAGGGTTTTTCTGTGTAGTCTTGGCTGTCCTGGACTTGCTTTTTAGACCAGGCTGGCCTCCAACTCACAGCAATCTGCCTGCCTCTTGAGTGCTGGGATTACAGGTGTGTACCACCTCACCCAGCTCCATCTGATTTTTTTTTTTTTATCCTTCCTGTCTTCTTGTGTATTCAAGTGAGACATCTGCTGTACCAGGTACATAAGTATGTGTGTGAAAGGCATTACTTTGCCCTGATCCTGTCACAGAGTTCTAGCCTTGTATTGCATAGCCATGAACATGGACCAATTACTGTTTTCTAGCGAGTTGGTGGCAGTATTAGGCCGTGGAAACAGATGTATGTTGTACTTCGGGGCCATTCGCTCTACTTGTACAAAGACAGAAGAGAGCAAGCGACGCCGTCAGAGGAGGAGCAGCCCATCAGCGTCAATGCTTGCCTGATCGACATCTCGTACAGTGAGACCAAGAGGAGGAATGTGTTTCGGCTTACCACATCCGACTGTGAGTGCCTGTTCCAGGCTGAAGACAGAGACGATATGTTAGCATGGATCAAGACCATCCAGGAAAGCAGCAACCTAAATGAAGAGGTGTGTTTGTCAAAGGACGTGGTAAAATGTGACACTCTCATGGCATATCCCTTAGGGTGATTAAAAACATTGGATAGATTTTTTTTTTTTAATCAAAAGTAAGATACTGTAACGTGAGTCATTAAAAAGGAAAACTCAGATATACCTGTAGTTTTAAATGATAGTCTCAAATTTTCAATTTTACCAATAAAGACCCAGGAGCCAGATGCTGGGGTGAAAACCTGCTAGCTCAGAGAGGCAGAGAAAGCACCCATCTGACCTTCCTAATGTCCTGATAGAAAAGGCCCAAAAGGTTCACTAGCTCAGCTGACAGTCCAGGAGGAAAAGGCCAAAAAACCCAAGGCCAAAGGCTTGCGAGCTCAAAGGCCAAGGAGGTGAAAAGCTCAAGAGTTCTTTCTACTTCTCTATGCTGCTGTCTGAAATACCCCTAACTCCAAGTCCCTCCTGCTCTTAAATCCCTGCCAGCTGGTTTCTTGCTCCACCTCTTGACCTAGGGTTTACTTTATTAAAGCCTGTGTACAGAAAGATTAAAAGTGTCACCTGCGTACAATAAGCAGAAAGTTCTTGTATTAAAGGTGTGTGTTAGGGCTCAGCCATGCTAAACAAAAGACAGGTTTTTACAGTTCACAACCCCAGGGACCAAATATCCTGTAACATAGACCTGCATTATTTTTACTTACTGAGAAGTACTATTGCTACACAAGAGAAAGAGGGTGTTCATGTTCTTCCTATACTTTCAGACACAGCAAGCCGCAGACAGGAGTACATGTCTTCCTGATCATTAGTGTTGTCCCTGGCGTCTGTGCATAGAACCTGCAGGAACCTTTTTGACCAAATGACTACAAGCCTGTCCTTGATATTGAAGTTCGTGTTGTTGTGGGCTAGGCTTCAGCACAAACATTATAAAGCCAAGTTGCTATGTAAAGGCAAAGATGTGATTTGGTTTGTTTTGATAGAGTGTAAAATATAATGTACCCTGGAGTATGCATGAGCTTCGAAGGAAGCAGGTGCTGTGAAAATCATGCCATAGGCTTCTTTTTAAAAAAAAAATAAGGACCAATGCTTTATACTTCTGAGGTTCTCTGGCTTCCACCAGCACGGAGCCGCTTTTGCAGCAAGAACTTTAGTAGTCAAGGTAGCTCAGACCATGAGCACATTTCCCATGCTGCTCAGCCTCTGGCCTTGCTTTTGTTCTGTAGCTGCTCGGAGCAGAGTGTCAGCTGAGTTGTGTGTAAAGAAGCCAAGGACTGATTAGCATACAAAGTAATAGGACAGACACACTGTGGCATTGTTATATGGACTGTCTTTATTGACCCTTCTCCCCCACCCCTCCCCCACCCCTCCCCCACCCCTCCCCCACCCCTCCCTCACCCCTCCCCTCCTGGTCCCCTGCGTCCTGCAGGTAGCCTGCCGTTTACCTTCATCTCACTTGTATTTGGTTACCTTCTTATTTTCCTTCCCTCTTCCGTACTCATGGTCCTTTTTCTAGTTCCACGACCTGTAGCCACGCATATACATGCACGCATATGAAAGTTAAAATCTAGGGTCACGATGAGAGAAAACATGTGCAATTTGTCTTCCTGAGCCAAGGCAAAGTACTAGTGAGAAGTGGATAAGGGGTCCACTCATGTGGTCGCACTGGGAAGAGGGACAGAGAGGGCCCTGGTTCTATCTTTGGGAATCCTGCATGAGGTTTCGATTTAACTAGAGGGTGGAAAGGCATGCACAGCTAAAGCCGTCCTGGTCAGGGTGGGGTCCCGCCCATCATCATCGTGGCTCTGGCTTGATAAGTTTCAAAGCTGAGTGAAATCCACAAGCCCCCTCTTACTGACACCACACGTGGTGTCAGCCTTTCCTTCTGTCAGCTTGAGATTCCTGGGGTATGTCCAACTTCTACAGAACCGCTGTTTCAATGATCTGACAGCCAAAAAGAGCACAGTCTCTTTAAGTATTTCATTCCTGCCTGTGTGGCTACATGTATTTGATTACACTCAAAATAAGACATATTTTTTAAAATGTGTGCACCCACATACCAGTGTTGATTGCAGTTGCTACAAATAGAGTCATTCCTGTTTGCTCAGCTCTGGGTTCAACTTGGGACACAGGAGTCAGATCATCCAGAACCTACTCTGTCCTAATTCGTTGTTCCTAATTCAAGTTTATCATTAGAAGATTCTGGTGGATGTTTCTATCTTTGATTCATTATTATTGAATGCTGATAAATTTTTCCTGGTATTAAAGAAATTGGCTTTGTGCTCCCAATCATGCATTTCATGTAGCATATCAATTCAGGATGTACTGAATCCCTGTTACTTAAGAACTATCCTAAGTGTTACATAAATACAAGAAATTCACAGCAAACTCACTTGGAGGAGCAGTCATAGCATTTATATTGACAGTGTGATACAATAGCAAGCCTCAAGCTCAGGGGTCACCCTCTGCCTCTAATAGTCTAATAACACACTCTCCAATGTCACCTTCTGCCCACTCTGTAGGACACTGGAGTTACCAACAGAGATCTAATTAGTCGAAGAATCAAAGAGTATAACAGTCTGATGAGGTGAGAATCCCACCATGCCTATGGTTAGTTTAGATGTCAAATACACAGTTGTTAAATGCTTGTTTCTTTCAGCAGCAAAACAGAACAGCTGCCAAAAACACCTCGCCAGAGTCTTAGCATCAGGCAAACTTTGCTTGGTGCTAAATCCGAGCCAAAGACTCAGAGCCCACATTCTCCAAAGGAGGAGTCAGAGAGGAAGCTTCTCAGCAAAGGTAGCTGTAAAAGGGGTTGAGCTGGAATCTTGAGGGTGTCTGCTATGTTGTTTTCACCAACAGGCCCAGAGTCAGGTCTGCTAGCTCAAGGCTCATTGGGTATTTTCCTTTAAGGCGAGGCCCAAGAGAAAGGGGAGGAGAAGACAGTCACATGAAGGCATCTTTACAGATGGGGATGGCCAGCTGTGTCACTGTAAGACGAAGGCAGTGCTTCCCTGCCTCTCACAAAGAGGACTTGCTGGTTCTGCCGTCTTTCTGAAGGCAAAGAAATATAACTGGATCTGACAAGTTATATGGGTGGATTGGAGGCATGAGAGAGCAGGAAGAGGATAATTGTGGGGAATGTAGACTTTTATTAGACTGCACTTAATTGAGCATTGATGAATTAGACTTAAACAGTCTTGTTTCCGTTTTTCATAATGTCATCTTACTTTCAATAACTATCCAAAGATGATACCAGTCCCCCGAAAGACAAAGGTACTTGGAGAAGAGGCATCCCCAGCATCGTGAGGAAGACGTTCGAGAAAAAGCCCACCGCCACAGGGACCTTCGGAGTCAGGCTGGACGACTGCCCGCCTGCCCACAGCAACCGGGTAGGGGAGCCCAACCACCTGAGCTTTATTTTAAGTCAGTGGCGGTCATAGCAGGGTCTGAGTTTGCAGCCCTCCTGATAAAGGGGCTGCCTGCTAAGCTAGGAAAGGCTTTCCTCCCTTACACGACTGCTCTGTGCTCTGTGAGCTGAATAATTTGTATAGTTAAACGAGGCTAGTGATTTAGACAGAAATGGTCAGTAGGAATTCATTTTCAAACTTTTGTATTGTGTTACATAAAATGCTGGTTTCTTGTTTTGCAGTATATTCCATTAATCGTTGACATATGTTGCAAATTAGTTGAAGAAAGGGGTCTGGAATACACAGGTATTTACCGAGTTCCTGGCAACAATGCAGCCATCTCAAGCATGCAGGAAGAGCTCAACAAGGGCATGGCTGACATCGACATTCAGGATGACGTGAGTGCATCTCCGTTTGAGTAGCTGATCCACTCTTTCCTTTCATAGTATTGACCCAAAAATACTGTGTTTCTGTTTTGCATATCCAGAAATGGCGAGATTTGAATGTGATAAGCAGTTTACTAAAATCCTTCTTCAGAAAGCTCCCTGAGCCTCTCTTTACCAACGGTGAGTTAGTTCTCACAGGCCACGTCAGAGGAAAGGCCTCAGCCTGTGCTGGGAGGCAGCATAGTAAATCTAACCAGAAAAGTGAGGGATCAAGGAAATAGCATTCATCTCAAGTCTAAATTAAAAGAAAAGTGTAGTTAAGAGAACTGGTTTTGTTCATTTATAGTCTTCCTAAATTTTGGTGAAAATCATCTGCAAAACATTGATACACTTCAGTAAAATGAAAATAAGATCTCTGTTAGCCTATGTTTGTCATCAAGATAAAAATGTTGTTATTGTTTCAGTCAGATTGTTTGGCTATAAGGTATAGTTAAAAAGACCCTGTACTAGATGCTAATGTGAAGGAGAGGACGGGCTGAGTGACAGCCAGACCGTAGCTTCAGAGAAGTCCCCTGGGGAACTCTCCTGATTGTTGGGCAAGCCTGGAGATCATTAAGAACCATCTCTTGCGTGTAAATTTCAGAGATCGATAATTCCAAGATCCACGAAAGTCTTATATATTTACAATCATGGTTTAAAATTAAACCTTGAAGGAAAGGCGAGTGCAGTTCACCTAAGCAGTTAACCCTGTTCTCTTGTTCCTACGGCTGCCAGACAAATATGCTGACTTCATTGAGGCCAATCGTAAAGAAGACCCTCTAGACCGGCTGAGGACATTAAAGAGACTAGTAGGTATTACTTTTTACTTGGGGAGTCAATTCAAATGCAGCATTTAAATCCATCCTGAAAATAATATGTTCCAGATTCATGACCTGCCTGAACATCATTTCGAGACACTTAAGTTTCTTTCGGCTCATCTGAAGACAGTGGCAGAAAACTCAGAGAAAAATAAGGTACGTGAGCTACAGCCTTGGAGTACACCTTCAGTGGCCCCAGCCTGAGGGCTGGCCTCCGGTGTTCTGTGTTAAATACTTCGAGGAAGGTTATTATTTCACAGAAGCCCAGGAGTGCATCAGACTGGGCTGCTGGGGCCTTCTGAAAGTCACTCCAAAGCAAGACGCCATAATTCTGCTCCCACCCCCCACCCCCCCTACCCCCCACTGAGACAGGATTTCTCTGTGTAGCTCTGGGTGGCCTTAAACTCACAAAGATCCACCTGCCCCTCTGCCTCCCCAGTGCTGGGATTACAGGCGAGCGCCACTGCTCCAGGCTCCGTTGTCACTCTTAGGAAGGGGAATTTCCTTTAGAAATATAATTTTACATTCATTCAGCAAGAAAAATGTAAGAGTCAGAATTTTTTTGTTTTCAGCTTTATGCTACTATTTTTAATAGGTGCCATATAAGATAAGCCAGCTAAAAGGTACCAGATGATACATGCTGAAATGCTTTCTTTAGTTTCCTAATCAGCAGGTATGATGTCTTTCTTCCTTTTCATACCATATTACTACCACATAGTCACAAAATTAGCTGGATTTAGTATTATCAAATATTCAGATCATGTTCAGGTTTTCTTGATAGATTTTTTTTTTTAAAGGTCTTCACAGTACGTTATTTCTTTACATATCTAGGTAAGATCCACACATTGTATTTCATTGGTCCATTTTAGTCTTAACTTCTCACCCTTTTGCTCGGTCAGTGAATGCTTGTCACGTGAGTCCATTGTAGCAAGATGATTCTCCTTCCAACTCAGGTACTCAGTAACTCTGTAATAGTCATGTTGGGGTTTGGAGGGGAACATTTAAAGAGGAAGCTAAGGGGCATTGCTAACACTCCTCTTCTAAGACCACTTCCTGCCTGAGAGAGGCGGAGCTCCTTGGTACAGCGCTGGCTCTTGAGCACATCACTATCAGCCTGTTCCTGCAGATGGAGAAGTCTTCAGCAGTGCCTCAGAACCTTCCAGGTGCTCATGTCTTCTGCTGAGGGAGTCGTGAAAGGTTAAGAAGAGAAAACCCAAAAATACCAGTTTATTGACCTGTCTCCAAAAGTTTGTTCACTGAGCCAAAGTTTCCTCAATATAATTCTAGCTGAAGTCTTTTCTAGTTGATTATCCCCGAAGGCCAGCGTGCCGTTCATCAGGTCTGCTGCATGCTAGAGCTCCGTTGTTGGTTTTGAGACAGGGCCTCTATGCAGTGTGCCTGGAACTTGCTCTGTAGACCAGGCTGGCCTCTACCTCAGAGATCCTGTCTACTCTGGAGTGCTGGGATTAAAACCATGAGCTGCCACTCCTGGCTTGGGTGTTGTTGTGGTGGCAGCGGTGGTTTTCCCCAGAAATCTGTTTTGTCCTAAAATTTTTCCTTATTTAGGGATTTTTCTGCGAGCCCACGTGTCTTTAAATGCCTTTTCCTCTTGCGCCCTCCCACCAAGTACTAGAGCCATGGGCATAGGAGTTTTTGCTGGATTAATACTCAGCCTTGAAGACGATATGGTACTTCATTTTTTTCAGCTTTTTAAACCTCATTTTTAGGAACTTAAATACAGAATTCAGACAATTACCAGAACAAAACAAAAACAACAAAACTGTAGCCCAGGTATCATTTTATATGTACGAGCTAGCAAAAAACTACTCAAATCAGACGAATGTCTCTGTACATAAATATTAATGTATATCATTAGTCTAAAGACTTACGTGAAGCCATAGGCAAGACTCTGCTGAACACCTGAAATAAAGTATTTGATGTTGTGGGCTCCAACCAGCACAGGGTGAGAATAAGATGACTGTATATTTCAGAAGGAAACAAAAGCATTCCCAAACCCTTTCCCAAAGGAAGTATTTTTATCCTAATAAGCCAGTATTCTGGGAAAATCCAAATTTTAGTGAGAATTCATGTCTCTGCACTTTTGAGTATGGTGTAGAATTACACATAACATGGTTAAAAGAAGAGTGGCAGTTGTCTCAGTGGAGGAGAGAGCCGGAAGTTCCTTGTCTGTAAATTGTATGCACATGCCAGCGCCTCACACACGTTAACCTAGTACTGTGGGGTCCTGAATGGTGGATTCATTTCAGTGTGGCTTTTTGTGAGTTTTGATAGGTTCTTAAGATTGGTTAAGTTATTTAACACTTTAATCAAACTTTAAGCTCAATGTAATATACAAGGAAAACAGGATTTATGCTCATGACAGTCAGAATTAAGCAAGAAATTCAGAGTACTATGTCCAGTGGATGCAGCAAGGCCAGAGCTGTAGGGGATTTGGTTGGGGTTAGGATTAATCAAAGAAGAGGTTCAGACTTGTTTTTCTCTGTTAATTGTTTTGATGTATGACCCGGAGAAGAATATGGAACCTTGCATGTACTTCCACGTCCTTTGTCCCTTTCAGTTCCCAAGGGACAGAGTTCCTCATTCTTAAATTTCACTTTTTCTTTTTTTTCCACCTAGTCCATCTTTCTTAACCAAGAACAGTTGATTGGCTGGTTCAAAACCAATCAAAGGCTGGAGGTAATCCCAGCACTCAGGAGGCAGAGGCCAAGGCTACACAGAGAAACCCTGTCTCAAAAAAGAAAACAACAAAAAACTAATCAAAGATTTCTTGGAAAAACACAAATGGCAATTATATCAAAAAAGAACTTTCCAGAAATAAATTTCAGCAACAAAATGCTAAACCTGCAGTGGAGATTTAATCTAATTTTCCACTTCCATCCTTTCTTTCAGATGGAACCAAGAAACCTAGCAATCGTTTTTGGTCCAACTCTAGTGAGAACATCAGAAGACAACATGACCCACATGGTCACACACATGCCTGACCAGTACAAGATCGTAGAGACGCTCATCCAACACGTAAGTTCACACCGCGTGGCTTCCTGAGAGCTCACTTTGTCACAGCTGAAAATTGCTAGGACAAAAGTTAAAAGACAAAAGTTGCTTCTACTTTTTTCCCCCCTAAGACATTTCCCTTAATTCTGTGTTGTTCCCCAAGATAGAAATACATTTAGGGGGTTATTTAATTATTCTCACCTTCTTTATTTTAAATTTTAGCATGACTGGTTTTTCACAGAAGAGGGTGCTGAAGAACCTCTTGTAAGTATTGTCAGTGCGTGCTCAGCTGTTTTCATATGGGACACAGGCTCCTTCTTGATGCCACAACAGCCTTGATCTTTTGCTTTGTGCACTGTTGACACCCGGAAGCAGGTTTCTAGCTCCTCAGGTGCTGATTTAATAAGAATGTAACTATGGTGCCTACTTTACCGTTAGTGACGTCTAACCAATGCAGAATTAAACTCCGTATAATAATGTGTCTTTTACTAAATGTTGTTTGAATTTTAAAGCAAGTTGTCTTTGAAGAGATGATGAAGAGATCTTTGTTTGTTAACCATAGACAGCAGTGCAGGAGGAGAGCACAGTAGACTCCCAGCCAGTACCAAACATAGATCATTTACTCACCAACATTGGAAGGACAGGCGTGCCTCCTGGAGATGTATCAGGTAACTCTTGTGCCGGTAGTACTGACCTCTAGGTTACTTGACCTTCCTATAAAGTGAGACAGCCAACGGCCATAAGTAATGACCCACTCTGAGTTCTTTTCTTTCCCTCCTCCTCCTCCTCCTCTTTCCTTTCTACTAATAAAAGCCGCGGCCTGCCTTTTCTGATTGACCGCACTTACCTTCCAGCAATATACCACCATTGACAGTGCATGGAGTTGCGATGTTTGTCAGAGTGGGAAGATGGGAGCAGTGAGCATGCACACCACTGTTTCGTTTCCTTTTCTTTTAGTTCACAGTTTCCATGTAATAGTCATCACAAGGTAAAACAGATACATGCTGCTGAATATGTGGTTGCTGTGACGGCAGAAAGTCTGCTTAGACTGAATGTGTAGTTCTGATTGGGACCAGGCCTGTGAGGGCAGCAAGCTCTATGTGCCGAGCCGCCCCTCTTAAACCAGCGTATCATCTGCCACTCAAAGTCACTCTACTTGACCTTGATTTTCTTCTTTTCTCCTACTGCCGCCCTAATGCTTGGTTAAGTATTAGTATTTAGTAGGCTCTTGAAAGCGTTTCCTGCCAAACTGTTGCACTAATCTGGCATGCTGTTTTCACACGATGTTCTTGTTTTAGCTCTAAAGGGCTTTTTCAGCACTTACTGACACAGGCAAATCTATACTGATGTTGCACAGGCGAAGTGGGAGGAGTCTATCACACGGTAATGTCACTAGTGGATTCCGTGATGTCCCTGATGGACAGCTGGAACTGTAGGAAGAAGGAGGACTGCTGTCCACACTGTAGCTGCCTTGTCTGCAGAAACCCCCGGTTCCTGTAAATGCAAACATAGTTGATCTGTGGTGTAAAGTCTCGCTTAAGAATACTGTAAACAGATCACTACTACTCTCTTAAAAGTCTTTCTGCTGTCTCTTGTTATTTCTGAAGCAGACCCTGAGGAGAAATAGCATGGTATGGTCCACTGGTTCTTAAAGTCATAAAGCATTTAGCCATGTGTTAAAAAGGGGGGTGGCACGGGGCCCAGCTCATTAATTTTAAAAATCATTTTCCTAAACGCTCAAAGATAAAATTCTAAAATTGATATTTATTCTTCATAGCGCTGGCCCCTTCCTACCCTCTTTATAATTGTATAATCTGAGTTTTTGCCAGACAGCAAAGTTATGCTTTCCATTTCTCCATTTCCATAATAGCGTTTGTTAGTAGATACTTACAAACCTGGTGGCAATTTAACAAAACTAACCAAAAGGATCCCTGACTGCACGGATGTGAAACTGGGGTCAAGTACAAAAATTAGCATCATCTAAAGTAACCAAAAGTGACCTGGAAGCGAGGCCACCCTGATGCCTCCGTCACATCCATTCGCATCTGGGATATGCGCATACAAATTCCAATCTGACAGTCTGACAAAAATCAGCACGAACACCACTTGAGTGTTTGAATTTGTAGCAAGGGCAGCCGACAGTCTGGAACGTTCTGCATTGTGTATCAGCTTCAGATACAAGATGTGGGACATAATTTTCAAGGTCTTCAAGCTTCTCTACTGCTAGATGTACTATTTAGAAAATAAACACTAGTGTTTCTGTTCTGTTTAGCACAGGGCTCCTTTGCCATCCCTGTCATTGAGCTGGTTCTGCCTACAATTCACAGCATCCTTTCATGGCGGTGGCTTTCTGTGGTGCAGCTTGCATCTTTGTGAGCTCTGACTATCCACTGTGTTCTATTGTTTTGAGTTTTGCTTTCCCATTTTGTTCTGTGCCTGTCCTCTTCATAAGTTTTGCATTGTTTGTTGAAAGCAGCGAAGCTTGGCTCCTACTAACCACCTTTTATTTACTTCCCACAGATTCAGCTACTAGTGACTCAACAAAATCTAAGGTAGGCTGTTTTACACAGTTTGAAAACACTGCATGGTGGCTTTGCATTGGGGCTGACTTTTATCATTAACATACAAGGGTAGTCTGTCCTGGAGCCAGAGCAGTCAAGCCCAGTATGTGGAGAAGTTAATTTGGGATAGAAGAAGGCTGGAAAATACAAGAGTGTGAGAGTGGCAACAGTTTAGCCTGATGTGGACCGCAGTGCTTTATTGACACTGTCAAAAAATTCACTAGCATAAAAGTAGGGAAAAAGAATCTCCACATAAGCCGGGATGGTGGCGTGGGCGTGAGGGAGGAGGATAGCCAGTGTTAAGCCAGGCATTGCTGTGTAGTGAGACTCTGTCTCAAAAAGAACCTTCCAGCACAAATTGGACACAATGGGTCATTAAATACACACACACACACACACACACCTCTGTTAGGAATGAGAGATAAAGAATCTCCATGATAGAATAAAAGTTCCCAAGCCCTTAAAGTTTTTTCTGACTTTCATTTATGTGTATAGGGTGTGTGTGTGTGTGTGTGTGTGTGTGTGTGTGTGTGTGTGTGTGTGTGTGTCAGGGGGAGGGGGGCCTAGAGTGCACTTGTAGAGGGTCAGAGGACAGTACACTGGATCAGTCTCTCCACTCTCAAGTCCTAGGGATTGGAGCACAGTTGGGTGATTTTACCCACCGAGTCATTTCTCACCAGCACTTGTAATGTCCTTCCTGTTGCTATGACAAATCCCATGACCAAAGGCAACTTAGGAGAGGAAAGAGTTTATCTCACCCTATACTTTGATTGAGGGATGTCAGGGCAGGAACAGGAAGCAGAAACCACAAAGGAACACTGCTTAGCTGGCTTTCTTTATAGCCAGGACCACCTGCCGCCCAGCACGTCCCAGCCATTGCAACTCAGCTAGCAGTCAAACAGTTCCCACACACTTGCCCACAGTACAGTCTGAGCTGAGCACCTCTCAGCTGAGACATCTGCAGGCAACTCTGTGCTCTATCAGGTTCATAGCTAAAGCTAATTAGTGCATCCACTGGGACTTTGTTCACTTAAACATTTAATCTACATGCTTTGTACCTTAAACTCGTTGGCTAGTGAATTTTTATACACACACAGTTACCTAGCTAATTATAGTACTGATCACTACGTAGTCACAGTCAGGATACTAACATGAACATGATATATTAATATAGTTTTTATTCAGATTTTCCCAATTACCCAAATATTCTTTTAACCCCACCCCTACTCCCCTCCCCATTCAGGAATAATCAAGAATCGTTGCTTACATTTATTTGTCATGTCTCCTTAGTCTTTGTAGATCTCCAATACTTCCTAAACCTGTTTGTTTGTTTGTTTGTTTGTTTGTTTGTTTGTTTGAAACAGGGTCTCACTGTGTGGCCCAGGCTAGCCTGGGCCGTATAATCTTCTGGCTCAGCCTCCCAGCTTCATCACTGTACCTAACCATAGATGATAGCTTTGAAACCAGAAAGACGTATGAAATTCCTTCACTAGACATACGCCCCTTCCTTGTGTGCTCATCTTACATTGATTGTTTTGTACTATGCCCGTGGCATAATGAATTCTCAAATATCTAACAGTTTCCAATTTGTAGAAAAGCAGAGTCATTTTCTCTCAAACGGGGAATTGGAGAACTGTAAGATGATTATTATCTAAGTGCTTCTTTCATGAACAGCAAAAGCTATAAAAAGTGACTCAGCCCCTGCTCTGTACCCTGCAGAGCAAGCTGGAGACAGGAGACCTGCCCCCCTGCTCAGCCCAGGTTCAGCCATGGCCCCCAGTGTAAAGGAGACACGGAGCAAACAGCAGTAACTCATAGGGATGCACTGGGTGGTGTAGCAACCCACTATAACGCATAAAAGCACAATCCTATTGGCCTGGAATTATCGTTTTTAATAGACAACATCCTTCCAAAAAACTTAGGATAGCGGTTTAGCTTATGCAAGTTTTCTTTTTGTTATAGAGAAGTCTATTTTCTACTCCATTGCTTCACATGCCTTCTGCTTGACTCTTTACTCAAGACTGTGTTCTAAAACAAGGACTTCCTCACCTGCCCACCAGCCACCAAAGAGACAGACGTTCTGAGCAAACTAATTAAATAGTTGTCATCAAGAACGTCCTGAATAACGAGGGACCCTTACAGTAACCATGCACTGGTGTGCTTCATGGCAAGGACTTACAACCTTTTGAGTAACCTTACATCATTTGAATTTTCCACATTTCCTGTTATATGAGATGAGTGAAGTCTTTATGAACCTGATTTACCCAAGGCTAATCCCTGAAGAGCCAGTCTTGGTGTGGTAATGGGAGCCAGCCTCCCTGTGAGTGAAGAATGCCTCAGGCTCAGTGCCTGCACCATAGGTTGACAATTAGAAAACTGAACTCAGCCATACAACCCTAATCATGTCAGGATATTAAACTAATGTCACCCTTTTGGATGTTTGAGATAGGATCTCAACTGTGCAGTTGGGGTAGGTAGCCCTGGAATTGTCCGCTTCCTGGCAGCCTTCTGGGTACGGTGATTACAGCTGTGCACTCCACCACCTGTCCGAATACTGCTTAACCCTTCTACCCATAGACCAGATAAAGGAAATAGGAATATTTGAGCATTGTGTGGAGGAAACCAATAGGGAAGTTAATAAGAACTGGGAAACCTCGACACCCGGAAGCATCAAGTAATTCCCTGAGAGGTGGGACTGGGTGAGATGAAAAGCTGGCCTTGATACAAGTTCAAAGGGGAGTATTAAGACATACGCTGTGCAGTGGTTGCGTGCAGAGCTTTGGTAGACTTTAAGTTCTTTAAGACGTATCTGGGGACGAGCCAGCTCTGGGCAGTGGTCACAGCCTCGTTTTTCTGTTTGTTTCACAGGGCTCTTGGGGATCGGGGAAGGATCAGTACAGCAGGGAACTGCTTGTTTCCTCCATCTTCGCAGCTGCTAGCCGCAAGAGGAAAAAACCGAAAGAGAAAGCCCAGCCCAGCAGCTCAGAAGATGAGCTGGACAGTGTGTTCTTTAAGAAGGAGAATGTGGAGCAGAGTCACAGTGAGATTAAAGAAGAGTCCAAAAGAGAGAGCGAGACATCAGGCAGGAAGCAGAAGGTGGGCATTGCCAAAGAAAGGAGCGCTAAGCAGGACGTGGGTACAACGAAGGAGGAGAAGACGCCGCCGTCGGAAGAACCATCCCCACCACACAGCTCCAAACGCAACAGGTCGCCAACTCTCAGCTGTCGCCTGGCCATGCTGAAGGAGAGCCCCAGGTCACTTCTGCCACAGAAGCCGCACTGCGAAGAGACAGGGTCTGACTCAGGCACTCTGCTTAGCACGTCTTCCCAGGCTTCGCTGGCGAGGTCCTCCACTAAAAAATCCACCAGTCCAGAAACCAAGCACAGTGAGTTTTTGGCCAATGCCGGCACCATCACCTCGGATTATTCTACCACATCATCTGCTACCTACTTGACCAGCCTGGACTCCAGCCGCCTGAGCCCTGAGGTGCAGTCAGTGGCCGAGAGCAGGGGCGACGAGGCCGATGACGAGAGGAGTGAGCTGGTAAGTGAAGGGCGGCCGGTGGAGACGGACAGCGAGAGCGAGTTCCCGGTGTTCCCCACCGCCCTGACCTCAGACCGGCTGTTCCGAGGGAAGCTACAGGAGGTTGCCAGGGTGAGCCGCAGGAACTCTGAAGGCAGTGAAGCCAGCTGCACCGAGGGAAGTCTCACACCAAGTTTAGACAGTCGCAGGCAGCAGTTCAGCTCCCACAGGCTGATCGAATGCGACACGCTGTCCAGGAAGAAGTCTGCTCGCTTCAAGTCAGACAGTGGGAGCCAGGGAGATCCCAGGACTGAGAAAGAAACACCCGCCCTGGCCAAGGTGTTTGACGTCATGAAGAAAGGCAAGTCGACAGGGAGCCTCCTGACACCCAGCAGAAGTGAATCAGAAAAGCAGGAGGCCACTTGGAAAACAAAAATAGCAGATCGCTTAAAACTGAGACCCAGGGCCCCCGCAGACGACATGTTCGGAGTTGGAAATCAAAAACCTAGTGCCGAGACAGCTAAAAGGAAAAACATCAAACGCAGACACACGCTCGGGGGCCACAGAGATGCTACGGAAATCAGCGTCCTGAGTTTCTGGAAGGCGCATGAGCAGGGCGCGGACAAAGAGTCCGAGCTTTCAGCTGTGAATCGGTTAAAACCCAAATGCTCGGCCCAGGACCTCTCCATCTCAGACTGGCTCGCCAGGGAGCGCATCCGCACCAGCTCCTCGGACCTGAGCCGAGGCGAAGGCCGTGAGCCCCAGGCCGAGAGCCCCAGCGTTCTGGGAACACCCACCAGCACCCACACACCACCATCTCAGCAGCCCGAAGCTAGGGGTGCTGCCAACACCTTGGCTTCAGCCAACCGGCCCCCTCTTTCCACACCACCACAGTCACCCGACCAAATAAACATAGAAAGCTTCCAGAACATGAGCCAAAATGCTAGTTCTGCAGCCAGCACCCAACCTCACAAACTGTCTGAGAGCCCTGGCACTGAAGCGGAGTCTCCTCCCCGCCTTTAAGCTGGGTACATCCACTCTAGCAAGAAAAAGCTACTGTTACATGGTCCAGTAACTCTGTAAATAATCTTCTTGTACCAGAATTGTTATTATGCAGCCTTGGTTTGGGCTGGTTTCACCATTTTGCACTGTGAAATAGCTTTACAGTGCATTCCTACAGCCAGAAGAACACACACATATATTTAAAAGTGTATCAGATAGTTGTATACAAATAAGCAAGGTGTTTGTTGCAACTTACTACATAGTATATTCCCCAAATCACTGAAGGAAACCGCTGGCTCATGCAGCAAAATTGTTCTTTTGGTTCCTCACTAACAAAAGTGCCTCATGAGAAAAGTACATTTGATTTTTAGGGTGCCATATTGTTGAAATTAGGTAACTTACATTGAATAAGTGAATGCGTTTTATCAGTAACAAATTTCATGACATTTACCAGTTTTAACACAGGTGGGTACAGAACTTCCGTTCTTCAGTCATTCCACGTGGATCTGAGTTTTATATTCAAACTTTTAATACAGTTTTTGAGTTTTGTGTGACTTGAATTTTTAATCTTTCTGTAAAATACGTAATAACTTAAATGAACATATTCTATGTGTATCTTTTCTTCAGATACCAGATTTGATATAAATGTTGTAACATAGGCGTGTAGATAGTGGACCCTGGATGGAACTGGCTTCTTGCTGAGGAGAATGTAAATCTGCATGAGGACTTAACTCCAAACCTGTGTCATGCCTGTGTGCATACCCAATTAAACACTGGAAATAAAATTGTTTTGGTGAACTTTGCACTGCTGGGAGCTTACTCTGCATTAAAATGATTACTCATTTCTATATTATCTAGTCTTTTAAAAGTTAGCCTGTGTGTTTGCACAGTCCTTCCACCTTTCCTCTGCCCAGCTGTGGCTGGGAGTGGTCTTGAGAATGCTTACAGAAGCCATACTCTTGTGCAGACGCAGGACTTAGGAACGAGCTACAGAAGCAGATGTTGCTCACCTTTGCTTGAGGAGCATAAAGTAAGTAAAGGCTCGTGGAGGTCAGTGAGTGAAGGCTCATGGGGGACAGTGAGTGAAGGCTGTTTCGGAGTGCTAAGCAAAGGTTTTGAGTTCTTCCAGGACTACACTTCCCAGATAATGTAGTGTGTTAGACTGTGTGGCTTCTCAATTAGCACCTCATATAAACAGTGACAACAGTACTTCCCAGTATGGCGTGCTATATATAAATAATGGTTACACAACATCTCCATGTTAGGATTTGATGACCTCAGAAGTCACTGGAGCCAGAGATACTCAATGCTCTCATACCTGAAACCCCCCCCCTTTTTTTTTAGTAGAGAAAATGTTTTAAAATTCTCCTGTATCACAAAATGAAATTCTATATCTATATAACTATATCATATATGTACACACACACACATACACAACATTATCACAGGGGCTACATTCCCTCATTACATGAGGAAAGGAAGGAATTTAAAATAATACTCAGTGTGCAAATGCTTCAACACAACTACATTACAGAACTGTAATGCAGCCCCTGTTTGGGTAGGTACAGCCACAGACGCCGCAGTGCAAGCCGTACCATGAGTAACTATGCCATCAGAAATCTGATTTTCTTTTAGACATGATCTTAATATGCAGCCCTGGCTGTCATGGAACTTGCTATGTAAACCAGGCTGGTCTCCCAAGTGCTGAGACTAAATGTCACTGTGCCAGGCTGGATGTTATGCTTTCAGTAAAGGTATGAAGAAAACACATTGTTTTGCACAGTTTACACAGCAAAAGTGAAAGTCAATATGTTATTAAAACTGTCAAAACTACCTTTTTGCTTAGGCCTTTTAAAAGTCTGGTCAGGACTCAAACTCATTCTGCCTTTAAATTAATTATGGTTTTGGGTTTAGTTGGTATTTTCAAAATCCCTAATGGAATTGTTTAGATTGTTGGTTTTTTCCAGGATTTCATTTTTTTTTTAATATATGCATTTTAGACCTTTGGACTCTGTTTTTACTATTAAGTTTAAAACATTGGCCAGAAAGATGGGTCAGCCGATAGAGGTATCTGGCCCCAGGCCTGGCAACCTAAGTCCCATCCCTGAAGGAGAGAAATGATTCCCACGTGTGTGCACACATACACAAATAAAATTTAAATGAGTTTTAAAATACTTTTTCGGTTTCTACCCTGGGTTTGTTTCTCCTGAAGCCACGCACCGTTTCCATATGGTTCGGCCTTCTTTGCAAACAACCGAAGGCTTTGCATATTGGTTACGGCCACTGAGCTGCACAATCGCTGGGCAGCACTGAGATTTGAACCATTCAAAACTGAGGCATATGTTTTGAATTCATATGGTGCCATTTTGAAATTTAGTGCGCTGGTGTGTGTGTGTACATGTGCATGCATGCAGGCATGCAGAGGTTGTGGCTCACACGTGGAGGTCACTCTTCAGAAATCACTCTTGCCTCCCCCACGAGATCCAGGGTTGAACCCAGGCTCCTAGGTCTGTGTGCACACACCGCTAGCCTTTGAGCCATCCTACTGGCCCTATGTTGTCATTTAAAGAATTGGGCAGAATGCTTGTGTCAATACTGGGATGTTGTTGGCCACACTAGGTGTAATTCTTTACTGTTTGTATCTGCTTACTTCCTGCCTGATTATTGGAGAACCTGGCTGGGGGGTGATAGCTTATGACTGCAGGTCTGTGTGGAGATGAGGTTGCTAAGTAAATATAAGACCCCTTTTGCTTTCCGTCCTTTTGGTTTCATATGTTGGTGCTTATATCTTAGACGGGCATACAGGTTTTTCAAGTGTAGTCTGTAGTTGGAATATGTAGCCTGATTACACTCAGTGCAATGGCTAGTACAGAGTTATTAAAGACCATGTACTGGGCGCCCATACACACACACAATTTTTTTTTTGAGACAGAGTTGTAGTTACAATTTGAAACTTTGGTTTCTTTAAAAACACAGAAATATTATAAGAATGTGCATTTTTGTTTGTTTCGAGACAGGGTTTCCCTGTGTAACCTTGGCTGCCCTGAAGCTCGATTTGTAGACCAGGCTGACCTCAAACTCAGGGATCCACCTGCCTCTGCCTCCTGAGTGCTGGAATTATAGTTGTGCGCCAGCACATCTGGCTAGAATATGTTTTTGTTTTAATCTCAGATGTGGGGATATGGGGCTACTTTAGACTGCACACAACAGCTGACTATGGTTTGCCTCATACTCTAGCAGAAGCATGGTTTTGCCAACTGCAAATAGTGTCTGCATTGTGTGCCATTTGGAATTCTGGGAACTTTTCAGAGGGTATATAAATGCTAAAGCCCTGATAGGTGTGGTCGGTGGTTATTGGTCATTTAGGGAGGTTGGTTGTAGTTTGCTAG
Source organism: Acomys minous (assembly GCF_964271855.1). Classification (NCBI taxonomy): domain Eukaryota; kingdom Metazoa; phylum Chordata; class Mammalia; order Rodentia; family Muridae; genus Acomys; species Acomys minous. The sequence continues at coordinate 23,009,697 of NC_140494.1, read as the reverse complement.
TAGCTATAGCCAAAGAAGAAACAAAGAAAAGAAAGAAAATAAATTAGATTCAGGGATTTTCTTAGTCCCTCTCTTCAATCCTTGTTTCTCTCTTATCTAACATTAGGGGGTGTAATGGGGGTGGGGGTGGGGTGAGAAAAAGAAGAACCCACAATGTAGTAAACACTGGCTATACAAGGTTTCCCTGTGTAGACCTAACTAGTCTCGAACTCAAAGACCTCTGCCTACCTCTGTCTCCAAGTACGAGGCTTAAAGGCATGTGCCTTCTTGCCCAACCGTTTGTTTGTTTGTTTGTTTGTTTGTTTGTTTGTTTTAATTAAAGCAGGATCACCATATAATTTATTGCCTACTGATTTGCTTTGCATTGCCATGAAAATGCCTGTGGCTGAATACTTTATAAAGATGTCTATTGAACTTACAATTCTGGAGGACTAAGAGCATGTTTCCAGCCTGCTGGGAAACACTCTGTTACATCATTGGCCATATACAGAAGGGGCCAAGTATGAGGGCTAACCTCACTGTACAGCAAACAGCTTGAAGAAGTTACTCCTTGAGACCAGCATTATTGCTTTCTGATGGTGATGCCCCTTGAGCTAGTTAACTCTGTTAGGCATTTCTAGCAGGTAAGATAGCACAATGGGTAAAGACACTTGCTGAAAATAATCATGACCACAGCAGTCCCACACCAAGGACCATGCCTCCAATGCATGGACGCATGGACAAAATTCTCAAGCCATACCCAAGGGTTATTCTGTGTAGCCATGGACACATAAAGAATATTCTTAAACCATACCCAAACTGAAGTATTGGGTAGCACGGGGTATTTTTTCACTTATTTATCTATTTGTTTGTTTATCGATGTAGTCCTGGCTGCCCTGGAACTCACTCTGTAGAACCCACAAGAGACCCATCCGCTCCTGCCTCCCAAGTAGTGGGATCAAAGGCGTACATCATCATCACATGGCTCGTGTTAAATATTTTTAAAGTTTTTAAATTTTTTCTTATTTGTGAATGTGGGTACAAATGTGTCATGACATGGTTGTAGAGGTCAGAGGACAGAGTTGAACTCAGGACATCAGACTTGGTAGCTAGCACCTTTACCCTTTACTTGTTGAGCCATCTTGCTAGTCCACGAAGTTTTTTTTTTTTTTTTTAAGTAAAGGATCTTGATGTACATTGTATGATTTTGAAGCATGTGATAGGGACCAATGTTTTTTGTCCTTTGGTGCCAAATATACCCTGGTTTTCCACCGATCTTCAGTGTCACTTCTGCCTCCTGTCCCTCCCAGGACTGTCTGGGGCTCAGTATCTGCTCTGTTGCTTTTACTCAGGTCCCTGCTCATAAAACCCACTTTACAAGTCTTGATGGGGAAATTTTTCTTCCCATTTCTTCTAAGATAGGCCACTGCGGCTCCTATGGGCTTGCAGGTGAGTTTTCTAATTCAGTACACTGTGTCTAACATGCTCCCTTTTATTCAAGGACTAGGTCTGTCCTCTAATTGCTCAAGGTGGATGTTTAAGATCACTTTTTAAAAATATATTTTATTAGTTTATTCATATTACATCTCAATTGTTATCCCGTCCCTTGTATCCTCCCATTCCTCCCTCCCATTTTCCCCTTACTCCCCTCCCCTATGACTGTAACTAAGGGGACCTCCTCCCCCTGTATATACTCAGGGTATCAAGTCTCTTCTTGGTAGCCTGCTATCCTTCCTCTGAGTGCCACCAGGCCTCCCCATCCAGGGGACGTGGTCAAATATGGGGCACCAGAGTTCGTGTGAAACTCTGACCCCACTCTCCCACAGGAGACAACTTCCTGAACAGAACACCAACAGCCTAGGCCTTAAGGTCAACAATTAATAAATGGGACCTCATGAGGCTGAGAAGGTTCTGTAAGGCAGGAGACACTGTCAACAGAACAAAGTGACAGCCTACAGACTGGGAAAAGATCTTCACCAACCCTACATCTGACAAAGGGCTAATATCCAAAATATATAAAGAACTCAAGAAATTAAACACCACCAAACCAAATAACCCAACTGAGAAATGGGGCTCAGAACTAAACAGAATGCTCAACAGAGTATTGTCAAATGGCTGAGAAACACTTAAAGAAATGCTCAACCTCCTTAGTAATCAGGGAAATGCAAATCAAAACAACTCTGAGATTCCATCTTACACCCATCAGAATGGCTAAGATCAAAAATTCAAGTGACAACACATGCTGGCGAGGATGTGGAGAGAGAGGAACACTCCATTGCTGGTGGGAATGCAAACTAGTACAGCCACTTTGGAAATCTATCTGGCACTGTATCAGAAAACTGGGACTAGGGCTTCCTCAAGACCCAGCTATTCTACTCCTTGGAATATACCCAGAAGATGCTATAGCACACAATAAGATCACTTATATTTTTAGTCTTCTCAAATGTAACTGTTTATAATTCCCTTATATTTATAGGCCATATCAACCAAGTTTTAATTCCAAGTGTTTTTTACAGTCTCATTGAGATTGGGTTTTGGTTTTTTGTTTGTTTCGTTTGGTTTGGTTTTTTGTTTGTTTGTTTGTTTGTTTGTTTGTTTTTCAAGACAGGGTCTCTCTATGTAGCCTTGGCTGTCCTGGACTTGCTTTGTAGACCAGGCTGGCCTGGAACTCAGCAATCCACCTGCCTCTGCCTCCCGAGTGTTGGGATTGAAGGTGTGTGCCACCACACCCAGCTCTCAAACATGTGGCTTTTTTGTAATGTATTTTGCAGTATTTTCCTACATTCTTTATAGTAGAACATGTAGTCTGCATGTTCCTGATTCTTGGCCATTGGTTGGGATTAGTGTCCAGTGTTCTGTGTTTGAAAGGCATTGTACTCTTTATTTACAACAGACAGGCCACCACTGAGCAAGACTGCCGCCATTTTGATTACTTTCTCCAGTCCTTTCCTTTGCTGTAGGAGTGAAGCTCTTGTCACAGTGCGTGCTGTTGACACCGGGTACAGTCATGTCAAGGACTGTACTGTGCATCATCCCATGGTCCCCAGGTGAGTGTATGAATGCTAACAGGGTGTACAGCAAATGTCCCCTGTGGCTTCCTCCTACCCCTCCACCTTTGTGTTCCCAGCCTGAAGACATCTAGCTCCCCTACAGAGACGCCCCTCCTTATTCAGCTGGATATAATAATCACCATTAGGTCAGTCCCTGGAGCCATGCAGGGCATAGCACTTTTCATTAATTTGTTTTTATATTTCAAGTTACTATGACCTGTCTAGCTAAGGACACTTGGGATATCTTTCTACTGAGTTAAAGTCAATTGTACTTGATCTTATATTAGTTTAGTAAAAATTAAGTTTGTTTATTTTCTGGTTTGTATATTTGACATTCTTCGTCTAGCTTTTCATCCTTCAGTCTTTCACCTTTCTCTATTATCCTTATAAATAGCTGCATTTCCTTATGTTGAATAAAGTATCTTTCCACCTCAGTCAGTCAGTTTTTATCCATCTGTTGTACTTTCTGATTGTTTCATCATTTACCCACTGGGGGCTATATATATATTTTTTTCTTTCCTCACGAACTTTTTGTTTTCACTTGGATTGAGGTTTTCTGTTTCCACCCTTCTCCTATTTCTATCCTTTTAGTAAATCTAGACAATGCAATACGTGGCACTAGAGAGATGGCTCAGTGATAAAGGGGGTACCGCTCTTGCAAAGAACTTGGGTGCAGTTCTCAGCACCCCCATAGGGTGGCGCACAATTACTTGTAACTCCAGTTCCAGGGAGATCGGATACCCTGCTCTGGCCTCTTCAGGCACTTGCACTCACATGTACACATACACACACACACACACTGAAAAGTAACAAAATAAATTTAAAATTAAAAAATGTAATATGCACACAAAGAGTTTCTTTAGTAGTTAAGCAATGCAGAGTACAAACATAAGCTTATCCAGCGGCTTCCTCCAGCTTTGCTCTAACATCCTGCAGAATTTTGTCTGTCCATCATGTGGACAGTGTTCCTTTTTGATACAGTAAAGGCCGATACTTATGATTTACTGACTGGCATGTCACTGACCACTGCTTCTTCTAATTCAGGCTGACATTTTAAAAGCATTCTCGTGGAACCTGAATTACATCTTTTAGAAGTTCCTTCCGTGAAAATCATGGGTCATAATATTCCTTAGCTCCTGTTGATCCTTTGGTGGGATTACTTTGCTCTTCTCTCTTGAGAGTGCTGCGTTGCTGGGAGTACAACAATAGGTTGGCAATGGTATTTTCCTCACTTGGAGATGCCAGTTGTTTTTTTGTGGTGTTGCTGTCCTGTCTCAGGAGTCTCGGTAGTTTTATGATTGTCTCTTTGTCAAGTGTTCCAAGGCTTTGGTGCAGTATGTGTAGGATTTCACGTCACTGTCCAGCTGACATGTGTGACTTTAGCAGCTGAGGTTTGGTGCCTTCTCAGTTCTGAGCATCAGATGCCCTCCATGTGCACTGCTGCTTCCTTCGGGAACGCCTCTGGGTTGTGCTCTATCTTCTGGTTCCAGGCTCTCCCCACGCTGCGCTCTGCTCTGCCTTCCACTTTGCTGCTCTACCTCTAGCTATGTCTAATCTGCGGACGAATCTATCCAGAAAGATTCAAGCATCGCTTGTTTTGTCTTTCTCTAAAAATAACACCACTCTTTCCAATTTTACTGCCTTCTGTAAAATGAAGGAGCTTTATCCTAGCATGAATTTCCAGATTCAAACTACCTGCCTACAAGTGTAAACACTGCCTCATACAGGAAAGATTAGTCTCTTTACAGGAACCCTGCAGGAAGCAATAACTCCTCTCATGGTTCATGTGTGCTGTTGTTATTGATATAATTCAACTCTAGTGGGTCCGATTGTTTTCTCCTGAAGCGCATGCCCAGGTTCTGGTATGGGTCAGAACAGAACACTTTTACCCTTAGCAATTTGTCGTAGCATATAGAGATCAGTATACCCAAATTTTGTCCTTTCCTATGTTAGAAGACACCCAAAAGCTGCCTTTTTGGAGACCAACAGGATGGAAGATTTGTGCGGGCATTTGAATGAACAGTTTATCCTGTGGCCTGGGAAACCAGCATGAGGCTGACAGAGTCCCAGGAAAGGGTTTTCCATTTGTTTGTTTTTTAAGGACTGTTTACATTAAGAACTGAAGTTGGCTGATAGCTAAAATGATCCAGAACTGCTGTGGAGCAAGATAACTTTAACATTTCATTCTTCCGTAGTTAATCTGTTACCAAGAAACTGCTAACCTTGCCTATGAGCACCAGCATTTTCAGATTGAATACTGTTGCCTTCTCCAAAGCCCAGCCTCCCTCAGGCTAAAGCAGCCAGAGAGAGCCTTAGTTTCTAACCTCTTCATTATCTCTGTTCATTTTGGCCAAGCTATCTTGACGAAGCCTGCATTGAAATTTCCTTTATGGTATGTTGACATTTTTATAACATTCTAAATTTATCCTGCTCATAAATCCTTAGCAGGAGAAGCCTCTCATAATTCCCTCCCACACACATTCTCCATAAACAGTTTGTACTGAAGACTAATAGAGCCTCAAAGGACTCTTGAGGTGCAGGATAACGAGGAGAGCCATGGCTTTGCATGCAGACCCCAGCAGGCCTGCCGTTACTTACTGACCAGTAGACATTTCTCAGCCCCTCTCCGGGAAAATGATGCTTAAACAGAAGGATTTTGTCCCTAGTCAAAGCAGAGATGAGGACAGTCCTCTCCATCAGGCTGTTAGATCTCTCGGTGTGGGTGGAGGTGTCGACTACCAAGAAGAGACACTCAGCCCGTGCCTTTCCTGTGCACCCACCTCAGTGTAATGAGACTCACACAACGCAAGTTGGCCTCCAACTCACCAAGTAGCTGAATTCCTAATCCTCCTGCCTCTACTGCTGAGTGTTGGGGTTGCATGTGGGCCAACACATTCAGCCCGGTGTTATTTTAAAATTTATTTATTTCTAATAGAGATAGGGTTTTTTTTTAAAGAGTGTTTTTCATTTTATGTACATTGGTGTTTCGCCTGCATGTATGTCTGAGTAAGGGTGTTGGGTCCCCTGGAGCTGGAGTTGCAGACCGTTGTGAGCTGCCTTGTGGGTATTGGGAATTGAACCTGGGTCCTCTGGAAGAACAGCCAGTGCTCTTGACTATTGAGCCAGCTCTCCAGGCCAGTGTAGATTTTAAATATTGGAAATTAATAGTATTTCCATCCCTTCAGCTCACTTTAGCAGATACCATGCAAAGAAAACTCTCAAGTCACAAAATTTAGCCCGTTTCCTTCCTTGGGCTCCCTGTTTGCTGAGAGGGGGTGGCAGGCTGAGGACCACTTCCGGCTCCGCCTTCATAAGCCCTGCCCTTGCCCCCCCTCCACCGTGTAACATGCATCTTTTTGCACTGTGCCTCCAGCTACAGCTGATTGCTTTCCCACCCCACCCCATACCTCATTATTTTCCATCTCCTGTGGTCTCAGCAGCCTGATTGCTTTGCCTGTGGCTATAAGAAGGCAGTGTTCACAGCGAGTAAAAAGGCGGCACATTACAATAAGCCCAAACTGTCCTAAAGCCTGGAGTTCTGGCAGCGCCAGTCTCACGCACCCGCCCTTCGAGACCATATGCGTGTTTCCAGTTCACTCTTCCCCTCCAGCCTGTGCCTCCTCCTGTCATTTATTGATGTGTGTTGGTCCCTGCCCTGGCTCTTGGCTTGACTGAAACCCTGACTACAGAGAGGGCAGACGATTGGCCTCTCAGTCCAAAACCCATCTCTAAAGAGAAATAAGAACGGGGAGGGACAGAGACAGCCTCCGCTCCAACTGGTAGGAGGCCACCAGAAGGCCAAGCTACAAACCTAACATATACGCAGAGGGCCTAGGTCAGTCCCATGCAGGTTCCCTGGCCGTCGCTTCAGTCTCTGTGAGCCCCTGTGGGCCCAGGCTGCTTGATTCTGTGGGTTTTCTTGTGGTGTCCTTGGCCCCTCTGGCTCCTACAATCCTTCCTCCTCCCCTTCTTCTGCAGCTTTCCCCAAGCTCCGCCTAGTGTTTGGCTGTGGATCTCTGCATCCGTTCCCATCAGTGGCTGGGTGAAGCCTCTGATCAGACAGTTGGGTTAGATGCCACTCTATGAGTATGGCAGACTATCATTAGGAATCATTTCATTGCCGCTTGTGTTTGGTCTATCCTAGGTCTCTGGGCTATCCAGCTGTTGGGGCCTGGCCCTGCAGGCAGTGTCAGGGGTGGGCTCCTGTTAGACCCTTCTGTGAAGGTCGAAGCCTGGCATTACTACACAGCCTCTGAACTCAGTGCTGAAATGACTGACTTCCTTCCTCACCTGGGTCCCCTCCTCTCCGCCTGATCTGGGGAAACACCAGATCTTCTAAAAAGTGTCACGTAGCCCTTAGGGAGACTACAGGCCCAACCCCTTCCTGGTCACTGTGCACCTGGGCATTCCTGGAAATACACTCTCTATGCTAATAAGTTGTCTTGGTACCTTAGCTTTCAACCAATGACCTTTTTCCACATCTCTAAGCTAACCTGGAGTTCTCCCTACTCCCCACCCCCCAATCCCCACCCCCACTGCCTATAGAATAATTATGTCCTCTCCTTCATTTTTTGTTTGTTGTTGGTTGGTTGATTTTATTTTGAGACAGGGTTTCTCTGTGTAGCCTTGACTGACCTGAAACTCACTCTGTAGACGAGGCTGGCCTCAGTAGCCTTGGTTCTCCTAGACTTGTTTTGTAGACCAGGCTGGGCTCAAACTCACAGTGATTCACATGCCTCTGCCTCCTGAGTGCTGGGACTAAAGGCGTGCGCCACCACGCCTGGCTGTGTTCCCCTTCTTATGATAGAACTGTGCCGCTGTGTGTAAATGAAGTACCCCTGGCCCTCCTAGCCCCAGCAAATCAAACATATCCACCCC